>NC_089178.1:1961240-2261240 GCF_947507565.1 Oscarella lobularis | reverse complement strand
TTTTTGCTATCAGTTCGTCAACTAGGAGCATAGCCGTTTTCTTCCATTCGTTGAACTCTGATTGAAGTCGCTTCAGATCACGAATTTCCATTTCCGCTACGTCTTCGTTGGACAATCCTTGCGCTGACTGCAGTTGATCTTGAAGAATGTCGGTGCAACACCTAAAAAAATCAGTACTAATATCGCCTATAGACCGACCACGGAAATATGCTACTTGTTGATTTTGAGCGTCAGTCTAGCAAGTCGACTTCCCAAAACATCGCCACTTGCTTTCAAGTCAATAGCACTTTCTATTTCTGAATGATCAGATCCAGTGGTTGCTGGTTCCGATTCCGTTTCGGTAAGGCAAAGTAATATGCTGATCATCCAACGAATCATATCAGCATGCAATTGAGACACCTGAGACAATGATGAGAAGGCTTTCCCATTTATACGCCGACTACGGTACGCATCACTTACTTCCTCAGCAATTGCACCGTCCTCGTTGTCGATTGCATTGCACGTAGAGCTTATCCATTTTTGAACGTCTTTGATGAGGACGTCTGTTTTGATACTACATAATTAGGAAGAAAAAAACATCAGACAATGATTTGATCAAAATTCTATAAACATACAGATCTTCTTCTTCGTGAAGAGACGTAGCGCTTTCTCGTATTGGGCTTCCAATTTTATCAATGGCTGCTTGTATTTCACTGATCCAGTCATCCATGTTTTCAATAAGCCTGGGGGAGAAAAGACAAAATGTTTGGTACAAAAATTGCATAGCATTATTTGTCTAACCGTCTCCATTCAGAATCTGCAAGCGAATTTCCCGACGTGGCTAAATTGAGCTTAGCAGCCCAAGTTTCCAAAGGACCGATCAAATGAATGAAACACCGAGCCAATCCTTGTATCAAACAAACAAAAACATTTGACTCGGCTAAGCGTAATTGCATGAATTACCGTTTTCTCCACTAGCGCGAATTCGCAACTGATTCAAACAGGTTTCCATAGTCTGTGTAACGTCATAAAAATTCCACTGCACCCGAATAACGGAAGGATTTTTCACCTCGTTTACTTTCTTCATTTCCTCGTCATTGGCCAGTCGTTCGTCGTCGGACTCCTCCTTTGAATCTTCTTTTACCGCTCGGTGCCGATTAAATAACTGTATTGCCGTTTCTGTCCATCCCTCGACCTTCATTTAATTCAGACCAAGTTATTGAGTAAAATTAACAAAAAAGTTAAACATTGTACCTGTTTTGAGATCTTCTGCAATTTTTCTTGCCACTCTAGCACAGTGTCGCCAGTAAAACGCTCCGATTCTTGACTCATGATCTTAATGAAATAGACATATGCTTCTAAGAGCCTGCTTGTATAGAAAGGACTCACGTCCTCCCAAGACTTGATGTCTAGCCAAAGTTGTCGAACCTTGATAGACTCTGGCACCACGCCACTTTCTGTTCCACTAATGGCAATGAAAATACTAAGCGAATTCAAAAAGCATAGTTTCTTCGAACCGAGAAATCTCTTTGGACCAGTTCTCCATTCTCTGAACAACATCCTCAAGCTGCAAAGTAAAGTCAAAAATCATTGCAGACATACAAATCATTTGACCCACCCTCTCTTTCATTCCAATGTCTTGTTTAGTCAAACTTTGCGTCACGCTAGACAACAGTTCTCTCCACGTTTGCACGTAGCTTTGAAGTTCAGACAACTGAAAAGATATTCGCCTTTCTTTCGTTTTTCACCCAGAGCGTGCGCCTTCTCACCTGTTGCGTGTCTCTGTCTCCGAGAACCACAGCAAAGTGACCGGCCAATTTCGACCACGTCTTTTCGCACAGCTGAATCCGCTTGGCCGACTTCAAGCCCTGCTCTTCCGCCACTTTCGCTGCCAGATCGTGGGCTGCCTTTTGCCAGGCGTCCTTCTCGCGCACAAGCTCTAAAACCTGAGCTTCTAAACGACGACGTTGCATTTCGTACAAGTCGTGATACTCCGCGACAAGGGTCGAATTCTTTTCGGACTCCAACAAGGCCGACTCCAGCTGAAAAGGTATTGATTTAGTGTAATTACATAAGGTGGACTTGTCCTTACACTTTGCTGCGCTTCTCGCGCTTGTTCCGTTATTGCAATGTCATGCTGTCGAACACCGGACAACTCACTGAAAGGAATCCCAATAGTTTTTATTGTTTCTTGACGATCGTGTCACGCGCAGTACTTTGTCAATTTCGCCACTGCTTCGTGAAAACGATTGAGTTCTGATGCCAACCGACGATCCAAGGCTCGCTGAGCCATCACTTCGTCGTGAAGACTATTTATTTATATTTAAAAATTCGGAGATAATGAAACTCTTCTACTCGTCACCTTTTGACTTGACGAGGAATTCTGTCCAAAAGATCGGCATACCTTTGCCTCAGTGTGGAAAGCAGCTGTCCACGTTCTAGACAGTGAACTGACACCTGGAATTTTTCAAATTTCCCAAAGCATATTACGCAGCAAATCGTCAATTCACCTGACGAATCAACTCGTGAAAAACGACATTATATATTGTCTGCTCCTTTTTAACAATCTCCAATAGACGGTGCATCTAATTTTAGGGGTATTTGATTTAATTAATTGGCGTCCGGACTACTGGCGACTGAACTTGCCTGAGTGGGTCCAGTCACCTCAATTTTGTCTTGAATTCCAGCTTTCCGTAGCATGTCATCTAACACGTTCTGTAGACGCGTACGTGTGAGTGTGTGCAATCTTAAAGCCAAACGAATTTTACTTTCAACAACAGCACTTCCTGTCTGCTTGCTGGGTAGCTAGATGGAAAGACGCGCAGCAATTTCTCCTTATCCTCGAGCGTTGTGCTGAATTTCCTGCATTTACAAATGAAAATGCATTTTTCTACATCAAAATGATACTCTTTTATACCCGTCTCGTATTTCTAAGCCAATCACTCCAGGATCTTTAACGACGTGATACTCTTGGGGTATTAGGGAATCAGGCAGCACTGTTTCCTTCAAACGAAAGATAAAATAAGATTTGCAAACGTCAATGCAGGATTCGACAACCTTTGTTTTTTCGCTCTCATAATAATGGGAATCATACAGAAATGAGATATCCCTGGTAAGAAGAGAAACGTTCAGAATGCAATACTACCACAGTGTGTGCGGTCTCTCCTACTTTCCTGCTCCAGATAGACTTGGCGGCTGCTCAGTCAAATGCTTAAGTTTAGATCTCACTTGAGGATAATTCCACAGATTGCTCGGCGGAGGACAGCCACTCATTTTCTGAGAAAAACGTCGATTTTCAAGTTTGACTATTTGTTGTTTTACTTTGGATTGCATTTTGGGATTTCGTTTTGACGTTTTTCGCAACGCGTCCAAAATTTGAGGAGGCAAAAAGTCTTGCTTCGAGTGTTGCTCTTGCTGCTGGACGGCTTCGACTGCCGCCAACAGTTCGCCGTTTTCTTCTGCTTCTCGTATTCCTTCGATAAGAGGAAAGAGACGACCCGATTCGTCTCGCGACAAGTCGTCTCGACGGCCTGCCGATTGAGGAGTGGGCATGGGTCCTTTTGGAGCCTCACCCTCCGTTATCGGTCGGCTGACCGGTTTACTCTCCATCGCTACGTTTCCTTCGCTCATTTGTCAAAAAGGGACGATTCTGAAAGCAACGTTTGACGCGTTGCTATGACCAACGCTTTGCGCAAGCGCACTTGACACAATACAATAGTGAACATGTAAACACTCAAAATCTGCGCGAATCTGAGCAATCTCGCGAAGAAAGGAAAGCGTAAACGACCGAGCACTTTATTGAGAAACAGACAAAACAAATCATTCTCTCGATCTTTCACTCTGCCCCCCAACTACCATTCTTTCTTATGTTCGTCCATGCTAACACCGCCAGGACCTAGAGCGACGACAAAGAGAAGACCGCCGACAACGGACATAGTCTGAAAGAAATCATATTTGAGAAAGTCCCGCTGCGGTCGATCGGACGGTATCGACCACCAATTGTTGAGAAAGACGTTGAGAACGGAGAGCCAGACGACTAACAAAAGGGCGCACATTTTCGTGCGAAAACCGATGGCGACGAGCGTGATGAGAGCGCCGCCGACGACGATTTCGATGAGACGAACGAGTTCGAACTCGAGATGCATGAGCGAGAGAAACATAAGAACGAGAAGAACGCGTCCAGCGAGTTGCATGTAGTTGCGCGATCGATTGATTCCTGTCGACGGGATGCCGGCGAACATCGTTTTGCCTTCGGTGCGACCTTCGGCGAGAAGGAGTACGAGACCGCCGGACAGGGCTAGGTTACGCATAAAGAAGCGCACGTCCCATAGGATGCTATACATGATTGTCTAGGAAAAAGCCGGCCGGTTAGAATGACTGAAACACCGAAGTGCACGTAGGCCTAGTACTACTGTATCTCTTATACCTGAAGTGCAATGATGCCGAACAAGACGCCGACGGACGCCGTGACTTGAAATCGGAAAAGAATAGTCAGGCACGCGCCGATCTGACCGACGAGATTGACGAGGACAAAGATATTAGCGAGAAAAGCACCGCAGTTCCACGTGGCGTCGATGTAGTCTCGTTGATCGGCCCATTGGAACCACATGCGAATTCCATCCTCCAGGAACGTCGATACGAGGCACAGACGAGCCAGATGAGGCAGAATGTGCTTGAAACGACGCAGCACGTCGTCGGCGACGTCTTCGCCTCGCGAAATCAACGAATTCGATTGTATTCGGTCCATTTCCTAAAGAGCCACGGTTGCCGAAATGACGTCAAAGGTACAAGCGCGTTACACTGTTCTAATTCCCGAATATAGATAGCGGAAATTAACGGAGCACCGTTATAATAGCGTCTAGATATTTGAAATTGCACACGGCTACTATTCCCCCATCGTTTCTCCATAGCTGACCGGGATCTAAGCCACTGACGTCCGGTTTGTCATATCGAATCAAACAGGTCTCGGGTTTGCAACGTCCAGACTCCAGAAGCGATTTCAGTCTCAGAACTCCACCGCCCATCGATCTCAAAATAGCGTCGGCACCGCACGTGTCCCATTTAAACGTCGAATCTCTTGAGACCAGAAAAACAGACACGAATCCATCAATGACACATAGCAACTTATAGCCGGCACCGTTTGCAATACGAGACTCAAAACCCGCCTCTTGAAGCTTATCTACTATAGTAGCTACTTCACTCCTACTTAGCACCACTCTCTTTTCTATAAGGGATTCGTTGGCTTCCTTTTTTGTAGGCACTTGCCCAGTGCCCGTTCCAAGAGAATTATATCCTTGGCTCGGTCCACAAGAGATTCCCCACACGCATCGACCCGTCCACAATCCTTCTTTATCAGTAGAGAAGAATGGTTGGTTTACCACGCCTACCAATGGTTGACCTGTGGTTCGTTGGAAGGCGCCGATCACCACAACTACGCATTGGAGGGCGTCCACATGCATGCCCAATTTGTCAGACAGATCCGGGGTGAACGCTCTAATGTAACTTGCGGTGTTGTCTGCAAAATAGAAAATGTCATGGCGCGTAAGTTGTTTTGGGGGGGAGAGCTTCCTCCCTCCCGGAATCGATTTCGCCTACCGATCGGATCAATCCACAATGCCAAATCGTTCAACGGTAGATCCACGTGGTCGAACACGTGGCCGCAAAGATCAACTTCCGTCTCGTGTAGTACGGCGTGAACGGCGTCGACGAGCGCCTTCGCCGCCTCTTCGTTTCCATTGAGCACGCGAAGCAGCATTTGCATCGTGTCGGCGCGCGATGTCGTCAAGACGATTTCGATCGTCTCGCCCGTCGCATTCGTGAATTCGGTGCTCTCCTCGCCGAGAATGTGTCCAGCCAAGGAGGGAAACTGCACGCGCAGAGCGGTCGGACCGGTTCACGTCAATAAATTGCGATTGTGAACTCTCTATCTACCTCTTGTGTGATATCGCGTCGAATCGTAGCTTGAATGAGAACGTCGGCCAATGTTTTGAAGTCTTCGACGAACGGTTTGTTTTTCTCGCTTCCCGTCTTCTCTTGCACCAGAAGACGATTAAGTTCTTTGACCGAACGACATTTTCGAGCTATGATCGCCGCCTTTTCGCCGCAACGTACGAGAGAGCGAAGAAAAGTCGACGTCGATTCCATGCTAACGTGCGCGTCTAGCTGTCCTAAAAATAGAGGGCTGCTTGTCTAAAAGCGGGAAATTGAAATCTATTATGCTATCATGGTTCGCCGCAGGGGTGTAAATAGCGGGTTTTCGTTGCGGACTTGGAAGACAAAGAGCATTGTAAGCCGAGGATGATGGGTCGCAGACCCGAACCCAATAATAACAACCGATGCATTTTATTAAATTAATTGCAGAGCAGTTGGCCCCTAATAGTGGACCAAAGTCGCTCTAATTGGCATCCGCAACTGGGTAAAGGAAACATACTGCGCGCGAGCTCCCACTGCGCCCTAAGGCTAATCCTACAAGGCCACGGCAAATTGGTTCCTAGTCACATCTGGTCTAGCACAATAAAGCAGCAATAGAAAAAAAAAAACCAACGAGGAGAGTCTTCGACTAAGTCTAGTAAAAAAAGACCCCGATTTCTTCTTAGAACGGACGACGTAAACTGCTGCATGTGGCGTGAGTTTTAAATACAACGTGTCTATGTGTATCGCACCGTCTCCCCCCCTCTCCCCCTCTCTCTCTACCCCTCCTCCAACGACCGCACTTGGGGTCTTCACACTAACACTTCTTCGCCGATTCGCCGCCTTTCGTCGTCTCGTGATCGCTTCCGCCGCTATGAGCGTCGCTCTGTTGAAGCGACATCGTCTTCTTCCACTTCGTACGACGATTCTGAAACCACGTCTTCACTTGGGCCTCGGTCAAATCCAAGTTGACAGCTAACTCGGCCCGATCGGCCGTCGTTAGATACTTGTGCTTGTCGAAGAACGATTCTAAGCAGCCCAATTGGTGATTAGTGAAAACGGTTCGCGCTCGTCGACGTTTCCCGTTTGGAAGTTGCGGATGCGGAGTCGGTCTCTGGTAGTGATCGTAGCCAGACGGTCCGGTCGAACAAAAATAACCGCCGCTGCTCGGGCCACCGCCAGCGCCGCCGCCTACGCCGGGATAGGCGTCCGCATTGGCGTCCGGATCACCTGTAAGTAGACGAGAAACCGTCAGGCGATTATTCCCCCCAACAAGAACGATCAACGAGCAAAGATTTATGTGGGCTCATTAGGGGCAGTTTGAGAGGAAAATTACCTTGAAAATTACCGTAGAGAAGCGAGTCGGGGTGCGCGCCCGAAAAGTGAGGGCTGACCGGCGTGCTCGCTCCCACGCTCGACGTCGAATCGCCGCGAGAGAAACGAGTGGAGCCGAGGGAATAGCGATGACTCGCCGCCGTCATAGGTATGGGAGCCGTGGGAGCGTAGGGCGGGTAGCCGCGCAGCGGATCGGACGAACGATGGTAGGCGGCAGCGGCAGCAGCGGCGGCGGCAACCGACGACGCCGTCGGCGAGTCGGGACTAAGAGACGATACGCTGCAGCGCGACGATTGAAGAGCTGGTGGCGACGGATAGGCTGCTTGCATGTAATTGGCCGGTGGAAGGGACGCGGGCCACGCGGGCATGAAAGCGTTGTGACGACCGGGTTCCGTGTAGCGTTGGGTCGCTGCTGCCGTGGCGGCCGCCGCTGCCGCCGCTGCGGCGTGATGATGATGATGCTGGTGAAGCGACGAATCGAGTTTGACGAATTTGGCGTCCATGTACGGGGGAGCGCGAGACGACGACGGCGGCGTTCGACTGATGCACGTGCCGCGCGAGCTGGACTCTTTGAAGGACATCCTGAAGACAGCTTTGTTATCGAAGCTCGAGTTCGTAAGTGCCGTAATTAATTAAAAGCTCATTATGTCAAGAGCTTTGATGAATACCAAAGAAGCGAGACGGTGCTTCCGACTAAAAAGGAGCAGATGTCGATCGAAGAAACGCGATCGTCAACGAATGGGCCGACGAATGACACGGAGGAGGGCGCAACGAGTGTCGAGTGACGAGAGCGCGCTGAGCGCTTACGTGAGAGCTGCACTTTTATCGGTACCCATTAGATGGATTATCACCTCGGGGTCTCCTAAACGGTCCGGCGAGGATGATTGGGCGGAGCAACGCCGCTAGACATGTGGATCTAGACGAGCCGATACGTTCGCGCATTCGCGGCCAAGGCGTCGTTTGACGGCAAACAGGCTCGACGGAAATAGCACCGAAGCGACCAAAGGGGGCGTCGCCTTTTCTAATAGATTGGACCTTGCTATTGTTTACACGACGCTGCATGCAAAATCGTCCAAAGAGACCGCGCGGCCGCTTCGTGCGCAATCGCGCCATTTGTGCCTTCGCCGTGGCACGCGATCGCGTTTTCGAGCGAAAGTAGACAGTACGTAATGTCGGACGTTTTACTAGGTAGTACGTGCGCGACGAGACTCGCGTTCGTCGCTCGTGCAGCGTTTTCAATCAATTCGGCGAACGTCAGCTGAGATCGACGAGACCCCACCACGTCCGCGACCCAATTCGCTACTTTGATGATTGACGGATGATCGATTCCGCCCACCTTCCGCTTTTGGTCTTTCTTTTTTGTTGCCGCCGTCGCCGCCGCCGCCGCCGCAGCGACGGCGGCGTGGCTCTCGTCGTCGCCGCCGCCGCCCACCGTTACTCTACTGTCCAAATAAACTTCGTGTCGGGACGCGCTCGCATCGTTCTTTGTCGTATCGTTCTTTGTCGTATCGTTCTTTGCATCGATGTCGTCGACGGCTCGTTGCGCGGCGCTCTTCTCCGCGTCTTTCTTTTGTCGTTTTACGTCGCCAACGTATTCCCTGTCGTCGACGACGACTTTGCAGACGAACGACGGCGCGTGCGGCGGTCCAAATCGATTCACGACGTCGTATTCGAGTCGTTTGATCGTTCCTTTCTGCTTCAGTTCATTCAAACGCGATTTCGCGGTCGCCATGTTTACACTTTTGATATCAAGCTGTTGAAGTTGCACATAGAATTCAATGAATGAATGGGACAGGACGAAAGTCGAATTTGTGGATATTCGGTGGGTTCGGCGATCGTCGAGCAGTCCGACGATGTCCCGTGGGGTTTATATCCGGGTGTCGACGTCGACGACAACGTTGTTTCCGTTTTCGTACACGAAATCGACGACGATACGGAGAATCGCGGAATAGAAAACGGAATTCGAGTAGAAAAAAGGCGAACGAGCGTTCATTAATTAAACACTTAGTATTTCTGCCCGCAGAAATTACGCTCCCTGCGCCATCCCCATCTCGTAAAGTTTCTATCGGCAAGCGACGACGAGTATTCTGGCACCATCTATGCTATGGTTACGTCACTGGTGACTCCTCTTGGAGCCGAATTGGAATCGATGGCAGCTGTTGAAATTACCAATGGCTTGGCTGGCATAGCAAAGGCACTTGACTTTCTTCACACAGAGGTACGACTGGACTCGTGTATTATAGTAGATGTAGAGGTGCCCAAAATTAATATGGACAGACGTTGATTCGCCCAACGGTGTGTTCATGTTATTGGTTAATTAATTGCTAGCAAAGTTTATTATTTATTTATTTATTTATTTTCCTGTTTTCGTCTTTAGTGTGCTTTGACTCACAACAACGTGTGTCAAAGCGTTGTGTACATATCCGAAATTGGCTGCCTTTGGCAATTGGCTGGCATGGAATTGGCCTGCAAGGAAGCGGATGTCACCCAACAAGTTAGTGAAATGACCAAATCGCTTCCACTTTGCGAATCCTTCCCTCCTGCACTCAGTTCATCAAATCAATCGAGCCATATCGCTGCAAGGAATGCATCCCACCGGAAGACAAGGCACAGCCACCCAAGTCCAATAGAACGAATCAATCTCAATAGGGGTCATCTTATTTTAGGAACCTATTTCGTCGTCCCGGGGATCAGATGGCCATGCCAGAGATGCCTACGCGTTTGGCATGCTAGTAGAAAGTCTTCTTGAACGTCTAACGTCTTTAGGTAGAACGAAAGGTAAAAGAAAACGAGTCGTAGGGATTGACGTTGGTGTAGGATCCGTGGTCGATGACTGTGAAGTGAAGTTGCCTGCAACGATGCTTCATTCCAGTCCGAGGGTAGTGTACGCAAAAAGATCGCTTCTCCTTGCCTTCATTGCCTCTTTGCTTCCCAGAATCGTCCCACCTTCAAGACGATCCTAAACGAGCCTCTGCTTCGAGGCGAAATATCTCAGATCATCGCGTTTCTCACGAACGTCACGCTCAAATCCCGACAGGAGAAGGAAACGTTTTTCAAGTAATAGTCTCTCCCTCCCCCCTAAACGATTCCCTAATAGATAGATATCTTTTCCCCCCGCGTGGACCCCCCCCCTTATCCCTTAAAGATCTCTGCGCTCCAAGTTGAAAAGCATTCCCAACGACGTGTGCTGTCGCCTCATTGTTCCTCTCCTACTGTCGCGCTTCGTGCTCACCGATCCGTCGGCATCCCAAGATGTTATACCCTCGTTACTCGCATCAGGTGAGCCGGCGGGGGTTGTAGTCGAGTCAGTTTTTAGATTTCCCTAATGACGACCAGATGTAGATGTTGGCGGCGTACTTCCGAGAGCACTCTACGAGTCAGTATCCTCGTCGCGTTGCGGAGAAAATTAGGACTCTTTTTTTTTCTCCTTCAGAAACCATGTGCTTCCGGTCGTTTTGAAATATCTTTTCATTCGCGAGACGGGCGTGCGTTTGTTGCTGCTCGACTGTTTACCCCATTACGTCTCTTGCATCGACCGGGAGCTGTTAGCCCAAGATATTCTGCCCGAGGTGATGCCAGGGAGGGAAAGGGGGGGGCCAGCTTAGCAGTCGTTATCTCGGTCCCGTTTGCAGATATTAGAGGGGCTGAACGATTGTAACGAGGCGGTTGTGTCTGCCACTTTTCGCGCGCTCGCTCATTTGGTGTCTATCCTGGGCGTGGAGACGGTGGTGGGACGAACGCCCGAGCGCGTTTTCACGGAAACGCGACCGCGGGATGTACGGGTTTGAACCGCGGGCCAGCTTTCGAGGCATTCCGCGGTGTAATGCACATCTGTTGTTTAGTTTATCGAGACCTCTTCCTTGCGGGCTGATTTGCCGCCGCCGCCGCCAGCCGAGTGCCGGCGAAATGGGAATAGATCTGACGTCGGTTTGCCGACAATGGAGCTCGCGTCCGCCGGCGCTGCGAGGAAGGAACGGGCGAGACGGGAGCGGGAACGACGACGAGGTTTTTCTTCCTAATGCTTCTCTAAAAGCGTCGGAATTTTTTTTGCCTTTTAGAGCTGCGAAAGTCTCGCAATCCATTAAGATTAGGTCAGAGAGAACGTCAAATAGAAAATGTCGCAGAGGTGCAACCGAGTCCGACGCCCTCTCCGCCCCTGACGGCGGTAGCAGCGCCACCACGATCTCCGTCTCCACCTCCGGAACCCTCAAGAGAACAGTTGGATATAATGAATGATCCGCGATTCAAAAGCCTGACTGAGGAGGAATGGGAGGCTTGGAGTACGGCAAGGGATCTTCAAGACGAGAAGGGTTCCGACGTCACCGACTACAGCGACGACGACGGCGGCGGCGGCGGCGGCGACGTTTCCTCTTCCGCTGCGACAAGCGGAAGGATTCTTTCCAAAGTGGCGTCCGCTCCGGTGGCGCAGACGAAAAACGATTGGTCGGATTTCGTCTGGACGGAAGCGAACGGAATCAACGAGGATGATAATGAAACGAGAAAAGGACCGGCGACGACGAAGACGACGACGACGAAAAGATTTCAGGATTTTTTCGACGAACAGGCTGCCGAAGAGGCGCGACGGCTACGAGACATGGCGTCGTCGGAGCCAGACTGGTTTGAGGATATGCGTCCGGCTGTAGACGTCAAAAAGAAAAAGTCCATTGCGGCGAAGCCAAAATCGCCGAAACGGGCAACGACGATCCATCTGGGATACACAGCAACACTCGACGAAGGAGAAAACGAGGTCAGAGAAACCGTGTCCAAAGTAGTCCTTCGAGAAAAAAAGATTTGTTTTCAGGGCGGCGATTGGGGTGACGACGGCTGGGGCGACGACGGATTTAGTTAGAGTATGCGCTGTTACGAGTGTACGGACAGAGAAATAAAATTTTGTTTGGTTTCGGGTGTCCATGCTCACGTTGTAGTTGAAACTTTATCGCTCGCATTTTTCGGTAGCGGTAGTGGCTTATTTTTGTGCAGCGAAGCGAGCAGCGATCGACTGCGTTCCAGCTGCTGCTCAACGGATAAACTCCGCGCGCGATTGCCCACGTTGGGCGCGTACTTGCCGACAAGCGATTCGGGAATCGAAGACGAGTAGGCGATCGTCGGATCAGGCGGCGACAATGAAACGTCGGAGGCTGATTCTGCGGGAGTGGGTGACGATCTTTCTTGCTGCTGCTGCTGCTGCTGGCTACGTCGTTCGTGCATGGCGAGTCGAGTAGAAATTCGCGTCAATTCGGCTTCTTTCATGACGCCTTCTTGACGTTCGCGTTCCACTTGGGCGTGCAGACTTTCTAGCTCCGTCGACAGATGAGACGCCTGTTCGCGACATCGACTCAACTCGTCGCTCCGCTTCTCGTTCAATTCCTGCAACCGTTGAACCTGCAATCGATGGCTCGCCGCCTGCTGCTCTTTCGCCGCGATCATCTTCGCGTGGCTCGCCTGAAGACGAGCGATCTCGTCGCGATGCTGCACCTGCATCGATTCCAATTGATTTCGCAGCGCCTTCGCTTCTTCGGCTTGTCGCGACGCTCGACGACCTTCGCGTCCGCGCGCTTTGCCCAGTTCGTCGGCCATTTGACGAGCCGCTTCTTCGCTGACGACCAATTGACGACGCAGTCGCTCCGTCTCGTCCAACGTCGCTTCGTTCGTCGATTCGGCATGACGAAGCAGATCTTTCACAGAGTCAATTTCCAATTGCTAAAAAAAGAGGAAACAATAGAAACGTCAGTCTTGCGCTTACGCGTACCAATCTGTGTTGTTCTTCTCGAGACAGTCGCAGATTCTGATGAGCTTGAGCTCTTTCTTCTTCCATTTTGCTCATTTGACTCTGAAGTCTGCCGACAATCTAAAAATTTGTGAGCCGATGTGTCGTCATCGTAATAGATGTATGTACCTGATCGGCGGCAGTTTTTTCTTGGCTGACTTCTTCCAGTTTTCGTCTCAATTGCTCGCCCATTTTGTCCCTCTCTTTCATCGCCTCATCTTTGTCTTTTACGCGTTCCTCCAGTTGCGACGCGAGAAACTGCGTTTCCATAATCTAACGACGACGACGATGACGACGACGAAAGTTCGCCACTGCGCTTCGCAAGAAGAGAACTTTTTTAGTCTTACCTTGGCCTCCTTCACCTTTACTTCTGCTTCTATGGTAGCCACTCTTCTCGCCGAGTCGCCTAATCGCTGCTGATACTCCCCCCTGCATCGTTTCAACGCGACGTCCAATTGATGAACGTCGGCTGATCGTTGAGAGAGTTCCTTTTGTTTTTGTAAGAGAGCGGTATTCATTTCGGCAATCCGCCCGTCGCGCTCTTTCACGTCCGCTCGACTGCGTTCCAAGTCCACTTCCAGATACGACGTTCGCGTTTCGAGTTGACCGACTTCCGTTTTAAGGCGAGACAAAATTTGCTCAAATTCAAAAATCTAAACAGTCCAATAGCCCATTTATTTATTTATTTGATTTTATTTATGTACTTTAGCCTGTTTAAGTCTCCCTTCTTCTATCGCCTTGCGCAACTCTTCTCGGAGTGCGTCCGTCTTCTTCTTCGTCTCAATCAATTCCCTGTTCTTTACCTCTACCTGCCCCCTAAGCTTTCCTTCACTCACAGCCAACTTCCTCAGCCTATCGTCCGCACTCTCGTTCTTTCCCACTACCTCTTTTACCATTTCATTCAAACGTTTTCTCTCTCTGTCCCACTTCTCCTGATCCTGACGCCGCCCCGTTTCGACCTCCCTTACCCGCTGTTCCGTCGCGACCAATTCATTCTGACTTTTCTCCAAATCGATGTCCAGTTGACAGCGACGCTTTTCCAACGCCGCTTGATTCTCTTCTAATTCCTGCACGCGATTCGCGCTCTCTTCGAGCATTCCCTGCCGATCGTCGAGTCTTCTCTCCAACTCGGACACTCGCAAACTGCGCTGTCGCAATTCACTTCTCTCCCGACGCACCATCTGCTCCAATTCGCTCATCTTCGAAAGGGAAAAAAAACAGATCGTTAATTCTTAGTTGTGCAACTTTTTTTAATTGATGATCACCTCTTGCTTTTGATTGCGTAACTCTTCGTCGTACTCCTTAATGCGAGTTTCCAGTTCTGCCTGGCAATTTCTGAGTTCTTCTTGCAACTTAGCTATCAGGTTTGATCCGCTGGATGCCTCTTCCTGAAAAAAAATCGTAACACCATAAAGATAATGACATTTTCTTCTCGTACAGTACCTGAAAATTCTTTAATGCTTCATCTTTCTCGCGGTTTTCCCGATTGGCTGCTTCCAATTTTCTACTCCGATCGTCAATTATGCCTTGAAGCTGACTGATTTCACTACCCCGACTTTCCAGCTGACTCTCGGTTGCGCGAAGCAATGCCTGCAATTTCAGTACGTCAGAATTTCGTCCGGCTAGTTGATCTTCAAGCTAAAGACCAGATACGTCTTTCTTCACCTCTTAATCTTAATTAATTCTCAAAAAAATCTGCTTGCCTGGTCAAGCCGACGTTCCAGTTCTCGACATTGCGCCGCGTGCAGTGACTTGAGTTCCTCCACGTCCTCGTGTCTCTTTCTCTCCACTTTCAGTTGTCCAATTTTTCTCTCAAGCTGAGCAATTTGACCAGATTGTCGAGCGCATGTGGACGATTTCTCATCCAAGGCCAATTCCAAATCGTCGACAACTCTTGATCTCTAGAAAAGAAGAGTTAGTTCTTCCTTCATTTTCTAAATTCAATGTTACCTGGTCAGCGTCAATTCCTATCTGCCTTTTCAATTCGTCGATTTTTTCATTCTTCTTTCTCACTTTCTCGTGCAATTGTCTCGCTTCTTCTCTCAACAGCCGAATCTCTTCCCCAGCTCTATCGAACGGCGTACTCGTCTTCGTCAGTCTCGGAAACCGATAGACGCTGTCGCTGCTGCTATGCAAACTGTGATAGCCAGTCGTATCTCTGTGTTGCTGATAGCCATTGAAACTGTTGTACATGCGACTCGACTGGCTCAAGAATTTGCGAGACAGCTGCTCGAGATCCGTTTTGCTTTTTTCGATTTCGCGCTCGCAGCTACCGAGCTTAAGGCTCTGTTTTGAGACGATCTCTTTCAGACGTTCGTTTTCCGCTCGGACGTCGCGATGGCTCGTGCCGATCGATTCCAACGCGGCTAGTTGCTCGCTCTGATGAGCGACGGCGAGTTTCAAATGGGAATTCTCTTCGAAGAGAGAATCGTGCTGATGTCGTTCGCTCACGCTCTCCGCTTTCAGTCTCCTGGGAGAAGATGATGATGGACGATGAAAACTGTCTCTTATTAGTCTCTTTTTTTTGACGTACTTGCATTCTTCTTCCAAGTCGTATACTTGCTCTTCAAGAAGCCGTTCCTTCTCTATCTCTTGTTCATTCTGATCCCGCCAAAGAAAAAAAATTGAAAATATTACACGGTTTTGAACTTTTTTTGACCTTGTCTCTCATAGAAAGCAGTTCGTTCTCTTTTGAATCTACTTCAATTTGAAGACTACAAGTTGAACGTAGTACTGTATTGACATCACATTTCGATTAAAATTTCTAAATTCTGTTACCTTTCTATTTTTAGTTTCAACGATTCTATTTCCCCGTTACATCGCCTACGTCAAAAGAACTTTTTTCTATACTAACGTTGCATTGATTTTCGCTCCTACTTCAATTCGTCGTTTTGATTAGACAATTTTGTTTCGAGAACAACGACGTGATCTCTCGCGGCGGCACTTTTCTTCGAGTCATTAAATTGCTCAACTAATCGACTTGCCTATGCCCACAGAAAAAATCGATTCAGAATTTTCATAATCCCTCTCCCCTGACTTTGACTTGAGATTGCGTCAATTCGTAGCTTGCGTTCTCCAATTCGGTCAATAGGCTGTGATTCTGCGCGACCAGCTGCGAATTTTCCTCTCTCAACATGGCCAGTTTTTTTCGTAGTGACGAATTCTCGACATCCGTCGCCGGATTCGCGTCGTAACTCCACTCGTATTTGGACTGAGACGGTGTCAGATCTTCGAGAGTTAGTTTCGGCTCTGAGCGAGCTGGAGACGATGTTAAAGATGAAGACGGAGAGTAGCTGGACGAAAGGAACTGTCGAAAGTTCTTTCGTAGCCGTTTTCTGAGCTTACTTTGGATTTTGATCATTTAAAAGATAGTCGGGATTCTTTAGTTTGCGTTCCGTATCCAAAAGACGCTGTTGCAAGCTGGCGAATTCGTCCAGAAGAGAGCGATCGCCCTGCATGTTTTGGTGTAAAGCGCGCGTTCACGCCACAGTTGATGACGTAATAAGGGCGTACGGGGCTCCTCTTCTCTGCTCTTCGTTTGCGTTCGGGGCTCGTTGCGATATCTCGTCTCAATGGTAAGGCGGTCGTACGATCAAATTGGACCTTGCACCATTGTAGAAGGAGATAGAGAAGGCGTGCATAGCAGGATGACCGAGATGCAGACGGATGCCACGTTGGCATCGCTGTACAACAGTCGGCAACGATACACTGACGCGTCTTCTTCGCAGGGCTTCGTCAAAGTTGTGAAGAACAAAGCCTACTTCAAGCGCTACCAAGTCAAATTTCGAAGACGACGAGGTAAAAAGAGGCGCGGGGGGCCCTTTGAGGGATCAGCACGTGTTCGCGAAGAAAACGCCGTCGCGAAGCGCGTCAACTCCAGCGCGAACGAATTCTAACGGAGAAAAATCGCTTTTCCCGCAGATGGCACGACCGATTTCTACGCTCGAAAGCGACTAATCGTGCAGGACAAAAACAAATACTACACGCCGAAATATCGACTAGTCGTACGCTTCACAAATACGAACGTAGTATGCCAGGTAAGAAATCGCGCCACTCTCGTTGCGCGACGCGCAAAAAAAATCCTCGAATCCTTTTTTCCTTCCTCCACCCCCCGCCCCCCCTCAGATCGTCTACTCGAAAATCGAAGGCGATCACATCATGGCGGTCGCGTATTCTCACGAATTGCCTCGTTTCGGAATCAAGCTCGGCCTCACCAACTATGCGGCGGCTTACGCAACTGGCTTACTACTTGCTCGAAGGGTGAGCTCTACTTCCGCGACCGCGAGAGTTTTTTAGGACGTCGTCTTTCGTCGCAGCTTTTGACGAAATTGGGAATTGCGGACGCGTATACGGGCGTCGAAGAGGCGACCGGTGAAGAGTTTCACATCGCTGATTCGGATGACGGGCCGAGAGCGTTTCGTTGTTTTCTCGACATTGGATTGGCTAGAACCACGACCGGTGCTCGCGTATTTGGCGCGCTGAAGGGAGCCGTGGACGGAGGCCTTAGCATTCCTCATAGGTGCCATTTGTGTTATTGATTTTTTTTGATATTGGGTAATTTGCTTTTTTTTAGCTGCCGACGATTTCCTGGCTATGATTCTGAATCAAAAGAGTACAATGCTGCCGTTCATCGCGATCGAATATTCGGCAAACACGTCGCTGACTACATGGAAAAATTGGAGCAGGATGACGAGGAATTGTATAAGAGGCAATTTTCGGCGTACATTCAACAGGGAATCACATCCGATTCTGTGAGAGTAGACGTGACCGTTTTTCTCCTTGTTTTGATATAGTTGTCTATTAGATGGAAGGCATGTACAAGAAGGCCCACGAAGCTATTCGTCAAGATCCGTCTATGAAGAAGAGCGAGAAGGAGGTGACGCCGAAGAGATGGAATAGGAAAAAGATGTCACTTGCCCAGAGGAAAGATCGTGTAAGGCAGAAGAAGGCGGCAGTTTTGAGAGCGAATGGGGAAGGGGACGACGACTAGTAGAGCAGTCGAGAAACTGCTGTTTGAATAAAATACCTAAATTGTGGGAAGACCGTGTAACGTGCGACGTGTGCACGTGATATTTAGTGCACGTGACTTTGCTTAGGTCGCGTGACACGTGCGTGATCGACCGTGGCGTTTCTCCCGCTCGTGACCCCACTGCATTCCTCGCCGCTAATCACGCGATCGACAGCAACCATGGCCGATTCGTCATCGATTTCAGCCACAGAAAGTCTTCTTCAAGGCGTGTCTGCCGTTTCCGCGTCGAATCAAGCTCTTCTCGCGAAATCTGCAGCGCAAAGTCAACTGCTGTGAGCTAGTGTTCCCTTGTGGGGGTCCTTCCGCACTGTCGTTGACTCAAAAACACTTTTTGTTCTTATCAGAACGCCGGACGGAGCTCTGCCGAGTGGAACGAAGAAGAGATCGGTAAGTACACGATCGCGCTCGTCTCGAGATCACGTGCCGAACGGAACGGCACATTGACCTTTTCCGCTTGCCTTTCGCTCGCGCAGGAGAGCGCGTCGCATAAAGTGATCGAAAAGCGTCGTCGCGATCGAATCAACAAATGCTTAGGCGAACTGAGCAAGCTAATTCCCGCCGCCTATGTCAAACAGGTAAACGCGGGCGGCGGATGAAATAAAAGGGGCGGGGCCCTGAACCGATTCGTCTTCTCGTCCTCCCTTTCGCTCACAGCAGGGAACGGGAAAGTTAGAAAAAGCGGAAATCTTGGAAATGACCGTCGAACATCTGCGATCACTACAACAAGCGGGCGTATCGAAGCGAGAAGAAAGTACACACACGCACGCCCACACGCGCGCACATGCACACGGCACCCGCTCCACACACCGCCTCTCTGTCCATTGTCTCATTTCGCGCTCGCACAGATCTCATGCAAGAAGCGTCTCCCGAAATGATTCTCAAGTATCGATCGGGCTTCAACGAGTGCGCGTCGGAAGTCGCCAAATTCCTTTCGTCTGTCGAAGGCATCGATACATCCGATCCGCGCTTCGTGCGCCTTCTCAATCACCTACAAGCGTACGGAAATCGCGAGAACGTAATCGTTCAAGCAATGGCCAACGCGACGGCGGCGCTCGCCGCCTCCGTAGCTATGACACCGTCGCCGGCGGCGGCGGAGCGGCGAGCCATCACAGAGAACGCTGGCGGCTCGAACAGCGCGGACATCAATCTCCAGGAGGTTGTTGTTACGGCAACGCCCGTGACGCCAACGACGTACCCTGCATGCACTATTTCAAACAGTTTTGCTATGGCTGCTCAGATGGCTGCTTTACAGCAAAGTTTCTTTCAGCAACAGCTTGCTGCGAATGCTCTGCAACAGTCAGGTAGATTTTTATTAATTAATTAATTAATTCATTAAAGACGTTTTCTGGCCACCCTCATTTGAGAGAAACAAACCTATTTATTTAATTAATAAGTTGTCATGTTTGTGAGGTGGTCAGGTTCTACTGTATTTGATTTAACTTTTTATCTGCCTTTTAGCTGCTGACCAAAGTCAGAGACAGAGTCGAAGTGGCGCGCCAAGTCTGCAACACGCTCAAGCTCAAGCGGCGGCGGCGGCGGCTGCAATGCAAATTCCTGCTTATAGTCCCTATGGTGCTGCTTCACCGGCTGCTGCTTTATTTCCTCTTGCTGCTGCTGCTGCATTGAATCCAAGATTTGCGTTTTCTAATCCTTTGTTTGCTGGTCTGCTTTCGCCTGCTGCTGTCTGCTCGTTACCTGGCATGACGAATCCGGCGGTTGTGTTACCAACAGCAGCGGAGAATTCATCTGGCACGCCTTTGGTTTCTGCTGCCACTACTGGTGGAGATTCTGCTGCGCCAAAAGTTGACCAGGAACAGACAAAAAGCGAAAGCGTTCAACTAGGGGATTCAGCAAAAACAGATACAGTGCCTGTGCAAGAGGCTATGGATAATGAGAAGGGAGTGCCTGGTTCTCATGGGGACACTGTTGCTATGACATACTATGGTGACAATGCAGAAACAGACAATGAAGACGATCAAAACGTTGAGCCTGTTCCAAAGAAAATAGCAGCCATGGCATTGAGCAATGAAAATGGTCACGATGAAAAAAAATAAAAATAATGAGTCATAATTTTGTTTTGTAATTTCTCTGCCTCCTTGTTTATTTATTGTCGGATCGTTGGCTTTGTAGTACAGTAGTTTTTTCTGTTAGTTTTTCTGTCTATAACTACGATCTTAGCGGTGGCCTAATTAGCCTAATTTGGGAGGACTGCGCATGCGTCACTTTCAAACGTTCGCCCATCATGTCGGATCTCTCTTCTCCGGTAGTGGAACGATTCCACAGCAGATTTCCTTCTGATTTTTTTGTCTCAGGTAACGAAAGACGGCGTTCTTTTGCCCGTGAAGAAAAACGAAAAGGTTTCAGACTCGCAAGTAGCTATTTTATCGAACCCAATCGCATATTTCAGACGAAGCGGAAGTCCAAGAAACGCGTCAGCTTTGGCCGAACCCAAACCGCGGTCTTCCAAAGTTACAACTCGCCACCATCCGAAGATTCGAGCGAAAACAGACCTCCAACAAGTAAACAGAGTCAGAAGGCTCACTTCTTTCACGTTATACATGTATTTGATTTTTAAGAGATCGGGCAACTTTTGACGGCTCAAATTTTGACCTGTCCTCAGCGTGACAGGAGGTCTATGGAATTGACCTGCTGTGGCTATCCAGAAACAGTTTTTGACGAGGTGGACATGGATGTTTCATCCAATAATCAAACCGCTTTCGACGAGGTTGACATGGAGCTATCGTCTAATAAAAGCGCTTGTCACAAGGTGGACATGGATCTATCGTCTGATAATAAAACCAGAGTTTTGGCAGAAGATATGGAATTGACTTTGCAATGCTGCACGTCACCTATTCCTATCTCAGCTGCGAGTGAGAATTGGAAGCCACAAGATATGAGCTTTACACTGCAGAACAGAAATGTGTTTGCAAGCGAGGTCTTGGAACCGAAAGAAATGAGTCTTACTGGGCATGCCGGTCACAAGTGGCCGCTTACACGTGAAACGTCGAATCCAAAAAATGTTAGTTTGGCGACGCAGAACAAATCAGTGTTCAGAGAGGAATGCAGCATTTTTGATCGGCTCGTAAGGAAGAGTGCTTCAGTGGAAACCGAAAGAGAGAGTTTGGCTGACGATATGGTGCGCGATCCACTGACGTGCACTCAATTATCATTGGACAGCAGACTTGATGACGTTGAAAATGCAAGTGAGAGGGAGGGGAGTTTGATGAAGGAAAGCTGTCAGCACGCTGAAGAAACGGAGACATTTTGTGATGAAGAGAAAAGGAGCTTGGAGAAGATGCCTGCAAACGAAACGGTTTCTATGAAAATGGATGGAAATGATAGCGCTACCGCACTTGACGATGAAAATTCAGAAAGCGAGCAGGATAGGAAAATGGATACGGAAGAAAAGTCTGGAATAATGAAGGAAATGGAAATGCAATCCGTCAGGTATGCAGACAAATAAATTTGTACGCTGTTAGTGTATCTAATGCAATTTCTTAGTCAAATTTTAGATGTGAGCATTCCTCAACAAACTCCAACTCCAAGCGTCAAAGCGCAGAATGAAAGCCAGCGACAAGTATTCATAGCAAAAGTGACTCAAGAGTCTTCTCCACGGAGTTTCACTTCCACTGAAATACCGGTTATAAGTGCTGACGAAGGAGACGTAGCTTGCTGTTCTGAGCGTCGTGAAGATGATGATGATGATGACGACGGCGATCCCAGTCCATCGAAATTGAGGAAGATTCTTTCTCGCTCAGCTGATGCGTCCATTCACACAAACGTCTCTTTGTCCAGCACTCTAAATGAATCAGCCATGCCTACTGCCCTTAAGGCTTGCTCAGCCTCAACGCCGATAGTGAAAAATGTCAAGGCGGCGTCTTCACCAGTACCAGAGCCGCAGGTGGAATCAGAACAGGTAATTATTATCGTTATTTTATTTTATTTTATTACCTAGCTGTTTCAGGTTGATCCTGCTCAGCCTTTTCGAATGATGCTCGATAGAATAAACAGGTAAGCGAAGACGGCGTTTTTTATGCACCTTTTACTTTTGTTTTGAAGTGATATTCTTTGGCGTCTCAATTGCTTTACTCCTGGCTTTGTCTCCTTCAAGTACTGTTCGAAGCTTGGAAATAGGCTGGTTGATAGGATGGCGCTTGCTGTCTCCTTGTCAGTGGATTCTTCTACATGTTCTGACGACGCTGTGCCACTGACACGGATTGAATTGAAGATTATGAAAGAACGTAAGGAAAATAAAATTTTTCTACGCGCTAGTGTAATGTTTTGTTAGATTTTGACAAATTTAAGTGCTTTGGTTATTCGCTTTTGTCTTCATATTACTCACAACCGCATTTGATTGAAAAGTATCCAACTAATGGTCATCTTGAGCAGGTGGAGGCATAAGTTCGTGATGTAGAAGCATGGAAATTATTTCTTTTTTAGCTGCTAACTGATGTTGCAGAGAATATCAAAAAAGTCAATTTACTGATGCTGACTCTATTTGACTTGCCAGATTCTTCATATTCCCTAGGTATTCAACAATCATTCAAGTTAGAACTGAAGCTGATTTGTTTTTGTGTAGATGATTCTGATGTACTTTGCATATCATCTATGGGCAGCAATCCGACGTATGGCATTGTGGCTAAATACAAGTTTGCTTTTGGAAACCAAGGGTTTGCTATTAAATTAATTAGCACTGAAGTTGCTTTTGGAATGTAAGCCTGCAATTTTATTGCACGAGAAGAAAATGATTACTTGTGTCTTCCAGGAAGGAAAAGGCCGTGGCAAGAGCTAACGAAATGCTACAAAAACTAATAACGTTGATCTAAAATTAGAGTTTGTAATAGGTATGTATGACTCACACCTGTCATGATGATGTATAATGCGTCACGATCACGTGCACGTGGAGTACATATATAGAGAGAAAAATCACGGATACTAAAAGATACCCGTGCTAGTATCCGTGCTAAAATTTGGTCTTCACTTTTCACGATGGGCAAGCCGGTCATTTTAGTTCTCGGTGCGTCGGGCAACATCGGAGCGGCGACGGTAAAAAGCTTGTCGAAACACGCCGACAAATTCGACATACGCGCCGGCGTTCGTTCGCCGGAAAAAGCGACCGCTCTCCGCGATCTCGCCGGCGTTACAGTCGTCCAAGCGGACATGGGAAAGAAAGCGGAGCTCGTCAAGACGCTCGCCGGCGTCGACAGACTTTTCATCGTGACGCCAGGACACATCGATCGCGCGCCTCTCACGATCGGCGCCGCCGAAGCGGCGAAAGAGGCCGGCGTGAAGTTCGTGCTCGTCGTGAGCGTTCCCACCGTCGTTCTTCCCGAGACCGTGTTTGCAAAACAGTGCGGCGAAATCGAGCAAACGATACCTCGTCTGGGCATAGCGTACAGCTTCATACGCCTTCCCATGTTCATCGACAATCACTTCGGAAGCGTGGAGACGATCAAGGGCCAGGGATTGATCTACGCGGCGGCCGAACCGGACAAATACCACGTCGTCGTTGCCGTGTCTGATGCCGGCAGCGCGGCGACTGCCATTCTCGCCGATCCGACGAAGCACGAGGGTAAAACGTACACCGTCGCTAGCGACGGTTTCACGCACGCCGAACTCGCTTCGGCGTTCAGCGAGGCTCTCGGAAAGGAAGTGAAGTACGTTCAGGTGCCGTACGAGGCTGCGAAGGAGGCGATCCTAAAGATGGGCATTCTCGAGTGGCAGGGCAAGGGGCTTGTCGAATTGTACGAGACCATCAATGCAGGGCATCCTGCTCTATGCAGTAAGGATCATCTTGTCGACTACGAGAAGATAACCGGGCAGAAGGCTACTAGTATGAAAGAGTGGCTGAAGCAGGTCGCTGGAGCCTTCAAATGACTTTTCTGTTCTCCCAGACTGGTGAAACTTCTGTTCTATGTAGTACAGTACTATACACGTTGCATTGATTGACCAAAAATTCTCCTGTAAAGGCGTTAGCACACTTCTAGCAACCACATGAGCAAACCCATCGTTATCCGTTCGTCCGGCCTTAGTGGAACGGCGACCGTCAAAAGCCTCTCAAAACACGCCGATATTCGCCTCTCCGCGCCGGTGTTGAACTGTTCGTTCGCCGGAAAAGGCGACTGCCGACAGGCGCTCTCGCGTGCGGGCGTTAGGATCGTTAGAGCGAATACGAGAAAGAAAGCGGAGCTCGTCAAGACGCTCGCGGCACTGGTTCAATCGGTTCAATCCTGTTTTCGTTTCACTGTAGGTGACATTTTGCGCAAGCGCATTCCGGGCTATCCCGCTCTCCCTCTTTTAGCGGTGAATCGTAATCTTCTTCTCGTTCATCCATCCCAGGCAACCGGTCGACGAAAAAATCTGCGGCGATTGTTGCCAACCTAAACGTTCGTACGCAGACATATTTCAAATGGGCCCCCCGTTACGGGATACTGTGACGTACTCGAAAGCATCGCGACCTCTCTTTTTTCTCAACAGGACCCCGACGCGAGAGCACGCCTCGATGAGCGACAAGCAGTTATGGCAGATCGGGGCCGAAAAAACGTCGCTGGCCAATCGAAAGCGAGATACCAGTCGCTCAATCTAAACCAAACGTACAGAGGACAAAGACCAGAGGGAAGAACAGGCAGTAAGTCGCAATCGAGCGTCAAAGAGACTCGTTCGGAGACTCGACGGGCTCTTCCATCGTAGGCTTACGCCACGGAATGCAGAGCATAGGCAAAGTGGGCAGCAACGCTCGACGTCTTCCTCCGCCAGCTCATTTGCCCAGCATGCGTAAGGAAAACGCCGGAAACGATCCCAGCATCGCTCTCGTGCCGGCCGGCGGAGCGGGATGGGGTAGTGGGATTGAAAAGGAAAACGGCGACGTCGTCCAACCGACGACGGCGACGGCGGCGGCGGCGGCGGCGGCTCTGCCATCAACCGGCGACGTCGTTAGTCGAAGCGAAAGACCAGCTTGGGGAGCTGTGGCGCCTAAAAGTGATTTAGTGTCTTTTTGTCTTCACTTTTTTTCTGATGTTTTAGTGTTTTTTAGAATCTCTGGGTATGTCGACTCGTGATTTTCCTTCTCTTGGTGCTAAGGGTATGGAGAGCAGTGGAAACGGGCCAAATTTGAGACCGCAGGGAATGGCTTCTTCTGATCAAGGCTTCCCTGTAAGTGAGGTGACAGTTACATTGCCTAAATTCTAGCTTCCTCAGTCTCAGGAAAG
Organism: Oscarella lobularis; assembly: GCF_947507565.1. Taxonomy (NCBI): domain Eukaryota; kingdom Metazoa; phylum Porifera; class Homoscleromorpha; order Homosclerophorida; family Oscarellidae; genus Oscarella; species Oscarella lobularis. The sequence continues at coordinate 2,236,012 of NC_089178.1, read as the reverse complement.
AGGGGGAATGCGTTCTCGTTCTCGCGGGCAACCTTCCGAGGCGTGGTTGCATCGTCATCCGTATGAACTCGAGGCAAGTCGTCCAGCCACCGTAAAGGCGGAGGACATTGAGAAATTGGAGTACGAAGACGAGGAAGGATGGGCGGGACAACAGCAAGAAGTCGATTACAGCGCAAAATTGCGATTTGAGGACTCTGACGAGTCAGATGATGATAATGGCAGTGATGATGATGATGATGATAACGTGGCAACAGAGAAACGAGCACAATCAAGGGAAGAAGCGAAAGAAACAACACAGAGAAAAAGCGCACAGGACGAAATAAGACGACAGGCACGGTTCATTGGTTGATTAATCCTTGTACACCAAAAAGATTGAAATTTTTAGGAAGCTACCCGAGTTCCTTCTCCTTCTGCAGCACCCAGACGAGCTTGGGAGCCGTTGCCCCAACAGCAACGGCAAGCCGAACAGCATTGGCAATCGACTCGCTCCTTATCTCCGCCCTCCGCGCAACGAGGCGGCGGTTTTTCTCGTCGTAATGACGTTGACGATCGCGGCGGCGGCGGCGGCGGCAGACGAGATGCGGGACGAGCGTCGTATCATATCAGCCAAGCGAAGCAAGAGGCGGAAGAGCATCGTCGGCAAGCGCGAATGGGCGAACAGCCGCTATTTCGATTGCTCAAGAAACCTTCAGCCGAGAAGGAAGCGCCACCTGTTAGGATCATGAAGCGCGAGAAGCAGGAGGAAGATGCGACGGCGGCGGCGACGGCGACGGCGGGAGGGACGTCCTCTCGGACAAATCTTGACGTGAAGCAGCGAACAGGAGATGACGGGACGGCTGCGGCGGGGAAGAATGTGTGGGAGAAGAAAGACGACAAATCTGCGAGGTCTGCCAGTGCTAGCTCTCGCAGGCAACGACTGAGTTCGGGTGCTTCAAGTGAAAAATGTAGGGAAGAGGTGCCGGCGGTGCCGAAGAGAGACGACGGCGCTACGAAAGAAGACGGTAGCGAAAGGAGGAAGCAAGGAGGCGGCGGCGGCGGCGGCGGCGGCGGAGGAGGTAGAAGAAGAGAGCGAGAGCGGAAGAAAGAAAGCGACGAAAGAGAACAGCGCGATAAGCAGCGAGATCGGAATTGGGAACGGCGAAGGGCGCGTGACGACGAGTGGGATGATCAGCATCCAACTCGCGGCGGCAGACAGCGGCGAGAGCGCAGGAGAGGGCAGCAGGGTCGATCTGAGAGCGAGAGAGATTACATTGAAGATGGACGAAAAGCGGAGAATTACAGGAAAGGAAGGGGAGAAGCTCCGCCTGTTGCCACTGAGACAAAGAAGGAGTCACTGTCGGATGGTTCCAAAAAGAAGCCTACCGAAGAAAAGACAGCCGCAGCTTCCAAGGAAGAAACGAAGGGAGTCTCTAAAAAAGAAGAAAAGTCCGGCGGCGGGGATAAGTCTTCCGATAGGGGAGAAAAGTCGTCTCAAAGAGCGCAGCAGGGTCGTTCGGGTTCAAAGCGCAGCGCTCGTTATTATTACGACGAGGACGGCGGCGGTGATGATTATTATAAATATAGTCGACAACGGCACGATGATCGATACCGAGACTATCATGACGATTACTACTATGACGATCGGCCCTCGCGAAGAGGACGCGGTTCTTCTTCGAGTCGAACGACGGGACGTGAGCTTGGATCCACATCCAGTAAGGAAAAGCTAGGTGGCAAGGATCAGTCAAAAACGGTAAGGTTTTCTCATGGTATCTCTGTGTGTGGACTTTGAATGTGATGTGCAGGCTGATTCAAAGAAGGCGGCGATTGGCGAGAAATCTGTGCGCTCCTCGGTGTCTGACGACGTTTTCGTTCAAGATTCTCAAAGTCGCGTCGCCAATGAAAAGGGGAAAAGTGACGCGGGGGGTAGTAGTAGTAGTCAGGGTGATCAAACGAAAGGTCCTAAACGTGCCGAACCTCGTCAAAGTGCGGCGACTGGAGGCAAGGATAAAAAGCAAACGGATAGAGGAGAAGAGCAAGTGAAAAGCGCTGGGCATGGACGAAGTGATGCCGGAAGTAAAAAGCCTCTACCTGAAAAGGTATCCGGCGAGAAACGCTCTGAGAGAAAGGGAAGCGACAAGCAGGACTGGCGAAAGAAAGAGCGAGAGAGCGAAGCCGCCTATGATGACAGGGAGAAGAAAGAGCAGCGGAAGAGAGGTGCCAATGAAAGAGCCGGAAAACCGCCGCAAAAAGGAGAAGGTCGCGGGAGAAACGAAGGAGATTTCAAGTCGAGTCGCGAACGGAAGGGAGATCGTGAGACGAAAGAGAAGAGGACTTGGGACGGGGAAGAGCGCGGCCGCGGACGAAGAGGGGGCGCTGGACGCGGACAGGGCTCCGCTGGAAGTGGCGCGAGCCAGCGCGGGCGAAACGGTAGAAGAAAGGAAGGAGGCGACGCGGAGAGCGGCGACGAGAAGGACGAGCTGAGGCAGTCGTCGCAAAGTCGACGGGATTCTAAACGAGATCCACGGGATCGATCTGATGGCGGAGGATCTAAGCGTCCAAGGGAAGGACAGGGAAGAGGAGGAAACGGTGGAAGTGGTGCCGGTGGAAGCAGAAGCGGAGGTGGCGGAGGGAGTGGCGGAGGCGCCAGCGGCGGCGGCTCCTCGGGGCAACAGAAAGAACAGGAACGAGGTAAAGCCGACGAAGGTGGGGAGTCCGGAAAGAAACGGGAGAGTGCGGCAGCGAAAGGAAAAGAAATGATAGCGAATTTAGATTTGATGTCTGCTGGCGTTTGCATCATCGACGAGTTCATGAAAGAGTCGTCTCTCTCGCCCACCGCTTCGGAGGACGGGTTCACAGAAGTCAAGAATCGCTTTGTAGAGCAGAAAGAACGGAAGGAAACGATGAAGCGTTTAAAACGCGAAGAAGCGGAACGACAACGAATAGAAGAGAAACGAAGCCGAGAGGAGAAGCGTCAATTAGAAAGAAGAGAGCGAAATGCCGCGGCGGCGGCGGCGGCGGCGGCGGCGGCGGCAGCGGCAAAGTCTAAAGCAGCTATGGATGAATCGAAATCAAAACCGAAGGCTTCGCGTCGACCTCCGCCTCCGCATCAGACGTCGTTTCTACCGACAACGACGACGACAACGGCGACGACGACGACGGCGGCGTCGGGAAGTTCTCAGTGGGCTGCTTCCGGTCGTTCTCGAGAGGAAATCGTTTCTCGTGACGGAAAAGTCATACGATCGCCTTTTGACGTGAAATCGCCGGTGTCTCAGTTGCCGGTCGGCGTGCCGAAGGAGAAGGAATCGGAAAGGCTGGTGGAGGATTTTGATGCGGCGACGAAGAAGCCAATTGGAACGCCCGTCGCTGAAGACAAGACGAAGTCGCTTTCGCCGTCAGGGACGGAAGAATCGTCATCTCGCAAGCAGCCACCTCCTCCGTCTTCGAATCAACGTTCCGAGGAAACCGCTGAAGAAGGGGTAAACTCCGTCAAAGCAGAGAAACCGACAGCAGGCAACGCAGGTTCTAAACCGCCGACGAGCCAAATTGAGGCCACCGCCGGCGGAGGAGCGTCTCAGGACATATCCGCGATTGCGTACAAAGTTTGGCATTCGGACGAACCACCTTCGACTGTACAGCAGGCAATATTGATTCACTCGGCGACGGTGGCGGCGGCGGCTCCAGCAGCGGAATCGCGACTAAATGAAACGTCGGTTCTTCTGTCGGCGGAAACGACAACGTCGTCGTCGTCGCGACTTACGGACGAGAGCCGGAATCAGTCTGTCGCACAAGAAGTAATAGTGCCATCTACTCTCACCACGTCGTTTCCTAGTTCTCTCAGTCATCCTATAAGACCGCTACCGCCGCAATCTTCATCGTTTTCCCAGCACCACCATCCTCCCCATCCTCTTCATCACCCCCAACATCAGCAGCCGCCGCCGCCGCCGCCGCCCCCGCCGCCGCCGCAGCAGCAGCAGCCTGTCGTTCAGTCCTTATCTTCGTCTGGTTTGAGCTACCTTGAACCGTTTCCTGCGCGATACGACGTGCCTCCACCGCCGCCACCGCTGCCCCAACCGCCTCCCTTTGCCTATCCGCCGTCGTTTCCGCCGGCGGCAGAGCCGATGCGCGCGCCTATGAACGCGCACGTGTTTTCATCGTTTTATGGCTCTAAACCGCCGCCGCCTGCACCTCCTTACCATCACCATTCTCATCATTCTCATCATCCTCATCCTCATCCGCATCAAGATTCAATGGCTTTCATTGCACAGCCGCCTGCGGAAGCGAGATATTCATATGGTCCGGTGTACTCTGGACTATCGCCTGATCAACTGAATCAGGCGAAAAAGGCTGCGTTGATGAAATTCGGCATGGATCGATCGTCTGAAACGGACATGCTTTATGCGCCGGCGCCGTCATTGTCATCGGCTCCGATTCAGAGACTTGTTCCTACTATCACGCCTCCTACTGATCTGCCCGAACTTCCTGAATCGGTGAAGAATGCGTCAATGGAATTTTTCTTTGAGAACCAGCGTCGCTCGCCAGGCCATTTTCAGCAGTCGAATTTGCGTTCGTATAATACGGATCATCAAAATTATGTCGTATCGCCCGCGTCATACGGTGGCAACAGGCTGAGCGGATATCCACGGTCAAGGAGGCCGGACATGTCGCACGTTTCCCAAAGAGCACCGCCAGACGGGGCAGATATGAATGAGACGAAAGTTACGTGAACTGTTGCTTAGATTATTCAATCAGTCATGGTTGTACAGTTTTGTGGTTTACTGTAGTGGATATTATTAGTGTGGAGAGACTATAGTGTATTGAGTAGATCGATCAATAACATTTAGCGACCACGTGCGTAGGCCCTGGACGGTCCTACGCGTTATAGCACGTGTTCGCTAAATGTTATTGATCCGGTCTTCGCCAACATGGCCGAAGCCCGTTTCACGCTCAGCGACTGCGTTCGTGCGCTCTGCGCCAAGCCAGATGCACTCGAAAGCGTCATTTTGGCAATAAACGATAGGTAGGACGAGAAAGGACTCATCTCCCAAAGAAATAGCGAACACGTTCTCACAAGCGCGTCGCACTTGTTCACACACGCGAAAGAAGAAGACGCATTCTACGACGCGCTCGTTCTCTTAACGAGCCACTACTTGGCCCATCGAAAAGGTAACTCAAATGAAGCTCAGTGGAGCCAATAACGTCTTCTCTAGGGCCCTCTAGTTCGCCCGCACGCGAACTCAAAAGGACTCTTCTAACCTACGCCCTAACCGTAGTGAAATCGTCGGAAGCGAGCCCATCAGCCCTGGTAGGAATCGCGCAAATCGAAAATAGCGAAGCGAGAAGAGAGGCGCCGTCTTCGCGATCCTTTGTAGACCCAATTTCTCACCGTCATCGGATCTCTCGTTCGACCCGACGTTTTTTGCCTCGAAAACGCTAACGAAATCAAAGAAAAGCTTTCGAACTACCCTATCCCATCCACCGCCGTCGCCGTCGTCACCGAAAAATCTGCCAATAGGCTTCCGGTCACGGAAGAAACGACTCCTGGTGTCGCCGCCCCCGCGACGGCGGCGGCGGCGGCGACCGGTAATCTAGGCGATCTTTTCACTCGATACAGTGCCGTTCCGACGTCGACGACGCTCCTGACTGATCGTCCGACGGCGTCGGCGTCGGCGTCGGCGTCGATGCGAAATCAGGAAGACGATGATCTTGTTGACGAATTGCGTCGCTTAGACGGCGACGAGGTGATTTTGAAAGCGATGGCGCGTCTTCCCGAAGTGACGTCGTTCTTGGAACTTCTGTCGGATTCCGTTGCGACGTTATTTGAAGAAGAAAGAGTCGACGTCAAAATGTAGGAGGATCGAGGGAGGGGGTTAGATTTAGAATAAAATGAATACCGCGAAACCTGGCGAACGTTCGTTTGGCCAGGTTTTACGGTGCAAAATTAAAATCGTCTTTTTTTTCTTAGAATCGAATCGTTCTTAGAAAGAGCGATTTTTGTCAAAAACGTGACGGCGCTGTGGACGTCTCTCGTCTCGAAAGGCGTCAAAGACGACAATGAACCGCGTCGAATAGCAGCTGCTTCGGCACTTGCAGCCGCTCTCTATTCAACGTACGGCGCAGATCGGCTGACCTGCTCTAGCAACAAATACGTGGCTCTCGAAGCCGCGCTGCAAATTCCTATGACCGTTGCTTCTGTACTCGGCTCCAAAACGCTTGGCGGCTTGCGTCTCGCGCTGTGTCTCATCTATAAACGCGGGCTCGAAATTTTGATTAACGGCTGCCCAGCCGATACGAACCTCTACGCTCTGAATGCGTCCGTGGGAGCACTGGCTCTCTCCCTGCTAAAAACGATCGTGCTCCTGTTTGAGAACCTTCAGACGGAATCGATCACCGTTCAAGCTACGGATTTGCCGCTCGCGCAGCTGATCGATTCGACGTCACTTCATCCGGAGAACGTCAAGTCGTTTTACGAGCTCGTTCATACGCTTTCGGTGTCCGCTTTTGACGCCGCCGTGACGGCTCGAACGAAACGAGGCAGTCTGATTGAGCCGCCGACGCCGTCACCGCCGCCCCTTCCGCCGCGAGCGTTGACGACGACGGCGGCGGCGACGGCGAATAAATCGTCACTGTTTCAAATGCTAATTGATATTGAGAGCGCTTTAACGAGCGGTGTCGACGGCGACGGCGGCGGCGGCGGCGGCGGCGATATACTCGACGGCGATCAGGAGTCCGGATTGAGGGAGATGTTCGAGGGAACGTCGCGAGATGGCGGTGGGAACGAAAGCGATAGTTCGTCGACGGATTTGTCACTGCCGCCGCCTTTGCCGCCTCGTGATTGGCCGCCGAAAAGAGCTGTTGGCGCTTCTGATGAAAAAGACGTCGAAGGAAAATTTTCTTATACTGCTGAAATTGTAAGTGGTGAAACGCGTTTTCTTATCGGCCTCATAAGTTTTGGACTTAGTTTATGGATTTGGCCTGCTTTGGCTTTTGTTTCCTGAACGATTTCGTTGCTATGAGTGGCGGCGGCAGCAGCACGGTTACTGAATTGTCAAGGTAAATCCGTTTTTGTTTAATATATCGGTATTGTGACACCGTGTAGGGAATTCTTTAACGGATCATCATTCTTTGAAGGAATTGTTCACTTGATAAAGAAATTAGATAAGAAGGTGGACATTCCGGAATCACGTAATTCTTCTACTGCGCAATAAAGAGAGAATAATTTGTGTACATTCTAGTGCCGTCCCTCGTCAATTTTTCCAATTCTATTGGCCGCTTGCTACAGTCATTAATAACGAAGAAAATCTGGCGAAAGGACTCATGTGTAAGGAAACCTGAGGGGAGAGGAGGGGGGAGATGACTTTCACTCTTGTCGTTTTGAAGGTGAGTGCTCTCGCTCGTCTTGGGATGAATCTAATGACGGAAAGTCCACGCGACGCCGATTGGCGTTTGTGTCCAACTCCGCGAGCGCTCGGCATCTTGGCTCATCATCTGATAAGTCTACAGCAGGACCACAGCGAAAAGATGCCGGGAAAAGCGGAACCCAGTTGCCGTTTGGCGTGGGAGAGACTCATTTCTACTCTCAAAAAATCGATTTGCGATCACCCGGTGGACGAAAAGCTTTTTGAAGGTGCGGCACGAAAATCTGATTCGAAAAGAAAAAAAATCGGGCGTTCGCTTCTATTCTAGATTTATCCGTCGAGCACGTTCAACTTTTTCAACTTCTCTTCGAGCATTTCGGCGTCGAAGATCGACGTGACTTGATTTGCCATTTTGCCGTTCCGACGTTGATTGAGGTCGCGAAGAGGTACGACACGCCGCGCCGGCAACGAAAGAGACGTCTCTAATGCCTGTTCTTTAGTGCTAACTTGGGCATGGTTTTTCCTCTTCTCCCCGCTCGTCTCCTTCTCATCGTCGACTACATGCTGCTGAGTTTGACCACGGCGCTGTCGGAACATTCCGTCTTGGATTTGGTCGGAATCAATTTGTTCAAACCCGGGTCGGTCAGCGGACTGATGCCAGCTGTTGGGAAACAGGACGACGCAGAGAACGTTCAGTACTTTCACTTTCTTGATGAAATGGAAAGCGACTACGTGCAGGCCGTTGACAGTGCTTCGGACAAAGGAGGTCCTCCGATGTTGGCCAATTTTAATAATTAATAATCGACTAATTTTAATTAAGGCGGGTCAGGTTGGGTCGTCAATCCGGTATCTCCATTCTTTTACGATCTCCATCCCGAAGTGGAAATCCTCGTTAGTTTTTTTGTATATGGGACTCGTTCGCTTGACACAAGCGCGTTTGTGTCTCTCTTATTTAGAACTCTGAAGTGTCTCTTCTGCTTGGCTCTACGTATCCAACGCTGTATCAGAGCGTTGTAAACTTGTTGCTTTGCGGCTCCTTCTCGCCTCATCTATTCAAAGATTCATTGACCGGCGCTCAGGTCTGATGGTACAGTCGTAGGCTAAATCGCCTGTCTAATCTCTTCTCGTGCAGACGTCTCAGTCTGTTTGCTACTGCTTTAGCACAGCTTGGCGTATTCTCGAAATGCTGATACCTCCACTGGAATTCCTCAAGACTGTATCGGACTTACCTTCGTATCGCGTTGAGGTGCGTCTTTGGCGGGGGGGGGGGGGGGGGAATAGACGTAGTTTTCCAGGGCCCCGATCCTCACTCTCCTATCATACCCTGCCCATTGGTTAGGACGAGAACGGGTCGAATAGTCTAGCTACGTAGCGTTTTCGTCGGATTGTTTGCGTATCAACGACGAACGTTTGACTTGCCCGTTATAAAACCGGACGTAGCACCTTGATTTTGCTGACCCAGCGTACTGCCGTAACTGCGTATGCGTTCGCTTTTCGCGTCCGAATAGCGACTCAATGTCTTTCGAATAGACCCACAATGCATTTTACGACCGATGCATCGCTTCTACTTCTCGTATTAGGGCATTTCGTAGCAACGCGACGATTGACGTCATGGGTTGCTCAATGTCGCGTGACAAGGCGTGTCTGGCGTACGTAGGCACACATTCCTTGTCGTTTTTCGGTTTTGAATTGATTTGCGGCAAAATTTTGTTTGTTTTTGTGGTCAGAAATGCATTTGCGGCCAATTGGCAGAGGTTTCGGTTCAAACGAAGCACCTTTTGTCAGTTTTTGATCGTGAATAGCTGCAGTCGTTCGTCCCTAGTCGCGTATCAGTATAAATACCCAGCGTTTACAAGTACTAATCAGATGGAGCAGAGCAGAGCTCGTGGCTAGGATAGAAGGGAGATTGGCAACACTCCCCAAGGCTTGAGGCACTATGGCCCGGTGGTCGCCTCATGCCTCACTTGACAAGGGTGTAACATTGCACGCCTTCCTAGTTCTCGCATCTCTCTCCCAGCTCCTGGGCACCTCTGTCACCGGATAAACCTCCATAGCACCGTCTTCCGCGGGGTTTGTGTTCAAGTGTCGATGTTTTTTTTGATTTTTTTTAATTTCTTTACGCGAGAAACGCGTTTTTTGAGCTTCTAGCGATTAAACGACGAGTCTGTAAGCTTGTTCCCCCAAAGGGGGACCCTTCGCCCAATCCACGAATATAGACGTCCTATACCCAAACCTTCAGACTTCATAGGCAAAGGAACTGCCCTTTACAGTTTACCGCCAGACTTAACAAGGAAAAACTCAGTTTCCTAACTCTTTTAATTACTGCAGTAGAGTCGGCCTGTCGATTGCATTAATTACTGCAGCAGAGTCGGCCCGTCGCTTGCATTAGTTACTGCGAAGGCTTAAAAAATGTCGAGCGAAGCCTTTTCAATATATTGATTGTTAAACGAAGCTAGGTAACCATGCCTCTATAAAATTTTTCTTGGAGTTGGTGTATTGCTTCCAGCATAGATATAACGATATATTATGTCTATTCTTCCAGACCCTCTTCCCACATTGAAAATTTCTCGGCAGAACCTTTTCTGACTGTTTTTTTTTCATGCAGAAAGCGTCGGATCTGTGCATGCTTTTCGTCGCGCTGGATATCATACATAAAATGCGCCGAAATCATTGGACGCTTGGTATATTGCTATCACCTCTCGACTCGTCGGCTTCTCTTGAAGAAACTGCTTCTGCAACTTCTCTCGTTGAAAATCTTATAAAGAAAGCAAAGGACACAATCAGCTGTCTGTCACTCTTTCAACACATACTAGAAGAGGTGAATACGATATGATATAGTCTTTAACTTCGATTGGTGGATTTTCTACCATGGTATTTGTTGCACTGTAGCTGTACGATTTTGGTTTGGAATACTTCCGTTCGCCGTCGTCTTTGCCTCCCGTTGCCTATCTGATATGCGTGGATGCCGTGCTCACGAGCTATCACATTCTTTTGGACGAAATCTATTCTCAAGACGGAAAACCGAGTGAAAATGACGATCAACTAGACGAAATTCGACAGACAACGCAGAAGACTTTGCCTATCGTTCTAAATCACCTCACTCTGCTCGCCAAAGTAGCGAGAGCCTATCTCGTTGGCGGATCGGGTTTGACGAAAACAGAAATGAAATTCTCGACGTGTGACGCTGCTGAATCGGATCTCGACTCTACCGCTCAAGTGCTTATGAAAGCGCTCTCGGTGGGCAAAGTGAATAGACTATCGTCGGAACAGCTGACCGTCTCCAAGCTGCCAGAAAGGCTGACAGAAGCATTGACGGCGTGGGACGATGTCTCACAAATGGATCTTCTAGCCTTAGTGGATCAGGTACGACGACATTCTTGCAAACGACTTGCGCGACGATATCGCTTCTTCTTCAGTTTTCCGAGGAAGAAAGGCAACAAAAATCCGTCTTTCTAATACGATCTCTTCTATTGGCCTACAACACAGACGTAGTCGGTACGTTATCAATTGAATAGACGCGTCTCGTATTCTCATATTGTCTCTTATCTTAAAGTGTGCAGCAAGTACTACTATTGCAGTGCTCTTCGACACCTGATGGGCTATTGCACGAGAGTCACCGATGACCTTCTCAGGTACACGACAACCAAAAAAGTGATGGGACCCCCTTCCTATTTGACTCGTTAACGTAGATGGTGTTTCAAAGAGACCGAAAACGAAATGAAAGACGTCGTTGGAAAGACGTTGTTACCGCTAACGATCGACGCGACAACCGGATTTGTTTGCAAAAAGGTACCGTTTCGCTGAGCCCATCGCGTTTTTGAGCGCGACTCCCTTCGTCCAGTACCAAAACTTGTTCGATCTCGTCCTGGGAAGCGATTCAAGCGACGTCTATAGGACGGCACTGTTGAAAGAGTTGCTAGCTCGATCCGACGAGCTCATGTTGACCAGGGACGTTCACTTGAGGTGATGAAGGCCACTTCTTTTTTTTATCGGTTCTTAGACGCTGACTTTCTATAGTCCGTACGCCGAGGATATTCTTGCCGACACCGCCGAATTGTTTAGCAATATGCTGGACAAGGCTTCAACTGGCGGAGCGTTGATGCAATTCTTTAAGCAAGAAGACAGAAGTTGGTTTCTTTATTTAATTTTTTCTTGTTTTTTTTACGGGAACGGAGTTTTGCTAGATGTGGTCGAAATTCTTATGACCGCTTCCTTGCCGTCCGTTTCAGCGACGTATCGGACCAAATTGTTGAAATTCTTCAACAAGTTGCTCGCTCAAAGTGAGTTAGGAAGACTGCGTTTTTCCCCCCCTAGTTGCAATCTGTTAATCCAGACGAAAGTTCTCCCGATGTTTTGAATGCCTTCGAAAAGCTTGATCAGGTCGAAGAGTCTCGGCTGCGTTCGTGGCTCAAAGCGATGCTGGCTGCGGGAGAAAAGGTGCCGATATCTCGCGACCGGTTCGAAACGTTAGTTCTAATGTATACCTTTTTCAGGATGCCGGTGCTAAGGGATCGTGTCACGAGCAACTGGCCACCTTTATCTCGTCCTTGTTCAAACACGACAGGTAAAAGTGTGCTGTTTGCATAGGTGCGGCGTTTTTGTTCGATAAAAGCCGACTTTAGTCCCGTTTCTGAAACTGTGAGCTCGAAGCTGCTGGACGGATTCATCAGTCTAGGCCCTCTCGGAGAATTTGGCAACCTCCTGCCAAGCTGCATTCATTTAGCGGGATACAAATCCGGCGAAAGTCACACGCGACTGTTCGCGGCGGCTGTCAAGTGGCTTACTCTCTGGTAAACGCTTACTTTCACGTTATCATCGTCTTCTGTAAATCGTTTTCTTTCTCGCAGCAAACCGCCGCCGTTGACTGGCGGCGAAGAAAAGGTGACTATAGAACTCGACTTCAATCTTTGGATGTATTGTTTCCCATACTAGACTGATACTACGTTGCCCACCCGGTTGGTGGCTGACCTACTGAAATACGTCGCCGACATTATGATTGCTCTGAAATGCGTCTCTGGAAAGTAAAAAAAACTTCTTTATTGTACTGTATTACATCGTAATCGCTGTTTCTTTCCAGGAAAGGGCAAGGGAAGCAGCAGTTCGCCGAGTCGGACGACGGAGACCTCAGTTTTCAGGTTCGCTGCTTCGTTTTCTCTCGAATCGTCGCTCTAGCCGCCTTCACTTAGGATCTTGATTCGGATTGTGCCGACGACGCTTATGGCGACGATCTTGGAGACGATTCAGCAACGGAAGAATCGGTACGATTTCTCGTCGTGTTATTGGTCTTGCGTAGTTGAATTTGTTCAAGGATGGCGAGGACGCGCTTTGCAACCAATTGTGCACGTTTACCGTCACACAGAAGGAATTCATGCATCAGCACTGGTACGTGGATACTTGCGCGAAAGGGAGGCGTCTTTAGGCCCAAATCGAAGCCAAACGAACCCTTTTCCGTGGGTGCGTTTGGTCAAATCTGAGGCCGACAGTAAAGTTTCTTCCTAATTGGTCGCTGGCTGGCGTGGGGAATCAATCGTTAGTCAGTTTTTCCCAGGGGAAGGACAAGAATGAATCGTCCTTTAGCTAGGCTTTCTATTGTCGAACGTTACTACGCGCGTGCTCTTCTCTTGGGTATAGGTATCATTGTCATACTTGCAACATGGTAGACGGAATGGGAGTTTGCACGATTTGTGCCAAAGTCTGCCACAGGGTAAGCGCTTCCATAACACGATTTTTTTTAAACCTTTCACTTTTGCCGGTAGGATCACGATCTTTCCTATGCCAAGTGTGGCTCCTTTTTCTGTGATTGCGGCGCGAAAGAGGACGGCAGTTGCAAGGTAATAAAAAACTACGCGTGCTCGTTTCGAGGGCCTTCGCGATGGATAACCCTTGCTTGGACGCCATAATTCGCTCGCGGGGATAAAGTTTAGGCCCGAAACACGAGTTCTACCTTGGTTACCATACGGAGAGAAAATTTGCGTGAACGTATGGAATTTCTGTGGAACGAAAGTATTATTTGTTGTAGGCTCTTGTAAGACGGCTTCCCGGTGGAGATGCTAAAAGTCAGAAAAAAACGACTTCAAGTCTGGCAAAACCGCTCGGAAAGACGGTGAAATCCGAATCAAGAAAGGAAGAGCGAGCGTATCAGAGTTATCATCGTCGTACGAAACGACGCCGATCGGTTGAGAGTGTAGTCATTCCACCGGACCTGATTCAGCTGGGAAATCAGATTAAGACCTACGAGGAAGATCTGCAAGGCATTGTGGTAAGAAAAGGCCTCCCAGACGGTGGTGGCTAACGCCTTTGGTTCAGAACGAGTTCTCGCTTCCGACAATTGCGCTCAATTTCATCGATCAACTTCTGCCGTCTCTTGTCAAAGTCAGCCAACGCAATCAGGCCGAATCTGGCATAGGATACGGAATCAGAGAGCTTGAAAAACTTCACCGCGACGACAAGGAAGTGGAGATGGTGGACAATCTAACTGTGAGTGCAACTGCCGTCATAAGTCTGTTTTTCACTCTGTTCCTCTTCAGACGGCTACGCTGAGCTCGCAGGATGGCGCTTTTGAGAACGTAAAACTGTCGTATAGCGGCGAACAGGGTCAAGTGGCGAAGCGCTTTATTGGTGCTAACGTGTTGACTCGAGTTGCCATGTGCGCTTTGGGATCTCCGAGAGGAAAGAAGCAATTTCTTCTGATATGCCACGACAAGGGAAAGGTGCGCGCCGCGGTGTAAGGCAAATGCGATGGCTCGTTGCATTGAAACGTCTTTTTTCTTATGAAGTTGACTCTTTTGCTGTTGTCTTCTCTACTGAAACAGGCCGAATCGTCCAAAAAGAAGCTAACTTTAGCCGTGAGTCGATTATACTAGCCGACCGGTCGTTTCGTTATTTGCAATTTTTTTAGAGACTTTCGTCTTCATCTGTTCCGTTTACCGTGATCACAGCCGCGTCCAATCCTTGCAACGACGAATGCGTTGCACTTTGCGGCTTACAGGTAAGCTTAGCCATCGTCAGATTTTTAGAATTTGTCCACGTCTTTTTTATCTATATTCATTCTTTTTTGCTAGGAGTGCCAAGTTCTGACGTTCAACTCGTCGGGTGCCGTGTCCGATCACCTCGTTCTTCATCCGTCGCTCGATCAGGGAAAGTGCATCCTAAAGCCAATTTGGTTGCCCGGATCTCAAACTCAATTGGCCATAGTTACAGTGGATTTCATAAAAGTAGTCGAAGCCGAGTGCTACATGTATCTCCGCTATATTTTCTCACTGTGTAGATCTACGACCTATCCGTTGATGCTATCAGTCCCGCCTATTACTTTCTCCTTCCTTCGGAAAAAATTCGAGATGCTACTTTTATTTGCTCAGACAAAGTAGGCGTTCTTTCGTAAAGCAGACAAGCGCGACGATTTTTTTTGTATTTTTTAGAGCCAGACACTCGTCGTGATGACCGTTGAAGGTCATCTGTACATTCAGCCAATGGACAAATCAAACAGCGCGAATCACGGCCCATTCTATTTGACAGTGCAACTTATTGTTGAACATGCGAATCTTAAAGTAAGTGTTTTGCTCGGCGTTGCGTCGTCGCGTTTGACGATCCGTTAGGAAACGAACGGCACTGTGGCCGAAGGCGGACTATCGGTCCACTATTCGCACGGTCTTCAACTCCTCTTCTTCAGCTACGCCAAAGAATTTTCGTACGCCGCTAGTTTGGGCGAAAATTCGAACGCGATTTCGAAGCTGTTCCCGATCGAATTCAAAAGGTAACCAAAAACTGATTGTCGTACGAAGGAAAAAATCGGTTTCTATCAGCGGAAGTCGAAATTCCGCCGGATTGACGGACTGGAGCGACGTACGAAATCACCCGGGCTTGCTCATGTGCTTGACGCATCCAAGTGGCTTGCCCGTCATGGTTCTCGTCGAACCGAACAAGATCTCACTGCAAGAATTTAAGAACATGCCGGCCAAGTCGAAAGTGCTCGGCATGATCTCCATACGTCACGGCTCCGGCGCTCAACTCGCCAACTATCGAACGACGACGATCGTCCTCTCGGACGACGGAAGCCTTCGAATCTATCTGGCGAACAACGGCAGGACGAATCACTGGCTCAGCCCGTCGTTTCGTCCGGCGCATCCTCTCGCCGACGTGCGCACCGTCGGACGACGAAGAGCGATTCGAGCTCGTCAGAAGGCCGTACGACACGTTCGACTTCCCGTCGATCATTTCGAGAACTGTCAAACGTTGTCTGACGTCGAGTTCGGCGGAAAAGACATTTTGCACGTTTATAATAGCCAACAGGTGAAAGTCCGTCTCAACACGCAAGGAACGTATTTGGCCTGTACTAAAGTAAAGAAAGGGGTTTTTAATCGAACCATTGCGCGAAACTAGCTGTCTCTCTCTCTCTCTCTCTCTTTTTTCTTGAAATAGCCGACAGGGTTTGATTTGGTCGTCGTCAATTTGTCGTCGTCGTCGGTGATTGTCGGCGTGAGAGTTCAAGTTGGAGGTCAGTCGGTCGACAAAGCGCCGAGCTACTTTGAAGTATTTGGACGGCAAATGACGACGTCGGTGACGCGAAGTCGCTGGTACGATTTGCCTTTTACCCGAGAGGAAATGCAGACGGTTGCAGTGGAAAAGAAGTTTACGCTCAAAGGTGCGAAAGCGACATCGTAAAATAATATAAATGAGTCGTAGAACTGTTTTTTTTTTCTAGTCGGTCCGAGTCACGATGCGAATAATATCACGATGATCGACAGCGTCAAAGTGTACGGCAAAGCGAAAGACGAATGCGGCTGGTTGAACGAAACGGTCGACGACGCCGAATCGCGATCGGATTCCGCTAGTGCTCTGTCCCTTGCCGGCGAACAGGAATACGACGCCGGCAATGGGAGCGGCGTCGGCGACGCTTCGCTCGACGACAAAATGGTGGCGAGTTGTCTCCAGATTCTCGACGGCTGCTTTTCCGACGGCAACAGAGATCAGGTACGATTACTATAGCGAGCGCGAGCTTTCTCCTTTTCGACCAATTTGTTTCTTCAGACCGCTTTCGAGGAGAAGTGCTACGCTTTTGCTACGCAACTTTTGACGGCGTCTACCGTACCGATCGTACACGCTCAGACAAAAGCCTTACTCGCTGCGTTTTACTCCAGCCGTCAAGATTATCACCAACATAAAGTTTGTTGATCTTTTTTTTTGGTCTCTCGCTCGCCAAACGACCGTTTGTTAGGACTGCGCTCAATTGGCCCAGGTCTTTCATCTTCTTCGCGACACGTCGAAGTTGGACGTGGAGTCGTTTCAGAAGGCTTTGGCCTTGGCACGAGGCGTTGGTATAGCGCGACCGGCGAATCTTCATCGAATCGTTGCCAATCGGGAGGTCGGCGACGACGAAGAGACGACGCCCGTCGATGCGGCGTGGTTCGTCGAAACGTTAGTATCGGTATTTTGGTCGTTCTATGCCAAACGCTCAATAAACGCCGCTTTGACGCCCATTTGCAATCCGGGTAGAATAAAAAAGAGAGCAACGTTTTTATGATCTATCACTTTTTCATGCATAGGAATCACTCGGGTTGACACGACCGTGACCGCTTTGGTTGAAATTCTCAATGCTCTCGTGAACGCCTCCTCTTCGATATTGCCTCAAGTCGCTCCCCATTACCTTAAAATGTTGCTCTGCGAGGTCAGTTTCGCGTTTTTTTTCTTTCTAAGTGCTGCTATCGGAAAATACCATGTTATTATTGTCAGGATCCGAACGTGAGTTCTACTTGCTATCATGCTCTCGTTTACGCACTCAGACCGAGAAAACGACGCAAAGCTCCTCCGCCACCGACGTCGCTTTCGCCTGCCCAAGCCGCCGCTGCTTCATCGGCGCCCGTCTCGAAGCCGCCGGAGAAAAAGAAGAAGGAAAAACGGCCTCCGTCGTCGAAAGAGCGATCGGAGAGAAAACAAGAACGTCGCGTCGTTCGTCGAAGAGTTGGAGGGCCAGCGATGGTAAGGGATGACCTACGAGGTGAATAAAAATGTTACGAAATCTCGTCGCAGGCTTTGCCTCCGTCAATGGCTGCCATGATGAACAATCCCGAGTCCGTTGAAGCCGTAATGGCAGGTGGGGGAAAAAGAAGCGTATTGTTTTGCATGATGTCAATTATTTATTTACGTGTTTAGGATTTTCCGGCGTTCGACGTCCGCCGCCGCGCTCCGCCGCGCTCGAGCACATGTTACACGTGGCGGGAATGGTCGACGACGACGCGATGATGGAGCTTGCTATTCAATTGAGCCTTCAGGAACAGGTGAAAAAAAGGCGACGTCCGACGACAACAGTTTGATGCCCTCACTATACGTATTCTCATTAGGGATCATCGCCGCCAACTCAACAGGTTCAAAGAGGGAGCGCTGAAGCTCGAGAGAATAGCGGTCAATCAGCGGTGCAACAGGCACAGGGAGAAGTGCGGATTTTTTTTTCACTTGAACGCGTATCGCGTAACTTTTCTCTTCTAGTCCGTCTCGCCGGAAGAATTCGATGATAGTCTCTCGCAGAGTACGTTGTCGGGCAGCGAGCACGAGCCCCAAGCGGACGTAGCAGCTCGCGCGGCTCAACCGGACGAAGAGATGCTCGAATTCGTCGAAGATCCGCCCGACGATTTGATTCACGGCGAAGAGCTGTTCGGCGATTTGCCCGAAGACGTGATTGGTGTACTCGACATGGACGTCGATCACGAGTTGGTTCTGCCGGCAGTGGCGGCGGGAGGCAGTGGCAGCGGCGGCGGCGGCAGCGGCGAAAACGCGCCAGTCGTATCGCCAGAACGGGAAATAGAGGAGGCGAAAACCGCCGAAAGTTCGGTCGTTGACGACGGCGAGGCGCTTTTGTCGCTTCCTTTGTCCGACGATCGCGAGAGTGCTCCGTTGACCGTGCCGGACGACGAAACGGATCGAAACGACGATCAGATAGTTGCCGTGAACGCTCGATTGAAGTCGCAGCGAATTGATCTTTTGAGAATCTTGCTTCAGCACGTTTCGGAATTGAGAGAAATCGGCGGCGTCAAATCGGTGCCGTATTTCCAAGTACGACACTTTTTTGCACGACGACAACGCGAATAAAAATAAAACTTTTTTTCTTCTTTTTTCAGGTGATTCTTTATCTCTGCTCGCTTCTCGGAACGGACGACGAAGACGTGACGGTCGCAAACGAACTCATCGTCTGCTTGATACGAGAATTGAACTTTGGGGAAGAAAATTCCAAGGATATTTTCGTCCGAACAAGTTGGAGAGAGAATCAGGTTCTCGTTTGGAGACTACTCAGCGTTCTCATGTCAAAAGATAAGCCGACCGAAAGCCAAAAATTGATTCAGAGTGCCGTGTGCGGCGCTCTGCTGAACGAGAAGACCATTCCGTATTGCTTGAACGCCCTAACGAGTTTGCTCGACTATTGGAGAAAGAACGCTGAGTCGAACGAGTCGACCAGCGTTCCCGTTCCCGGCGCTCTTCTCAAGCCTCGTCTCGCCTATGCACTTCCCGACTTTTCGCCGTTTTTTGTTCGCCAATACGTACTCGGTCACGCGAAGGACATTTTCGAGTGCTATCCGCTTCTGATTACGGAGCTTTTGCTTCGAATTTCGTACCAAATCAGAAAATTGTCCGCCGTCGCCAGAGGCGGCGGCGGCGGCGGCGAATCGCAACCGAAAGCAACGTTCGGTTCGAAATGGAAAAACTGTTTGGCCCAATACATGCTTGTGCACCAATCCGTACAAGTTCGACGACAAGTGCGAAAGCTCCTTCTTTCCTTATCCGGCTCCAAAGAAAAGTATCGCGAACTGCGCGATCTTCATCTACTCGCTCATCACGTTCAATCCGTTCGAAGTTTGTGCAGTCAAGGCGGCTACGATGCGAGTTGCGTCGAACCCATTCCTCTCGCGTTGCCCTACGACGGCTTGCTCACTTTTTACGAACACGTAAAAGCGTGCAGCGACGTCGCCGTCACGAGAACGGCCAGTTGGCAATTGTTCTGCGAACAAGAAAACACGGTTTTGTCGTTTTTTCTTCGCGTTAGCTTGCTCGTGCCGGAAGGAATTGTCGGCCAGATCTTTCAACTGCTCACCAGCGCCGTTTGTGGCGTGCCGGGCACCGCCGCCTCCGGCGCCAAAGGAGCAGGAACGAAATACAAGAAAGATCGAAAGAGCGAGTCGGTTGCATCCCAACAACCTCCTCTTACCGCGGTTCAGTTGAAGAAGTGCCAGACGCTCGCCGATCAACTCACGACGTCCGTCAATCTTCAACTTTTGACGGCGTTCGTGCGATTGTTTCTCTTGGAATCGAACAATTCTCGTATTCGTTGGCAGACTCATCTGTTTCTGACGACGCTGAATAAGTTGGGTTCCGATTCGCAACGAGCGCGACTAACGGAGCTCTTGTGGAGCCTGTGGCCCGATTTGCCGTCGTACGGTCGTAAAGCGGGCCAATTCGTCGACCTTCTCAGCTGCTTCATTGCCAGCAAATCAGATCAAGTCTCCGAAGCGCAAACGCACTCGGAACGGGCCGTTCAGCTGTTAAAAACGCAAAACAGTCTCCTAGCTCGTCATCGAAACTCGCACATTTACACTTCGCTGCAGGGGCTCGTCGAATTCGACGGCTTCTATCTGGAAAGCGATCCTTGCCTCGTCTGCAATAATCCCGAAGTGGCGTACACGAGCGCGAAACTCGCGTCGCTCAAGTCCGACATGAAGTTCACGACGACTTGCCAATTGGTTAAGTTGTCAGGAAGCTACAACATCTCCAAATTCGTCGCTCGCATCAGCGACGTTCGTCGCACGAAAATGGTTCGCACGATCAATTTGTACTACAGCAACAGGACCGTTCAATCGGTCATCGAACTAAAAAACAAGTAAGAAAGCGTGGTTCGATTATTATCTGTCTTCTCCTCGAGCGAAACTCTCTCGTTAGGCGATCGTTGTGGAAGCAAGGAAAGTCGTGTCGTTTGAGTCCGGGTCAGAATGATTTGAAAGTCGACTTTCCTTTGCCGATTGTCGCATGTAATTTTGTGATTGAATTCGCCGACTTTTACGACAACTATCAGGTACGTCGTGTTGCTCCTTATTCGCATTACGTGTAGCAGGTATATTTCTGCTCTTATAGGCGAGTTCCGAAACTCTGCAGTGTCCGCGTTGCAGCGCTCAAGTCAACGCAAACCCGGGGATCTGCGGGAATTGCGGAGAGAACGTCTTTCAGTGTCACAAGTGCAGGTGAGAGGCGCGACACCTGCATTGAAGAAGAGAACACGAGAGATAATTCCTGGGTCTTTCTAGGTCAATTAATTACGACGAAAAAGATCCATTTCTGTGTATTTCGTGTGGTTACTGTAAATTCGCGCGCTTCGACTTTGCGGTGACGAGTCGGCCGTGCTGTGCCGTCGATCCCATCGAGAACGAAGACGACAGGCAAAAGGTTGCAAAAAAATGACGTCATTTAGTTTTCTTCTTCTTCTCATACTTTCCTTCAGGCGAATTCAACAATCAACTCCTTATTGGAACGAGCCGACAAAGTCTACAAGCAACTCGCAACGAATCGCGAGCCGCTCGACGTTCTTCTCTCCGAAGTGGGCGAATCGTCCGGCGAAGTGGAACGAACCGTCGACTTGGAAACGGGAATTCAAACGGGCTCCTCCTCCGCCGCCGCCAAAGCGGGCGTAAACAAGATCATTCAAGCCGTAGCGCGACGATACTGCGTCGACTGCCGATCGTCTTTCGAAGCGCTGAGCAAAATCATGCAAAAGGTCCTCGCTTGCCGAAAGGAAATCATCGAATACGATCATCAGCAGTTGGAGAGGGCGTACAATCAACCGTCGTCTTCGTCGTCGAGCCGACCGTCGACCCCCGCCACGACGCCGTCGACGCCGTCGACGCCCGTAGTCGATCAGTCGCCGTCGAATTTTCTCGCGTCGGCTCAGTCGCGTTTGGCGCAGTTGAGCCAGTCGGCTGGCGCGACGGCGAAGCCGAACTGTTACGGATGCATGTCGGCGGCGACGGAGCACTGCGTCGCTTTGCTGCGAGCGCTCGCACTCCAACCGAAAATGCGAGAGATGTTGATTCAACAGGGATTGGTTCGAGAGCTCGTCGACTTCAACTTGCGACGCGGCAGCGTGGCGATGCGTCGCGAAGTGCGCGCTCTGCTCTGTCTCCTGACGCGCGACAATCCGTCGGCGACGCGCCGACTCAATCGGATTCTCTTGCGACGCGTCAAGGCGGCGCTCGATCAACACGAATCGAATCCGAGTCTCGTCGTTTCGATTCAGCACGAAATGCGTCTTCTCATGTCGACGATCGGCACGCGCGATTCGTGCTGGGAACTTCGACTCCGATCCGTCTTCAAGCTCTTCGTCGTCAGCAACGCGTGCACGAATCCCGTCGTCATGGAACACATTACCCTTCCCTGCCTTCGAGTTCTTCTTCACGTCATGAAATTGCCCAACGACGCTGCCGATCGTATCAAGGAGAGAAAGTTATCGTCAGCGTGGATCGACACCGGTGCCGTCGCCGATGCGACGCGCTGGCTCAAAGGCGATTCTCGTCATAGATTCGTCGCCTGGAAAAAACGCATCGAAAGTGGCGGCAGTGCGGAAATTGCGAACGAGGAGCGTTTGGCGGAGAGATACGGCAAGCGTTGGATGTTGGCCGTGTTGCGACGCAAAGACGAACGGAGCCAGTTGAACGCGCAAAATTGGCTGCGACGAATTCTCTTTAGTCCTTCGTCGAAGACGGCTCGACAAGTGGCGTGCGCAATTGTCGAGATCTTGTGCAAGGAAGACGATCGACGGCAACGAATACTCGATTTACTCTCCGGTTGTCTCGTCGACTTCAGCGAAGCGGGTCAGAACGGCGAAGAATTTCTCCGACTCTATCAAACGCTATCCGAGCCGGAACGATGGAAGAAGTATCTCGCCGTGAAAGGAATTCTACCGCTTCTCGGTCGTCTGATCACGAACGAAATCAAGCAGCTCGCCGAATTGGAACAGCGTACGCTGAGCTCCGACTTGTCGCAGGGATGCGCGCTCAAAATGCTCACCGAGCTCCTCGTCTCGTTCGTGCAGCACGCTCAGATTCGACAGCGTTTCAAGAGCCGTCTCGTCGGTACGATTCTCAACGGATTTCTTTCCTTGAAGCGGCTCGTCGTTCAGAGAACGAAATTGATCGACGACACGCAGGCGTTACTGCTTCAATTGCTCGGCGACATGACGTCCGGCACGGAGGAGGAGACGAAAGCGTTTGTCGCCGTCTGCGTCGATACGTTGAACGAGTGTCCTCTCAACGACGTCATGACGCCCGTTTTCATATTCGAACGTCTTTGCAATATAATCAATCCGGAGGAAGACGACGCGTCGGAGTTTTATTTGATTCTCGAAAAGGATCCAGCTCAGGAGGAGTTTCTCCAAGGGCGAATGCAGGTATAGGGAACGTGCAGCGAAAAAAAGGGAAAGCGTGCTACGTCGTTTGGGTCTTTTTCTAGGGAAATCCGTACAGTAGCAAGGACCCCGGTATGGGTCCTTCGATGCGAGACATAAAGAATCGGATATGCACCGATTGCGAATTGGTAGCCCTCCTCGAAGACGACACGGGAATGGAACTGCTCGTGAAAAACAAAATCATGAGTCTCGATCTTCCCGTGAAGGAAGTCTTCAGACGAATCTGGTGCAAGGACGGCGACGGTCAGGACAAGCCAATGCGCGTCGTCTATCGAATGAGAGGACTCATGGGAGAAGCAACGGAGGACATGATCAATTCATTCGACAACGAAGGTATTTATATCATACGTCGATGCCGTATCGTTTGTCAATGTGACTTTATAGATCAGGCAAAGGACGACGAGGAAGTCTACGGGATGTCGGCGGTGCTGAGCGACTGCGGTGGGCTTGACGCGATGCTTCGTCGTCTTTCTAATCTCGGCAGCATCATACACGGAAAACAGCTGATCACTGCTTTGCTGAAGCTTCTCTCCTACTGCGTCAAAGTGAAGACGAATCGGGAATACCTGTCTCGTCCTGGCTTGAATTCTTTGAACATTATGCTTACCGCTTTGAACAAAGTAGACTTGAAAAAAAAAACGGGTGTTTTGTTGCTACTTTTTTTTTCTTTCTAGGCTCTTCGTTTGGAGAGGGATATGAATGATGGGAGTGGAGCTGCTATTGCTGAACAGCTTTTACTCATAATAGAAGCTGTTCTGCTCGAAGCGAGTGCACTGGCCACGTCACAAGGAGTGGCCCAAGAAATGCCCACGTTGTCGGAAGAACAAGCTCATTTGACAATGCTGCTGGATTTCATCGAAAGTCCTTACGTTGTAAGGAAAACTAAACCAATTTCGCCATGCTGTCGTTCATCTTTCTGTTTATTAGAAATCGAATGCTAGCGTATTGCAGGCTATGGTGAGGCTAATTCCATTTTTAACCTACGGCGATGAAAGTCGAATGCAAACGCTTCTTGACCACTTTTCGCCTCATCTTGATTTTGACAGGTTGCCTTAGAAAAAAATGTCTCGCTATTTGGAGTCGCGAACGTCTTCCTGTTGATTTAGATTCGATAAAGACCAAGGCCCTGACAACAAACTCTATTTGGACTGCTTTTGCAACATAGCAGACGGCATAGTGGTAAGAACGTTTTTCAAACAACGCCTTTTGGTATTACGTAATGCGAGATTATGTTGTAGAGCAACGCGCACGGTGCCCAGTTGAAAGACTTGATCTGCGAAATGGGAATCGTTGATTCTGCTATTCAGTACGTCGTCAACATGCCGCCTAGGCCAGCAAGGTTGCCATTATGCGTGCAGAGTTGTGTCAATGCGTAAATATGTGTTTGTTTATTTATTAGTGGAACGAAATCCGCTGACGACAAGCCGTTTCTGGATTTTCTTGCAAGGCCCTCTCTTCCGTATGTACTTCGAATTCTTACCGGATTGTGCAAGGGTCATCACAAAACTCAGGTCCTTTGTTCACTTGAACGTTTTACGGAGTCCGACGTTCAATTTTCTCTCTCGATACAGCTCGCCATCGGGGGATCCGCACTTCCGTCCATTCACCGATTAGAGCAGGTTTCCACCGAAGGAAGTGTGGGCACGCTGGCCGAAAATCTGATAGATGCCTTGCGAGACAACTCGGAAGTCGTTGCAAAGGTTAAACCGGTTGGATAATCGTTGAACTCGTTCATTATAAATTTTCTTCAGATCGACGACGTGCGACGTCAAACTCGAGCGGAAAAGAAGCGTCTTGCAATGGCAATGAGACAGAAGCAGCTAGGAGCTCTTGGAATGGCTGTACGTTGCTTCAAGCGCAATAGATCTGACTTAATTTCTTTCTAAGGTCAACGAGAAGGGGCTACTGGTTCCTAGTACTCAGATCGAAGGAGAAATGGAGGCGTTGGTTGAAGAAACGGGCTTGAAGTGCTGCATCTGTAGAGAAGGCTACAAGAATCATCCGAAAAAGGCTCTGGGAATATATACGTTCACGAAAAGAGCAATCATTGACGAATTTGAGAACAAAGCCAGAAAGGCCCAGGTGAGTCATTTTCTTTTGACTTTCACGACTGGCAATCGTACCAATTTAGGGTTGTTCGACGGTCAGTCACTTCAACGTTGTTCATTACGATTGTCATTATTCGGCTATCAAGTCGGTTTTAGATTAGGAAAAAACGTATTTTCTTGTCTAAGACTCTTCTCGCATTTGCAGACACTCTCGCAGTCGAGACGAATGGGAAAGCGCTTTTCTATACAACGCCAATACGAAGTGCAACGGTCTCATGCCCATTTGGGGTCCCGAAGTGTCGGAGTCTCTCTACGTGAGCAACTTAGCGAGGTATTTAGTCATCCTAATTTCTTTTCTACGTTTTGCTGGACGCTTCCTTCTCTTTTTGTCCAGATATAGCAGCAATATGGCAGAGTGCACGGGTCTCCACGACCTCTCCTTCCTCTCGGTCGTTCGCGATCTTCGTCTGCTTTTGCTCCGCTTCGCGCGCGAACTGCCGTTCAGCGCGGAATCGGGCGGCGGCGGCAGGGACAGCAACATTCACTTCGTTCCCTATCTCATCAGCACGGCTCTCTATCGAGTCAGCAGCGCTCGAGGCGGGCTCAACATCGACAAGCAGATAGCCGGGTTTTTGGAAACACCGAAGGAGAAATGGATTCAGGGTTGCTACGAGGTAAATTCACTTCTTATCGAATCGACTTTTTACGGAAGAATTGCCTTGTCAAGGTGGACGGCCCTTTGGAGTGCGTTGTGCTGTCATTGTTCGCGTACGCGTCGAAAGAGTGGAAGCCCCTACGAACGAAATTTTTGCGCCGTTTGATCGTCCTAGCTCACGTCCGACACATATTCCCGACGCCACCAGAAAAGCAAGCGTGAACGAAGTCGTTTGTTTTTCTTTTACGTGTATTTTGTGCAGGTTCGCGTCGCCCGCTGTCGCCGAGTACACCGTATACAAGCCCGTTCTAATGCTTTTTGGCCTTATTGACATGATTCACGGGCACCTGAAGGTGTGTAAATTGCTCTCTTTTATAGTCACGCACAGTGCCAAGTTTTTTTCTGATTCAGCCTTCGGAATTGGGTCAGTCGATTTCCACCCTTTGTTCGTCTTGGCTCGAGTGGCTCCGTCGTAATGACCAGGCTGCGTTAGCAGCTTGCGATAAGGTATAAAGCCGGAAGTTGAGCACTTTTTTGACTCGCGTCTTGTTTAAGATTCTGGCTCGTTATCAAGACGAGTTCCTGCCTGCTGAATCGTTTGCAGAATTTTGCGACGTAGCAGGTACACTCAGTTTTTTTCATGGACTCTTAAGCTCGTAATAATCTTTCTAGGATTCGTTGAAGAAACAGGGAATGCCGACGAATTTTTGGCCGACTCCTTAAAATTTGAATAGGGACCCAGAGAAAACTAAAAGATAAGTGTTTGTTTTGTCATTGCGTTCGTGCCTAAGTAGATAGATGTAATTCTCGCGTGATCTGTGCACACCTCTTTCTTTCTTAATTTTTAATTCACGTGCGCTCTAATTACGCTGCCACCTCGTACCAAGCAGGGCAGACATGATAGGGCGGATTGCATTTGTTTGTTTGTGCCTCTTAGCAAATTTTGTCGAGCTACAGGTCATCAAGACATACCCCAAAGCATCGGATGACGAGTACGAGCTACTTCACACCGGCGAAACATTTCGACTGCGCCGTAGTGCGCTCCTCGGCAATTGGACGTCGTCAACGGACATTCACGGTCTGGACGTGCTGCAGAACGACGACGTTGCCGACTGGATTTCCGAAACGTGCATCGAAGCACCGAAAGTGGGCCAAGACGCCGGTACAAAGCAACTGGTCGACGGATTCGAAGAGATCGCCGAGAAAGTCGGCTTCAAGCACAAATACCGAACGCAGAATCCCACTCGACCCTTCTGTCTTTTCGACTTTCGCATTCCGATACGCAATTCATCGCGAGACGTGCGACTCAAAGGCGAATTTTGCACGCCCGAACGCATACCCGGCGGAGCGGCCGTTGCCGATTACAACAACGACGGCTATCCGGATATTTTTTTCACCGTTCACGAGGGCAAAAGCGTTCTGTACAAAAACACAGGTTTGGGCCTTTTTTCCGAGGAGGGCGTTTCTGTCAAAATAGCAATGTCCGGCGTTGCTTTAGGTCTTGGTACGTTTTTAGACGTGACCACCGAGACGAATGTG
Source organism: Oscarella lobularis (assembly GCF_947507565.1). Taxonomy (NCBI): domain Eukaryota; kingdom Metazoa; phylum Porifera; class Homoscleromorpha; order Homosclerophorida; family Oscarellidae; genus Oscarella; species Oscarella lobularis. Next base: position 2,209,000 of record NC_089178.1, on the reverse strand, counting down.
GGCCCAACCGAGTACGCGAGCGGTGCCGTTTGGGCTGATTTCGACTCTGACGGCGACTTGGACCTTTACGTGACGACTGTTGGCGGCACTCGGCATCACTTGTACATCAATCAAGTCTGTCTATGCTGTTTCGTCAACGCGTTTTATGTCACAAGTCTGCACTCTTTCTAGGGCGATCGTTTTACGGAAGAAGCGTTGGAAAGAAACGCGTCTGCAATGCGACCGGATGAACGCCAAATCTCTGGCATGACTCCGAATGTCGGCGACTATGATCTGGACGGCTATCCAGATCTTTATATCACTGAGTGGGGCTTGTTGAAATCGAGCGAGGTTTGCTTTTTTTTGTGTTGCCATGGCTTAGCTTATCGAGGTGCTTCCCTTCAGAATTCTGCTTCTAGACTGTTGCACAATCTTGGACCAGAGAAGCCAGGGTTCGCATTTAATTATTGTCTTGTGTGTTGTAGGCTAGCAATTTGTCGTTTTTTTCCCCTTTTTAGGTACTTCGAGGATGTTACGATGGATGCTGGAGTAGATATGGACCGATGGAGACGAGGCCATGCCGAAGCGCCAGGCACATTCACTTTTTGTTCATCTTTCACGGTAGACAGCTTGAGATGTTTCGTTGAAAACGTCTTGCTCAACGATTTCTCTGCAGGACCTTGACGAGGACGGGCATCCGGAACTAATTGTCACAACCGATTATGGCGATTCAAAGGTTTTTTGGAATTTTGGCAACGGATCCTTCACGGAGTGTACCATCAACTGTGGAATTGACGCCCGCGTGGTGAGACGCGATATTCATTAACCTTCCAACGTTGTGATTGACTCGTTTTTCTTGTCTAAGGATGCCATGGGCCACGCCATCGGCGATTGGAATGGCGACGGGCACTTGGAATGGTTTTCATCTGGAATTCACGCGGAGTCGGATAACTGTGGACTTGCTGGCTGTCTCTACGGAAACGGCGGAAATGCGCTATTCAAAAATTTGAACCAAGGAAGGGGGATACGTTTTTTTAAAGACGTGGCGGAAGAAGTACGTATAAACTGTGTAGAACGATTTTATCTTACCATTTTTTGATTTTCTCTAGGTGGGAGTTCAGGAAGGACATTGGGGTTGGGGAACCACAATGTTCGACTTCAACAACGACAAATACTTGGATTTCATTTTGACAAATGGTCCGGAAAGACGAAGACGTCGTAATGGGCTGATTATACATAACTATTTCTTGCGCTATAGGATTTGACAGTCCTTCAACGACTCAAGACGATCCATTTGCCACCGATCCTATGCTACTGTGGGTCAACAGGGGCCCAAAGGCCAACCTTACAACTATTGACGTAATGCAGTGAGAGCGCGATAGAATTCTCTTAGAACATCTTTTGTACAGCAAGCAAGACAGCTCGGCATCAATAACACAAAGGATGGTCGCGGCTTGCTCAAATTTGACTTTGACGGTACGAGACCAGTACTGCCTCCGTTTAATTAATGAACTGTGAATTGACTTTTAGGTGACGGCGATGAAGATGTCGTTGTCGTTCACAATGTCGGCAAGGCAGCCTTCTACGAAAATCTTGCAGGCAATCGAAACTTTTGGCTTCGCGTCAAAGTTATGCACAGGTGTGGGGTCGACGTGACAGTTTTCCTTTTTCCTGTCCTGACCGCCGGGCGCACTCTTTTTTTAGATGTCCTGGTCAGAATAGTCGTCTCTGTGACAGTTTGCACGCTCGAGTCCGAGTGACGACAGCCGACGGTTGGACGCAGGTTTGTCAGCGTCAATTGGGCCGTTTTGTTTACTCTAAATGTTCGTGTAGACGCAAGAAATCGGGTCTGGTGCTCATTTCATGGCGCAAAATGAAATTGAAGCTCACTTCGGTCTCGGGCAAACCGGGAATTATGCAGACGTGGAGGTTTACTGGCCCTCGTTCAATATTTGGGTGAAATACACGGGCGTTCAAGCGACGAAACGTCTACTCGTCGTTGCACCGGCACAGAAGTCAGTAGCGTATTAATTCAAGCGAGTTTTTACTTTTCTAATTGATATTATTTTAGCGATCCTAAGGCCAATTCGACATTGTCCTACAGTAAATTGACACAATGTCCTAGACTCAAAATCGCTTCTGTTTCTAATGGGGTAAAAATTCTTCTCTGGAAATTTAGAGTGTCTTTATTTTTTATTTTATGTCTATGCAGACTAAAGGAGCTCAAGTATCTGTCAATCACGGCTCTAGCAGCGTGTCCGTTCTGGTTGACGATCCAAGCAAAGAACAGACAATTGTGTTTGACTATACCGTCGAAATAGAGCCACCTTCACTGGCATCGGGAATCGTGTCAGTAGGCTCAGTGACGCTTTATGTCAAGAAGGAGCCGGCGGGAACGGCTAAACCCGACTGCCTTATTCGTCACTTTCCAACGACGGACCAAAGGTACTAAGCAGTGGTATAGGGTTCTTCTAACGTCGACTTCTTACACTCTAGACGCTTAGACGGCGTCTCAAATAATCGTAACAAGACTTGGTGGGGCGCAGTTGCACAGATTTTAAAACGCGACTTGCCGTCGGCCTACAGCGATGGCCTGGCTGGTCCGTCCAGCCAGTGTACGGCAAAATTGCGGTACGACAAAAGAATCTGCTTATCTACATACAATATGTAGTGTATTCGGAACAGGAGTGCGAACAGGTGCCCCTACTTGGACTCGTACGCAGGCGAAGGATCGACAAGACCATCGCCGAGATTTATCAGCAATAAACTGTTCCATCAGGTGTGCAACTCGAATTTGACACGTTTTCGCGATATTGAATTGGTTTTGCGTCTCCGCAGGCGGATATCGTTTATTCTAAGCGTCACTTGAGCGACATGATGGTCCAGTTTAGTCAATTTCTCACTCACGACACGGACTTTTCAAGCCCATTGCCGAGATTTGAATTCCAGACGGTTCGTGGCGATGTCTGGCTGCCTATTCGAGTTCCAAAGGTATATATATATAGCATCAACAATCCTAATGGGTAGCGTAACGTAATTTTTTTCATTAGGGTGACGTCCACTTTGATCCGTATGAAGGAGGAGACAATCACCTTCCCTTCATCCGTTCAACGTTTGATCGGTTGGTTGCTTTATTGTGTGTCTTTGTTACGGCTTCGTTACTGACTGCACCGTTTCACCAGAAAGTGCACCGGCCGGGCCCTTAATGTGGCTCGAGAACAGATCAACAAGCTCACTTCCATCATCGACGGCTCAATGATTTACGGCACTTCAGAAGTTGACAGTTTAAAGCTCAGATCTAAAGTCAACGGCAAAATGATCACGCAGGAAGGCGGCTTCATTCCTGTAAAAATTCGCGAAACGATTTCGCGACGATACTAGACTATGCTTTTTTAGTACAATACAATCGGCTTGGCTAACGATAATCCGGTCGGAAGGCCCCGAGACCAACTATTGGTCGCCGGCGACACGAGGAGCAACGTTCAACCCGGCTTAATCGTTTTTCACTCTCTGTTCGTTCGCGAGCACAATCGCCAGTGCGACGAATACATGAAGAAACGACCAAACGTGCGCGAATAGTTTGCAAAAGTTGGAGTCCACTTAGTAGTCTTTTCGACTTGTTTAGGCGTCTGACAGCGACGTTTTTGAAGCGGCTCGTCGAATTGTTATAGCTGAGCTTCAAGCCATAACATTTCGCGAATTTCTACCGGCGCTTTTTGGAAGAGACATGTCGCCCTATCGAGGCTACAACACGTCCGTGCAGACGGATATAGGAAACGCGTTTGCAACGGCCGCTTTTAGGTAGGTTGCGATTGTAACCGCGGGACCATAGATGAGAACGCTTTTTTCCTCACTGCAGGTACGGCCACAGCCAGGTCAATTCTGATTTGTGGAGATTTGACGAGGATTGGAATGTTGCTCCTGAGGGTCATCTTCCCCTCAGGGACTCCTACTTCAGACCCGAGCGAGTTATTCGCGAGGGTGGCATGGAGCCTCTTCTTCGTGGCTTTGTCTATCAACCAGCGCAAGAAGTGGATACGCTCGTAGGCCGAGGCATTCTCGTGACTGCAGAAGAACTAAGGCTTTTCTGTAGATGGTTGACGACATGAGAAACGTTCTATTTCCCGTCGCTAAAAGGGAGGGGCTCGATTTGGCTGCTATGAACATACAGAGGGGTAGAGATCACGGTCTTACCGATTTCAACTCTGCTAGAGGTCACTTGAACTTGAACAGTAAGCGACGTCAACGTAACGTTGAAGGTGGTCTTGTCATTCTCGTTGCACAATAGAATATCGACGTTTTTCTGACATTTCCGACAATCCCAATGTTACGACAGTACTCGAAGAGCTGTATGGGAGCATCAATAATATTGACTTGTGGGTGGGCGGTTTGGCGGAGAAGAAAGTCAACGGAAGCGAATTGGGACCCCTGTTTGAGACGTACGTATCGTGTTGAAACTAGAGAAAAGATCTTTTATTTCTCGTGTTTTTCTGTTACACAGTTTGGTGCTGATGAATTTCTTAAGACTGCGTGATGGTGACTATTATTGGTACGAACGCAACATGACAGCGAAAGTATAGGCAGAAACGCTATAGTGACGATCCTTGCACTGTTTGACTCTGTTTTAGGAAATAGACTACATTCACTCCCTCACCTTGTCAAAAATTATTCAACTGAACACAGACTTCAAGGACGTTCCGAAAAACGTGTTCTTTTCCTCTCGGGAGTGCAGCTCCGTGACGAATCACCAGTGCGTGGTCAGACCACAAAAGGAATGCTCGACTTTGAGTCCGACATCAGGAGGCGCTACCACCGATTCCACCACCACCACCACCACCAAAGCGACGACCTCTTCGGTTTCTGTCTCAGCAACAACGGTATCTGTGACTGCTGCACCTACGCCGACGACGAATAAGCCGACAACATTCGTGCCGTCAGCTACATTTTCGCCGCCGACGACGGAGACACCGACGACCAAAATGCCGACAACGGAAATGCCGACTACCGCGATGTCGACGACGGATGTGCCGACCTCGTCGCCTTGCTGTGTTGAGCTGGACAACTGTACTTCTGCTAAGCGAGAACTCAATTCTAGCCTTGCAGAACGAGAACGAAATTACTCTGCTCTGTTGCAAAGCCACGCGAACTTGGAGCTGCAGCTGATCGCGGAAAAAGTACGTGACAGTCTTCTCTGTTAGCCCTTCAAAAATCGGCTGCGGATTTTGTAGGAGATGGTCGACGAGATCCGACGCAATCAATCGTCACTGAAAATGAGCTGCAGTGTTGTGCTTGTGGAGCGAGACCAACTGAACGAGACAGTCGGACGACAGCTGATTAATATAAGCCGTCTCCAAGATCAAGTATAAAACGACGCACTGTTCCAGATGGCAGAATACGTTGTATTGCGCGTTTATAGGTGGTTGACGTGGAGAAGGCTGCTGATCGCTTGGAACAGTCGCACAACTCAACTCTGAGCCAGCTCAGAGAATCCCAACTATCTTTCGCTTTATACGTCAGTATGGTAGTGAGCAGTTACTAATTGATAAAGTACTTTCCTTTAGGCTAAAATTTGCCAGAAAAACATCACCGCTCTTCGCAGCGAGAAGCAATCGAGTCTATCCAACCTTCAAACTGAGGTGCTATTATATCGTTTACCTCAAAAAATGACTAATTCATAAATTCACAGATTTCTAACCTAAATATTTCTCTCATCAATACTACAGCCGCACTTTCTTCCTGTCGCCAGTCTCTCACAGCTAGGCCAAGCAGTGTATCGCCAACGACGTCGTCACCATCGGCGACGACGCTTTCTCCGACGACTACGACTCCATCTCCTGCAACGACGTCGTCTCCCACGACCGAACAACCAACAACGATAGAATCGACAACCTCCTCTCCGTGTCCGACTGTCGATTCTTCGCTGTTGAGTGCGATGCAGTCGAATATAAGTCGACTCCAGCAGAACGTCACGTCGATGACGAACAAAGTCAGCAATCTGCAAATCCAACTTGAACAATCGGAGAACTCTAATTCCGTTTTGCGATCGGAAAACAGTCGACTAACGAACAGCTACAGATTTACTGGCACTAAGCTTCAATCGTGCGAAAATGAAAAAGATGATGCTATAGCACAGTGGACGGCCTGCGAGAAGAGAACACCCTCACCTACATTGCCCGCACAGCAACCCACTAGCACTGAGAAGAATTCGACATGTCAAAAGATAAAGGAAGATCTGGATATGTGCCGCCAATCAAAGCAGCCATGCGGAGGCAGCGAGGGACCAACGACTAGTAGTCAATCTTTTTCTACTACTACTAGTGAAGAAATCGGCTTTCATGACTTGTATAATTCGACGTGGGGTCTCATTCTTATTGCTCTTGCTGGCGGATTTTTCTTACTGTGGATCATTTTCTTCATCCTTTTCCTTGTCCTCTGCGCAAAGAATCGTCGTTCCAATTCGGACGATACGCCGAAGAAGTACGATTTTACTGTTCAAAACCGAGCCTTCAAGTTGGGTGACGACGCTTTTTGACAATCGTATTATTATTAACCAACTTCAGCTTATTCACACTTCTGACGTCAATCCTCTTCCGCGCATTATTCAGTCATATGTTAGGCATTGTTAGTGTCTCTTATATTTTATATCAGGCATCAATACTTATACCCTCTGAGTCAATTATTTTAGTACTGTACGAGCGCATATGGGCAATTACATAAAGTCATTTACATCTTTGCAGAAGCGCGTTAGCTGTGCCCGAATTCCGTAAAAATAAGCAGGCATGTCTCGGCGCCGCAGAAGCGACGGTAGATTCTAGGCTAAGAAAGATCCAATCTCAAAAACCAGCGCTTTAGATGGCGGCGGCGGGGATCGCTACCATTCGTCGTCGAAAAGAAAACGCTACATGGACGACGCCGATGCAGGCGAGGATAGCCTTCAGTCGAGCATCTTTCGCATTTACGACAAGGTGCAACTTCCCTACACGTCCGCCTTGCAAGCGAATGGACGATCGCCTCCTTTTAGAGCGGCGTCTCGGTCGAGTCGAATTTGGAGGAGGCAGCTTCGACGTTGGGAGCCGATCTCGTCAATCGTCGAACGCAAATTCTCGAAATTTTATGCCAAACGTGGGCTTACGCGGGACTGGGGCGTGGTTTTTCACAAAAAGATTTCTGTGGGTGTGGTAGGCCTACTTGTCTTCCGGACAAAACGACCATCTACACGACTCTCGTCGGACTGCTCAACGTAAAGAGCTACAATTTCGGAGCATCGGTAGTAGCACGGTCCAACGAAAAAAAGAAAGTCTCATATTTTTATCTATTAGCTTGTCGAAAAATTACTGGCTTGTCTCACAAAGTCACTGGACGAGTGTCGTTTTACAGATGCAAGGCATTTAGTAGGAAGAAATAATCTTAGGAAGAGGATACTGTCGTTAACATTGCTTTGTCAGTTTCGTTTTCTTGCGGATTTGGTGAATTCGAATGTGATCATACCGGCATCGGTGACTCTATTGATGGAGAGCTTCTTATCGGTTCTTTCGGAGGCCGACACTCCTCAAGTATCTTCTGTCAGAGCAGTGTCCGTAACGTTGTGTCTATAAATTGATTAGGTTCGCACTGATTGGTATGCTTACACGGTCATGTCTACCATACCATGGGTACGCCAGAATATCATCATTATGTCCAATAGATATGTATATGTATATAGGTTGCTGAGGTGCTGGCTGAGAAGAGGAAGCCCGAGTTCGAACGTATTCTTGATAAACTGCAAAAATATGTCAGGTAGCGACTATTTATATATAAGTTTATATCTGAAGATGTGACGTTATTTGGTGCATGCAGTCAAAGGAAGAACGATCACGTTGCCGGGCTCCGAGTGTGGACGGCGACATCTGATTTAGAGCAGAAATACAGTCAAGACGACGTCAGTTTTTCATAAAAAAAAAAACAATGAACAATTTTTAATGAAATTTCTAATAGTACATCAACGTGCTGTGGAATCAAATCCAGAACATGAAGAACGACGGTTGGAAGGTGACGTTCCTAGAAAAAAAAGATCCATTTCTTATCAAAATGAGCTATTTAGCTGCGCTTTTCCCTCAAGCCTTACAGATCATTTAGCCACGTACTTTGCGAAGCACTGCAGGTCAAAAAGAAATCGCATACTTACGCGTGTCGACGTACTTATTTACTTGTAGCAAGCTCTTCCGCAAGTGCGCCCACCGCCGCACGTTCACGGCACCGTCTATCCCGCGCCTCGACTCGTTTTCCGACTCTTTGAAGACAGTGACGTCCACCGCGGCGTTGAGGTCTCTAAGACGCGCTGTTGTTGTACGCGCACACGCGCGAGGATTTAATTTTTTCTCTCATTAGGATCGCATTCTTCCAAGCCCCACGTCCATCGATCGATTCATAGTCAACGAAATGATCTCAAATGTTATTGACGTTAGACACCGTGATCGAAAGGACTGGTAGAGAGACCACCATAAAGGAATTTTGCGTACAATAGTAGAGAATGTTTGGTTCTAGCGCCAGGGCACTTGTTAGCATTCCAGGCAAGAGTAAGCTACCTCTGACATATATTCTTGTAGAGGTAAGTAGGAGGAGGAAAAATGACGTTGTAGATGTCCTCCCTCTTTCTTTCTCTCTAGGCGGCTTTGGGCGATTTATTTCAGCTGCCTTCTCCGCCTCATCTGCCCGTCATGTATGGTTCTCTGCTGGTTGAATTGAGCCGATTGAATCCTAGCAAAATGCCCGTCGTTGTATGTTGTTTAGCCGTCTCGAAGATGCACGAACGATCGATTGTTTTTAGCTTGTTCAGGCTGTCAGTTTGCTATTTGAGCGCTTGGATGTTATGAACACAGTGTGCATTAACAGGTCAGAGTTAATGAGCCTACCGGTTGCTTACTCTCAGTCTCGTTCTTTCAGGTTTGCTATCTGGTTCAGCTTCCACTTGAGTAACGTCCAATTTCGATGGGAGTGGGAAGACTGGTACAAAAAGAAATATGTGAACCGTTTCGACGCTATTTTTCTTGAAATTTCAGGCAAGAACACCTCAGTTTACCGTCTGACCATCCCAAGCGAAAATTCATCAGCGACGTTTTGGAAATGTGCATCAGGTACGAAGACGAAAACGGCGTTTCCTCGTCCCTAGTCGTTTCTCTCAGATTCTCCTATCGCGAGCGCATCGGCGAGCTACTTCCCGACTCGTTCACGTCCATTCTTCCGCCGGAATCGACGGCGCGGTGCAAATACAACAAACAAGTCAAACCTGATCTGCCCGGATCGGACGTCGCTCAACGCTTTTTGACGTCGGTGCGAGACAAAGTGAGTCTCGATCAGCTCAGAAACGTTCTCAGCGAATTACCCAACGAGCCACCGAGTTCAACTCCAACTGAAGGTCGCGATCGACGTTGCTCCTTTGTGAGGAGCAGAGGTGGAAACAGTCTTTGTCTTCGTTTAGGCGCTTGCTTTATGCCCGTTTCGCTTCGACTTGAAGTCTTTCTTCAGACGATTTGCAATGTTGCGAGCAAATCATTTAGCCACATGTTTCTCGCTCTTACGAAGTGAAGACGCGAAAACTTGACAACAGTCAGCGATGTGAAAAGGCGATTTTTCTCCTCTTCTCTAGATTCAAATCCCTCTTTCTCGAACTGATGGAGTTGGAATCGTCTCAGATCGAAGGTCTCGCCATTCTCACGCAAATTTGGAGTGCAAATTCTCAGGTATGCTGCAGTAGTACTTGAGACCGTGTTTGGCAGCCGTTTTTGCTGCAAGATGCTGACGGTGCTGATTGATAAAATGCAACGGCTTAAGATCATTAAAACGAGTGCGATTGTCAAGTGGATCTTTCATCCTGAGATGGTCAAATTTTTCAACAGGTTGATTCCTTTTTTGCGTGCCTATTTTCGTTTAAAGTAGCGATTGTATTAGACGATTTATTTGGGAGATACTGAATTCGGCCCTGGCAAAGATAGTCACTCAACCTCTTCAGGTATCACAGACCAAGGGGAATCAAATATTATTTCTACTCTCCTCCACGCTAAAGATCTCCAACGACTTGAAAGAAATCGAGAAACGTTCGCAAGAAAACAAAATGGAGACAGATGGAACCGGAGCCGACGACGAGCAAGTGGCAGCGCTGACAGACGAGCTCGAAAAAGCCCAAAACCAACAAAAGGAGGCTTTTCTCACTGTTGTTCAGGTACATTCGGTCAAAAAAAATCCGGCTAACGTCTATCCGCACCGCTCTTGTCTTTTCCTCATTTCAGCTCTTCGTAAAAGTGCTCGGTGACTATCTTGCTAGCTGTGACAAGGATTCGGCTCGTTTTGACACGCTGTGGTTCAAGTGCACGCGAGATCAACTCAGGCAGATCATGTGTCACGTATAAAAAATTATACGTTCTAACGATAGTATTTGTTGTCTAATAGGGTTTTTCTTTTTTAGCACATCTCTGTTATCGTAAACTACAGAGACGCTTTGGAGTCGCTCATATTCACGCCCGAAACGGATCAACGTATAATGGCGGTGTATTACGATTTTCAAGGATTGATCAGCTAAGCGCGCGTTAGTGATTTGTTCGTGCTGCTCCGAAATTTCGAGACATTTTTCGAAATAATGTTAATCTCGGGCCACGCGTGTTTTAAGTGCGCATGCGTCGTAAGAGAGCTTCCTCCCAGTTGAGTTCCTTCTGTTGATGCCATGGCAGCCGCGAAATTGGACCTTGTGAAGAGGGAGTTGAGCGCGTTTCTCGTCTCTCGTCCGACGGGCCTGACGATTCGCGAACTGGAGAGAGACTATCGCCAGTCAACGGGTCACGTGGTCCCCTACATGCAATTCGGTTTCTCGTCGTTTCACTCTTTCATCGACAGCATGCCCGACGTCGTCTACACGACGTACGATTCGCAGGGTCGCGAAATTCTCAAAGCCATACCGACGGGCGATTCGGCTCACGTCGAAAAACTAATCCGCGCGCAAAGAAATAATCCCGGGAAACGAAAGCCCCTTTCGACTCAAAAATATTCCCGTTTCTCCTACGCACAATTCGGCGTCGCTCAAAGGAAGCCTACGCAACAAAGACAAAGGAACTTCGCTCCTACGTCACGCCCTTCTCCTCCTCCTCGCTTTGCAGGGGCGGTGCCCATGGTGCCCATAGGTCATGTTGGCGGCAGTCTCGGAGCGTTATCCGTCGAAGGGCAGTTGTTGTCGTTATTGGCTCAGTTTCCAAAAGGGCTGGAATGCGATCTACTTCAGTCTCATTTCAAGTCTCGATATGGATACGAAATCGACTTCGGACGATTGGGATTTTCTTCTTTGCCGGCGTTCGTCAAGTCCATTCCATCATCGGTTGAAGTTAGAACTGCTTTTGGTAGAGGATTTTGTCTCTTTGCCAAAGGATTGTCATCGTCGTCGTCGTCGTCATCAGACAGCCAGAGCCGCAAGAGAACTCCATCTTCTCCTCCTCCTGCCCCTGCAAGTACGATTATTATTATTAGATAAACTTGATAGATAGTATAACTATTTATCGTGCGAAGGGGAAGAGAAGAAAGAGCGGTCGAATAATAACGAAGACGTCGTCAATGAAGAGACGCAACAAGAAGACCAGACTGAGGCAGCAGAAGGGGGAGACAATCAAAGCGAACAGGGAGCAGACGCCAAAGAGAACGAGGACGAGGACGAGGACGAGGAGGAGAATCGGCGCATGCTCGAATTGGAACAATTGCAAGAGAAAATCTGGGAAGTAAGTATACATGCATATCTTGCATTCATCAATAGACGGACGGTTCTTTTTAAAGCTTCTCCACCCGTACAAAAACGGCGCGTGGGCGAACAAGTTCTTCAAGGCATACGAGGCACGTGGCCAATTGATTAACGACTGATCAAATGAAATAAAAGAGCTTACGCTATTCGTTTCAGGAGAAGTATGGTGCGCCTGTGCCGTGTGAAGAGTTCGGTTTTAATAGCGCCGTTGCGCTGCTGAAAGCATTGGACGGATATTTCATCGTAGACCAACCTTTCCCAGATAGAGAGGATTACCTTCTTTTTGCTCGCGAACAAGAAGGTGCTAAAAAGTCGTTTTTATAGAAGAAAACAAACGATGTCGTCACGTGTTTTTAGATGTCGACGACGTCGCCACTAACGGCAGTAGCAGCGGGGAGAGTTCGTTAGAAGTGAGTATGTGCGAGTGGGTTCCTACGAGACCGGAAGTCAGAGCGAATTGCGTTTACGAGAACGTCGCCGTTTCTCACGTGTCCCACTCGCTGTTTCACTTCTACATTCAGTTGGGAGATCAGAGGGAGAATTTTTTGCTGCTTCAAGAGCGTCTACAGTAAGTATCTTGAGAAGGGAGAAAATTGGCTTTCTTAGATTATTTTCATTAGGATTTATGCATCTAGACAGAAACCGGTTGCCTCTATCGTCACCAGAAAGGTATTTGCGTCAATTGCATTGTTTTTATCTTTTGTCGTTTGCGAGAGAATCGACTTAATCGACTTAGCCCTGCTGTGCAAAGTATCATCAAGACAATAAATGGTACAGGGGAATAGTGACGGGAATCAAGGAAGATGCTAAGGCTGAAGTAAGACGAACGATATACGAATCTCGTTTTCCCTAAAAGAGATTGTATTCTATAGGTGTTCTTTATTGACTACGGAAACAAAGAAATCATTTCCTGCAATGACGTAGTACCAATTGAGTACGCGCCGAAAGATACCCCACCTTGCCACTTACATGCAAAGTGCTGCATTCTAGTTTGGCTTATCTGTCGCTTCCATCCTTTGCTCTGTATTGCGCCTTCTCTTGCATCAAGCCTCCTCCTCCCGCTGAAGAAGTAAGAAGTCTCTCCTCCCCCTCTCTCTCTCTCTCTCTCTCTACTAGTAGCGTGCGACACTTTGTTTTCTTAGTGGAGTGCTGACGTCGTTTGGAAAATCTCGCAACTTGTCGACGGAATGTCGCTGAAAATTCGCGTCGACCGAGTTGAAGTATGACGTCAAATTTGCAGTCGACTTTATCTAATTAATTAATTAAATCGTCTTCAGAACGACAAGGTTCTGATTGGCGAGATGACCTGTGACAGATATGACGTTATCGATGCTCTCGTTCGTTCCGGCGTCGCCGCGTACGACAGTGACGTCGTCAGTCACAAAAGGCAATCGTCTTTGGCGCTATCACTGTCGTCGTCGTCGTCGTCATTGGCGCAGCGGCGTCCAGAACCCAAAGTTGCGTCGACTCCTGCTACCTCCGAGGCCAGTTGTGACGGCGCGTCGACGGTGTCAGACAGACCTTCTTCTCGGCAGTCGGATCGCCTTCCTGCTACATCTACCGCTTCGAATTCTTCCTCGTCACGCTCGAGCAAGTTGGTGCAGAGGTACGTGGCTTTCATTCGCGTTTTTTGGCATTCCGCAGTTTAATCAGAAGGCTCGTATAGAGTGATTCTTAGAGATAGAGATAGCGGTCGCGTCAATTCAGTCGGTGTCGTTCATCTGAACGATCGGGTGTACATTTCTGAACAACACCTTGAAAATCTCGGTTACACGAAATTGACGCCGCACAATCCTCGTATCTTTCACGAAGTCATAGATTGGTACGCTAATGTAGTTATGATTCCAAACTTTACGGTTGTGTTGTAAATTCTATTTTTTCAGTGTTGTCAATCATGAAGACCTGACGAAGAGTCTTACGCTATTTGAAATTCCAAGGTAGCTTACATTACAATTATCATCGGCGGCAAACAATTGTCTCTTTAGCCTACTGGAAAAGCTTTCAATTCTGATGAAGGAAGTGCAGGGTCAATCCAATTGCTCTGAATCAACGAGCGCAAACGCAGAAGCGCAGTTGGCTAAACTGCAAGCGGAACGGTACCTAAACTTCTTTGTTGAGAAGCAAGCCACCTGTGCACCTCTTCGTTTTTAGAGCTAGACTTCAACAGTGTTTGCGAGACGGCAAAGTTAATCCGACCGTAGAGAAACTTCAAGATCTTGAAAACCGAATAGAGCAGTTGCAACTGGGCTTGACTCCGTCTTTCCCTGCAGCCCCTTCGCCAACAGTTGTTCAGGTGCACTATTTACCCGTTTCAATAGCATTGTTTGTTCTAACTAGCGTCACGGTTATTTACAGCAGCAGCAGCAGTTGCAGCTGCTGCCGCTTTCACCGCCGCCGCCGCCGCCGCCAGGAGTTGCTCAGGTGCACTGTTTACCCTTCCTAATAACATCGATTGTTCACAGTGGCGTTATTTACGTACAACAGCCGCCGCCGCCGCAGCGAAGTTCGGTTCACTTTCGCTTGGGTCCTCCCGTTTCTACGCTACATTTTGGTCAGCGACATTCGCTGCCCGGAGTTAATGGTCATCCTTTCGCAGCCAATGGTGGCGCATCGTCGTCTTCTGTGCAAATGCCGCAACAACAGCAGCAGCAGTAGTCGTGCCTGGTGTTGACAAAGAGTTTATTGACAGCAGAAGCAGTTTACGTTGAGTTTATTTGAGTTGGAGATGTTTATTTGTGAGTTATATTGTACTAAGTCAGAACTTGCCGAGTTTCCTTGTCAATTGTTGTTGTTGTTTGACGAGAATATATCATGGAGAAGAATGATAGTTTAATTGATCTTTTGTGCCCTAACGCGTTCTTCTCTGATTATGTTGCACAAGAACTTGAAGTGTAGTTATCTTGTCATACAGTATTTTATAGATTTTTAATTAACTCGACTATAGTTCATTCTTTATCCGGGTTTGAAGAACGTGTGGGAGTCACGTGATTGTTTTCTATTTGCAAGGAGAGCGATGGCGTTGGGACACGAGTGGCAAATGGCCCGGCAGTGGCTCATCGATGCCGGAGCGTTGCCGGCGTGGCATCCAGCCACCAAGCCGGGCTCCGATCTCGTCGATTTTTCGCACGCCCTACGAGACGGCGTCTATCTGTGCAATTTGTGCAATCGCATTCAACCGGGCGCCGTGCCCAAGATACACAGCCGTCCCCAGCGTCAAGTATATCGCGCGGAGACACGCTCAACTAGGCGGGGGGCCCCCCACTAGAACCGCGCTTCCCTCTAGTTCCTCTGTATGCAAAACATTCACGCGTTCGTGAGCTGCTGCATGGGCCGATTTGGAATGAAGACCGACGTGCTCTTCGAACCGACCGACTTGTACGACGTCACCGACTTCGGCGCGGTGAGTCAGTCAGTCCGTCGTTCAGTCCGCCACAGTCGGTCATTCGGGCCGGCCGGCGCGTTCGTGCGCGCAAAGCGGCGGCGTCGTTTTTCTGAATGACTAATACGTATCGTAGGTCGTTCGATCGCTGTCGGCGCTCTCGAAAACGGACGCGGCTCGACGGGCGCGACTCGAGTAAACGCTGAAAAAAAGCGCGACTTCGCCTCTCACACTCGTCGATCGCCTCTTTTTTTACGCAGACCATTTCCGCGCGAGCGTCGCGACGCGCGAGAGGAAATTTACGCGAACACGTCATTCGACGATTCGAGGTTCGGTTCGATCGATCGTCCGCGCGCTGGCGAAAGAAAAAAAAAAACCCGATCGTTTTCTCTCTTTGATTCGTTCAGTCGCGGCGGCGGCGATCCCGTCTACGCGGAAACTGAAACGGAGAGCGTTTACGCCGACGTCGACGAGGAATACGATGAAGAGGGAATCTACGGGAGCGTCGTTCCCCAGTATCAAAAACTCGTACGATAAAAATTATTCTTTTTTTTCTTCTCATATAAGCGATTCTTAATTTTTTTTTTTATTTTTTTTAGCCCGTTCAGCTGGCCGCTTCTGCCGACGTGAAGCGACAGCACGCCGTTATGGAGTTGCTTGAGACGGAGAAGAGTTACGTCGAAGCGTTGCACATGCTCGTTGAGGTAGAGAATTCGGAAGTCTTTGTGTGTAATCGGGGGATATTTGAAGCGACGTCTATGCGCGCAGTGTTTTCAAAAGCCGTTGTGGGATAAGTTGAAGCCGGACGATCGAGAAGGAATATTTTTGAATATTGAGGTTTGTTACGTTTGAGATAATAGGACAGAGGCGCTCGCTCATTCGCTGAATAGAACGTTCTTACTTATGTATATACGAAGGCGTGGTGTTGAATTTGATTTTATTATTTAGTCTCTATTGGCTGATCATCACGTGCTGTTGGGCGCCTTGAAGAAAGCTCACGGTCAGAAAGACAAGGACATCAGCGCTTGTCTCAAGAGACAGGTAAAAGTTTGAATTCTTTGCTGATCAAGTATGTGATGTGAATGTCAGGCAAACGATTTGAAAAAATATGGATATTATTGCGCTCGATTGCCAGAAGCGCAGATTCGGGTAAGAGAGACTCTTGTTTGGTCAATTTATTCTAATTTTTTGCGGCTAGATTGGCCAGTTGCAGAAAGACACAACCTTTGGAAAAGTTTTAGAGGTATTCTAAATATCCTGTTCAATTCAAAACTTTGACTTTGATGAATACTCCTGTGTCGTCCAGGCGTGTAGAGTTCGATCAAAGCAGAGATTTGGTCTGAAAGAATTGCTCTGCGTTCCCATGCAGCGAACATTAAAATATCCCTTGTTATTGAGAGTAAGAGGGAAGAGCTAGATTTATTAATTAATTTCATATTCTCCTCAGGAACTGATTAAGCACAGCGAAAATCATCCGGATAAGCCGGGACTGGAACAGGCTCTAAAAGAAGTCCAGGTCCGGTTTTAAAATTTGACGTACTTTTAATTAATTAATTAATTAATTAATTAAGGAGTCGGCTCAGGCCGTGAACGAAGAGAAACGCGTCTACGAGATGCAGCAAACTTTGAAGCAGATCCAGAACAGGTTAGGACAGAATTTATCAATTAAAAAAATTGTAATTTTTGGGGACTAGTTTGCTCAATGCTCCTTTGAATTTCAACTTGTACGAATTTGGCGACATGGTTCAAGATGGGGAACTGAAAGTGAAATCAGCCGACGAAACGAAATTGAAATTGAGGTGGGAGGACGCGTTGCGTATCGTTTTAGTGACGTCGATTCTCTTCTAGATACGTGTTTCTTTTTCAACGAGCAATGCTTTTCTGCAAGTCGAAAGGCGAACATTTTGAATTTAAGGAAAAGGTGGCGTTGGTCGCGTCTCATCGGCCGGTCGATCTTCCCAACCTTACAAAAGGAAAAGTGAGAATAAGAGACATTTTTTAATGTTAAAGAATAATTGATGATTTCTTCTTATTGTTATTCTTGTTATAGTTTTCGTTTTCTTGGCAATTGGTAATTAATGGGCACGTCTCGTGCACGTTGCACGCAAAGACGCCCGAGGCG
Source organism: Oscarella lobularis (assembly GCF_947507565.1). NCBI lineage: Eukaryota > Metazoa > Porifera > Homoscleromorpha > Homosclerophorida > Oscarellidae > Oscarella > Oscarella lobularis. Next base: position 2,191,765 of record NC_089178.1, on the reverse strand, counting down.
AAGGACAGGTGGATGAAGAACATGAAGGAGATTTAGTACGACGCTCTATACGTTAAGAATTCGATCAAATATCAATCGAAATTAACGTGTTTAGTGAAAAAACGCTTCATCCCGACGTGCCAAATCGTCGAGAGGGAAGTACTTCAAGCGAAAGAGGATCTGTAATTACAACGAAGCTCGCGCGCAATTTGATTCCCAACTTAGTCCACTTTAGCATGCCGACAGTTGGGGCTCGGCGAGGGGTCCCCTTCCTCCTCCTCCGTCCGAGCGACCTCCAATGCGACCGCCGTCCGATCGGGCTGCAATCGCACCTCCAGAGCTTCCCAACATGGGTGGAAGTAAATCGCCGAAAATAAGTCGAAATCCAACGGGGAAACGAGTCTCGTTCAAAGTGAATGCAGTACAGAAGTGAGACACGTCGCGAGATGCGTCAGTTTCCTTGGAAGTACTAATTCTTTGGTTAATAGTTATCGCGGACAACCTCATCCAGGTGGAAATTACACCGTTCTTCATTTCGATAAAGGAAATCAGATACACGTTGTTCATCAGATGGATCAAGATTGGTGGGAGGTACTGAGAGAGCGAGGAGGGAAATTTTTTCTTCTGGCAGGATGACGCGTTTTCAGGGAATTTCGCTAAAAACGAATCAGAGCGGTTATTTTCCCGCCGGTCTGGTTCGATCCTCGGAAGAAATTGAAATCGAAAAAGCAAGATCGAGAAGTGTCAGTGAAAACGAATAATAATAATAATAATAATAATAATAAGCTATTTTAATCATGTATTGATTTTCTCTAGAGAATGTCCTACGAAGATGCCGTTCTACATCCAAAAGCAATTTCTCAGAGCGGTCAATCCAGGTGACACTTATTGGCATTAATTGTATTGACATCAAGCATGTGATGCAGATCGCCGCCACCACTTCCGCCAGCTGCAAACCAATCCGTGTCGGGAATAGAAAGCCCCGATTCCGTGCGACGAAAATACGCGCAAGCGCCATGGTAGCAACTCGTAAGCATGGCTGAATATAGATTTTATGACGTGTCTCTAGGTTTGTCGGACGTTTGGCGCGAGGCGATGCCGACTTGAAACTTGCCACGGCGCCCGACGGAACATTTCTTATACGAGAAAGCGAAAATCGTCCAGGGGAGTTTGCCTTGTCAATAAAGTGAGAGCGCCAATACCTAGCCGATTTTTAATTGTGAAAAATAATAAATTGGGGGTTCGTCGTCAGATACAAGCAGCCTAAGCACATAAAGATCGTTTACAAACATGGCCTGTATCAGTTGAGTGATCTAAAGCAGTGTTCTACTATAGAGGCAAGTCGTGAGGCACCGCATTGGTATTCAGCGCGTTGATTGTCGTTGGGTTTAGCAATTAGTCGAGTACTACAAACGAAATACGTTAGGAATAAGCTTTCCTGGGCTCGATTCGATGCTGAAGTATCCTTTCCGCGCCGTCGACGATAGTCATCAGTACTGCAAGGCCATGTACGCGTTTCAAGCGAGAGGAAAAGAAGAATTGACGCTAGATGTATGTAGGGGATGTCTTAGCATTGGCATGCACGTTTTTTTGCTACGTTTTTCTTTTCTTTGTGAAGGATAACTGTGATGTGCGTATTCTCAGCAAGGAAACACATCGGCCGGGGTGGTGGTATGGCGAATACAAGGGAAAGGTAAAGATGAAATTATTAATTATCTCGATACTAATTATGCGTTTTAGACCGGACTGTTTCCTTTTAATTATGTGCAGGAGTATTGATTTTTTACACGTGAACTGCTGAATTATACTAGTAGGTGCTTTCTTTGTTTTTTTTTTTAAATCTTTTTCTTCCTTACCGTAGAAAATGTATGTTTCTTTACTAACGCGCGCGCTATGCGATGCTGGACGTTTTTGCGGTCCGACTTTTGAACGTTCTGCGCTTCTCTTTCTAGTCAGATTTTGTAGAAGTGCACGCGCACATGCGTTGCGCGTCTTTTCGAGCGACAAGTCGTCGCGTAGTCGCGGTCTGCCGCGAAAATGGCCAATCGCTGGCGTAAATCGTGTTGTCGTGATCGCGTCTGGCAAAGGAGGCGTAGGAAAATCAACGCTGGCTGGTAAGTAGAAAAGAAATCGAACGGGAATAAATGAGAGGAAGCGTTTGCTCGCCTGCAGTCAATCTCGCTCTTTCATTGGCCGGTTTCGACAAAGTCAGTCGCGTGACCATTATTTGTATATCTCTGAGCAAGACGAAATGCTTACAAGGTTGGGCCAGTGGGATTGTTGGATGTTGACGTCTACGGACCGTCAATTCCTCGTATGATGAATCTCAAGGATCAACAGCCTGAATTAGATGAAAGTGAGTGGCTGGTGACGTCACATGATAATGTACACAATTGATCATGACGTCCGTAGAGAATCTTATGATACCACCTATTAACTATGGAATTAAATGGTAAGACTAGAATGGATGTTAGTAATCAACTGATTGATCTTTAGCATGTCGATGGGATTTTTGGTTGATGAGAGTTCTCCAATTGTTTGGAGAGGTCTTATGGTACTGTATGGCGGAGATGCCAACGAACGTCATTTTTACTTTTTGTCTTAGGTGATGCAAGCAGTGGAGCGATTAATTCGTCAAGTGTCTTGGGGTCCTCTCGATGTTCTTCTTATTGATATGCCTCCAGGAACCGGAGATACCCAACTCTCTATTTCTCAACTAATACCCGTTGCAGGTACTATAGTCGCATTTTTACTGATAAACAATGTCTTGACTTCTTATTGTACAGGAGTTGTTATGGTAACCACTCCGCAGGACATTGCTCTTTTGGATGTCCGCAGAGGGACTGAAATGTTTCGAAAAGTCGGCATTCCGGTGCAGGCGTGGGCTCTCTGATGTATATAATTTTGATTGACTGATTGTGTTAGGTATTGGGAGTCGTGCAGAATATGAGCGTATTTCAGTGTTCAAATTGTGGGCATCGCACTCACATTTTCGGTCAAGACGGAGGCAAGTCGTTTGCAAAGGAGGCAAATGTTGACTTTCTTGGTAAGTGTCTTGATCAGAGCAGCAGTCGTTATGTATCATATTGGCAAAGGTGACATTCCACTGCATGTCAGCATAATGGAAGGTTCGGATATGGGAAAGCCTATTACAGTAGCTCAGCCAGAGAGCCATCAAAGCAAAGCTTACTACGAGATTGCAGAAAAAATTTGGAAAAAACTATAAAATATGCGCACATCATTGATCAATCGTAATAAAACTCCACGTGACAAAAAAATGGAGGGTCGTCACGAAGTTCAGCCGCCATTCTCGCGGCTTTACGTTATATGCGGTCGTACGGCGACCGAAGCGAAGTTGCGAGCCGTCTTCTCGCCATTCGGCGAGATCGAGGACATCCACGTTCCGAAGACGGCCGAGACGCGCGAGCCGAAAGGATTCGCCTACGTCAAATTCGAAAAAACATCGTCGGCGGCGAAGGCGATGGAACAACTCGTCGACGTTCGCTTGGACGACGAATCGAAGCCGATTCGCATCATGATGGCGACGGCGAGAAACGCCAATCCGAACGACGTCGATTCGCGTTCGCGCACTCGTCTCTTCGTGCGCTTACCGAAATCGTACACGGAAGCCGATTTTCGCGCTCAATTCGACCGTTTCGGCGAGATCGAATATCTGAAAGTCGTTCGCGATCGCGAGACGAAGGAGTCGAAAGGCGTCGGGTACGTCGAGTTTGTTCGCGCGTCGGAGGCGGCCGCAGCGTACGAGAATTGCGATCAATCGCTTCGGCCGCTCTTCGCCGATCCTAAGGGAGTCGCGCCCCCGTCGGGGAGTCGGGCCTCGCTCGGCGACGGCGACAAGGGCGGAACGCCGTATCTGTCCGGAGCTCCTTACGGGAACTACTTTCCCAGTTTCAGTCCGTCGCCTTATGGCGTGGAAGAGGGCGGAGCCGACGAGAAAGTGCGATTGTACGTCGTCCTTGATCAGTCGATGACTCAAAGTCAATTTTCGAGTCTGTTCGACTTGGTCCCCGGAATGCAGTATTGCATTCTCAAGACGGATCGTGCAACGGGGCGGTCGCGCGGTTTCGGCTACGTAACGTATGCATCCCCAGCAGCGGCAATGTACGCCAAAGAGAAACTGAATGGATTTGAGTATCCACCTGGATATCGCTTAGTCGTTAAGTACGCTGAAAAGGATCCGCATGCACCTCAACAACAGCAGCAGCAGCAGCAGCAGCAGCAGCAGCAGCAGCAGCAGCAGCAGCAGCAGCAGCAGCAGCAGCAGCAGCAGCAGCAGAGTCCGCTAGAATATTCAGCAACGCAATACCCAGCTCCACTTCCGGCCTCGTATCATCTACCGTATCCTCCTGTGGTTTCTCCTCATGGAGTTGCAACGGCAATGGCTCCTACAAATGAATATAAAGTCTTTATCAATTGCAGTCCTAAGCCAATGCCTTTGCCGCAGTTGCACGAGATTTTCTCCCAATTTGGATCACTCACGAATGTCTGGTTGGTAAGTGGGCGAAATTTTGGCTATGCGACGTACGGTCGCAAGAGCGCGGCGGAGAGAGCGATAGCCGCGCTGCATGACATGGAAATGAACGGGGTGAAAATCAAAGTGACGAGCGTGGACGACGACAGCGAGGAGAGTCAGGAGACGCAGCGTAAGCGTATGCGTAGTTCGACTGAGTATGACTGAGCGAGAGAACAAAACAAGTTGACTGGGAACTGATACCACGTTGAGGTGAATGGGTTGGAGGTTGAGAGTTTAGAACGTTGCGTGTACTGTAATGGTCAGACTTTGAACGTGTACTGATAACACACAAAAAGACACGAGAATATCGCAGACGTGTAGTGTACTGTGTCTGCGTTTACAATTAGTTTTCCTTTGACGACCAAAGGTAGTTTTTTACCGAACTGACGCTTGGAATGTAGTTGTAGGCAGCTACTAAACTTTGCCAGCCACTTGGAATGTAGGTGTAGACATCTGCAAAGCGTTGCCAGCTGCCGCTTGCTAATACTTTTAGACTGTCAATATGTCCGTGATAATGATAGTGACTGTGACTTTGTTGGACTTTGGGATAAAGATCAATGTTGTACGATTGCCCATCTTCGAGGTGTTCGAACGTAGTTAGTCGGACAGAATCAGGAGACGACCGTGGTACAAACGAGAGGATCTTGTGTCTTTTACTAAATGTTTTGAAGGATTCTTTTGTCAGTTTGACGTCGTAGCGCTTCTTGGTTGCCTTTCCCTCGTCATCGTATTCCGGTAAGTTCACCGTCTTACTTGTAGACGACCATTTTTGCCATGGAAACACCATCTTTGTAGGTGGAGCTGTTGCAGTGCGCGTGCGTTGGTAAAACTGAAACTGAAATTAATTAGCGCCATCGGAGGTAAGAAAAATTTATATTTAGTTGGGTTTTCTAGAGTTGAACAATCGACGCCCAAGGTCTGCTCAAGGGCCTTGAAGAAACCCCAGTGACCACACGGACTACTAAAAGGGAATTATTGGCAAGGATTTTTTTTATAAAAGGCCTCTTCTGCTAGGTATGGACATACCGACGAGGCAGATGAAGAGCTTTCCGATGTCCTCATTCACCTCCGGGCCCCGAGGTGACTAAATAAAACCGGCTCAACTCGAGCCAGAGAGGTTAAACGCGGCGCAAACGCAGGGGATTCCATCCCCTACTCCAGTGGCATGAGTGATAAACTGCCACCCCACTTGGGCAAGACGCGGTGGGTTACAATTGCGGTCCACCTGTGCCTTGGTATATAAAGGCACCCCCGGGACAGATGGGTTACTGTCTCCCCGAAAGAGGGCCTGGGTGAAAGGCCCCTCACCTAAAGACTCCGGGAAGACGCTCATTTTTTCTTTGCGATACTTCCGGGTTACTTCCGGGTTTATTAAATAAAAAACATGCCACTTTTTGCACGCATTTGATACAGGCAGTTTTTTCCGTCACGGTCTTACCCAGGACCCCGGAGCAGTTTATGTAGTCGTGCTCGGAACCCTGCGTATACGCGAGCACGCTACTACACCTACCGTACTTCAGAAAAAAAGTCAACTGAAAAAAAGAGTCTTTCGTCAGCCGGCGTTCAGAAAGTTCGATGATGACGCCCTAAAAATATGACTTCACCTCTTTTGCCAGAAGCGCTGCCTTCGTCGTCTCGAATTGCTTTGACGTCGTCGGTCTACCTCCCATTTGAACCGGTTTGCTCGGCCGTCTCGTGCGCCCCGCGACAGATTGGAGCCCAGCTAAGTGGCTGCCACGCTAACAACGCTCCAGAATTGGGACAATGGCGTGTACGGAGCTTTGGCGAGTCATTTTCTACGTGACAGGTCCCGGATCGAACGTCACTCAATTGGTGTCAACAGGAGCCGTCTCTATATACGGCTCTGGGTGTCAAAATCTAAAAAAAAAGATTAGGACAAAAACCAGACAAGACTCTCTATGGACTAGCTGCGAGACTATAATCAGTCGTTCGACAAAGCCTCAGTCAAGAGGCAATCCCCATATTCGCCTGTAGTGACTGTAGCACCTGAGCAGCACTGACAACGCCCGCCACTGCAGCCATTCAGACAAAAAAGCCTTCACAACACAAGAAACAAAGTGCATGTTCAAAAAAGACTAAAAGACCCCGAGACTCTCACCTCATCACTGCTTGTATGACCCAGCGCACGTTGATCAGACTGAGAGACCAGAAAATAATACCGACGGTGATGAGACTCCAGACAATGATAATCAAAGCGCCCGCGAGTTGATAGGCCGTCTGAAGCGCTACTGAGTGGACGGGAACATCCTGACTATTACAAAAGCAGAGGCTTCCATAAATGCCTTTAATGTACGTGCCATCTCGAAAGAGCCCCGTCGAAACGAGACCCCAAAAGCCTCTGCAAGAGACGACGCATAAAAAGAAGAAGCAGACGCAAACGGGAGAGAAGAGCTTACCCAAAGGCGTGCACGGGAATAACCCGGGCTGTGTCTGGAAGACTGAGCTTGTATTCCACCCAGCAGCCAAAGTGATAGAACCCGACTGCGACAACTAGAAAAAATGCATGCAAGCGGTGTACGCGCTTAGGCTTGGGTAGACTTACTTCCTATGATGATGGGTGACCACCAACCGCGTATGAAAGCGCATCCTCCCGTTACGGCAACTAAGCAGGACAGAATTCCGTTTGCCACTTCGTTTGCGTTGATATTGCTGTGGTACTTCAACTAGAAAAAAATAATAATAAACTATTTCGTTAGCCGTGAGACGAAAAGCGAGTTGCCTGAACGAGCGACGTGATGATTATAGCCGTTAGTCCGCCCGCGCCAGCACAGAGAATCATGTTGATAGCAATTCGACCCGCAGTACGGTGAAACAATTTATAACCCTCAGGAAAACCCTTTCCACCTCAAGTAAAGAGATAACCAAAATTATTGAACGGTTAACAGATCAAAGTACTTGACATGCTTTCAGTTGATCCACAGTTAAAGGCAAACCTAGAAGAAAAGTCGACGTTAGGGATGTCATAAGCTAAATATTTCAATCGTTCCTTACCATGTTGTCCATAGTATCAGAACGCCCAAAGCCGAATATTCAATATGCTCAGGTCCACCCCATTTTGGATACATCCAAACCCAGAAATTTCTAGGCAAACCGCCCCCCTTAGGATAAACCGAATGCACTCGTTGTCTCTACGTACGAAGGCTGTTTTGGCTCCTCCGGAATATCAGCAGAACTAAGAGGCGACAGTTCCTCGTCACGGAGGAGAGATTCAGAAGCATCCTCTGTAAAATACCCCAAATCTCTTTGCACGAAAATGCTGATATGAAATGTACCGTTACGTGTAGTCAATGTACGTCTAGGTCTTCGCTTTTCGGCCCGTTTGTGCGCAATCGAAAGAACGAGACCTCCAATTCCACCTTCAGCAATTAAATTAAAAAGCAGTTAGTATACAGAACACTGCGTACATTACATACCAAGCAAATGAACAACTCCGGCTCCAGCATAGTCCAATATGTACATCGTGTTCTTTGGCCCTTCTTGTGATAAAACGTGGACGAGTGCAAGCGAGCCGTTTTCCTTGTCCAAAGTTCCATTGCAAAATTTTGCAGCTGACATGAAGCCGGTTTGACTCCACACAGCCCAAGCTATCACCGGATGAATCACGCTCTGGAGTTCAAAAGAAAAATCTTAGAAAAATACGCAAGAGGAAGGCACGCAAACGTACGCTGACGAGAAAAGCATAAATGAAAACGGCCAACATTCGCACAGTCCGCTTCTCGCCGCACAACGTTCCTCCGATGATTGTAGCCGTATTGCTAGCGAAAGTAAACTATAAAACAAGACTTTGAAACAGTGCGATGGACAACAAAGTATGCATGTACCCGAAAGAAAAAGAATATATAATCGCTATCCTCTTTCATTGTCTCTCCCCAATAGCCCCCCGATATGGCAAATCCGAAAAAGAAAAATCCAATAGCACTGGCGCACGTATCCAAATATTTCTAAATTAAAATCGAGAATTAATTAATTAATTAATTAATTAACATTTTTTTTGAATTGCAGTACATTGATGATGACGCGACGACGTCGCTGCGGCGTTTCGGCGAAAGAGTCTTCGACGAAGAGAAAACCGGCTTTCTACAGCGAGCACAGAATTGAGCGTGGGAGCGCTTTTTCCTGGTCGACTTGCCATGAAGAAGATGAGAATGGACGATACCATAACCCATGTAGCGCTCGCGTCCGTGTAACGATCTGCATAAACATGCTGCCGCCAATCCGGCGACTAAATACACGATAGGCTTCAATGTTGGAAGCTGATCGCCTTCGCGACAATCATACGGTGAGAACGCGGTTTCGCTGCTCTTCAGACGTGCAGAAAGGATAAATAGCGTCTGCCATACGTGGGGACTCGACCGGGGACTCGTCGGGGTGGTCTTGCTCCGGGACCGTTTGCGCACGCTAAACATGTCCTTTTGTTTGTTTCTTCGCTCTTTTCTCTCGCCTTGCGTCACTTTCACGATCGCCGAGGATCGTTCCGACGTTTCGGGACAATATCTTAAACGTCGAGCACTCGATCTGATCGTAAGACGCCTTCTAAAGGGTCTCCTAACGCTTCGCAACCGTCCTTTTCAAGAATTGTCCCGCCGAAATCGATAAAGCAGACGTTATACTCTACCACAACGGTCGCATCGTACACGATGCCGACTCTATCGACATCGAGGAGCACAATGGAACGACAGTCGACATTTGCCCGAGAATTCTCGGCGGAAAAGGAGGTGAAATGCGCGCGCGTTGTATTACACTTTGAAAGAACGCGCCTCCCTTTAGGTTTCGGGTCTATGTTGCGAGCGCTCGGAGCGCAAATCAATCGTACAACGAATAAAGAGGCGTGTAGGGATTTGAGTGGGAGAAGAATGAGAGACGTGAACGCTCAAAAAACGTACGATTTCAATTTATAATTTTGACTTATCAATTAAATATTTTCGGGGTGGGCGGGGCGGGTAATAAAAAGCATGGCGAGCTGGGCGGAAAAAGAAGCGGAACGGGAACGCGAGAAAGCGGAACGAAAGAAAGAGAAAATGGAGAAAATATTGAGAGGACCGAGGCATCAATTTGACGATACAAACTATACGAATCAGATACAGGAAAATGCGGAGAAGATGCAAGATGCCGTCGTGAAAGGTGAAATATAAGAATCAATAGTGCAAAATGACTGTAATGGGCTTTTTATCACAGGACTGAAGAGACCAGCTGCATCAGGAGATGCAGCCGCTGCCTCGTCTCTGAGTAAAAAGCCCAAAGGATGGTACGGGGAGAGGGGAGGGATACTTATTAATTAATTAGACTCTTACTTTTTTTTTCTAGGCTTGGGATGGACGAATTTGAGGATGACAGCAGTGGTGATGATGAAATTGATAAAGAAGATATCAAAACGTTGAATCCGGATGTTCAAGGCGAAGCTACGAGTCAGCAGGCAGACGCGTTGGAATCTGGTAAAAGCGTAATGTCGTTTGCACGGACGTAGACAGTCTATTTTTATACCTTAGTCAAGGAGGAAGTGGGTGAAGCAGCTGCAACGTCAGAAACCAAAGACGACAAGGAAGAGGAGGAAAAGGGCAAAGCCGCGTCGAACCCCAAGAAGAAAAACAAGAGAAAAAGAGGCGAGACGAAGGTAGGTGCCAAGCGAGTAGTGGCACGTTAACCTGCAAAAGTGATCTTGATTTGATTAATTAAGGACATTGAAGCCGTTTCTCTTGACCTGAGTGATATAGCGGGGGTCGAACAGCTTGAAGCCATGGGAAGGGATCGGCTCAAGTCGGCTCTCGTCGCCTTGGGGCTGAAATGCGGAGGAACCTTGGAACAATTAGCCGCTAGGCTTTTTGCTACGAAAAACGTGTCGTTAGATTCTCTTGATTCGTCTCTATTTGCCAAGCCGCGAAATAAATAAATAAAAATAAATGACTCGCTGAATAATACGTGTGTCAATGATCGCGAGACTTTTTTGCGTAAATGTTTGCCGTCACGTTGAACAGCTTCTTAAAAAATGAAATCATACAAACTTAATTCCCAGGGCGCCTAACAAAATCAGACGACACTTTGGGGAAAAGCGTCAGTAGGCTCAACGGAACTGAAGAAGAAAGAAGCTCAAGGACGAGAAGAAGACGAGACGAAGAAATGCCATCCTCGTTATAACGTTGATGGTCTAACTTGTGCTGTCTTCTGGGCAAGACTGCCAAGTCCAAGTCATTACATCCCCCGACAAAGGGGATGTAAGTACTGCAGTTCAATATTACGTTTGGTCCCACGGACCAATACTTTAATTCCCTGGGGCCCCCCTTGTAGTTGTACTCTTTTTGTACCGTCCCCCGTCCTCCCTCCCTCCCCCTCCTTACAGCTTGCCTCTGTGACGTGGCTGGAAGTACTTCGCTTCAGTGCAACGAGACGACAGGTCAGTGTCCCTGCAAGAACAACGTCGAAGGTCGAATATGCGATCGGTGCGCGGTGGGAACCTTTAACTTGTCCGCCCAAAATCCTGACGGCTGCCAAGGTAAATTTCTCGCCTATATATCGGCCTCTGGTTGTTCTGTTTCAAACTGAAACCAAACAACGAAAGCCAGTCGAGCCCACATCCTCTTCCACTGACGCGCCTTGTCCTCTTTCGAAGCCTGCGCCTGCGACCCAGACGGAACGGCGCAAATGCAATTGAATGTCTGCACTGACGACACCGGAAAGTGCAACTGCCGACAAAATGCGATCGGACTCAAATGCGATCAATGCGAAGTCAGTAGACCAAACAAATATATTATCACATTCTTACCTGTCAGTCAAAGGCTGGGCTATTTCTCAATGGCCCCAGCGGATGCGTTTCTTGCGATTGTGAAACGTGCCTGACTGTACCACCAGGTATCTGCGACGGTAAAACCGGCCAGTGTCCGTGTAGGAAGGGGTTGACGGGAACACAATGCGACGTTATCTCCGACGAGCAGTACCTTCCATTTTTGGAAGGCATCGTTTACGAAGCCGAAGAAGCAACTCTGGGCGTACGTGAATCCGCTAGAGCGCCGTCGCGTATCAATTTAATCACTCCTCTCCTTCAGGGCAATGCTTCCATACAAACGCGTACACCGGACCCGAGCAAATTTACCGGATCAGGTGTCGTCAGAATGAAAGATGACGGAGATAAAATCGTTTTTGATCTCACGGTGCCGGCGCTTTCCATCGAATACGACCTTCTAGTTCGATATCAGGTAAACAAGATAAGACAATCAAGAAGGACTTACCAGTGACGTTCAATCGCATGCATGTGTAGGCAACTGCAGACGTCACTGCTCTCAGCTACAATATCTCGGGAATTAGGTGTCCCGGCAACAATTTTGTCAGTGAGCCGGACTCGCGTACTGCAGTCGAGGCCGATTTTGATCAACCAATAATCATTGATACCTTGGGTTGCTTGGCGGGAAACACGCAATTGCGCGTGGAAATTTCCATGAGCGTGCCGTCCGACAATACTGACGAAGTTTTCGTTGATTCCGTAAGCGCTTTTTGCATAAAATCTCGCGGCACCGTGAACGTCTGTCGACAAGGTTGCTCTATTTCCTAACCGAAGCGCAGTGCCGGCCTTCCAAGAGCTTGAAGGCATAGACATATTTGCGGTGCGTGGCTGCTACGACAACCGACAAGCGGTTCCAGATCACTCCAATTCATTGACTCCATTCTGCCTAAATCACACCCTCCTGGCCAGTTCCTGCATCTTCAATGGAACCCAGGGTAATGCCCAAGAACGACTGTGCTGTACTGAAAATAAATCTTCTAGACTGCGAATGCAACGAGAATGGTTCGACTTCCCCCGTATGTGCTTCACTCGGCGGCCAGTGTTCGTGCAAAGCCAATATCGTGGGCAGAACGTGTTCCGCCTGTGAACATCGCTTTTTCAGCTTTCCTTCGTGCCAAGGTAGTAGAACGGTTATAGTCGTCATTTTGGTCGCGATGCTAGATTTTCGCCAGCGTGCAATTGCAATACAACTGGATCGGATCTGAACGCTGATGGCGCCTGCGACAACGACGGTCAGTGCACGTGTCTTCCGAGGGTAACAGGACTGAAATGCGACGAATGCGAGGCAATAAAAAACGCCGTCGAGTTGACCTTAGCGTAGAGCTTTCTTCTACTCGTCGTATAGGCTGGCTTTTTCTTCAATGCGACGCATCCCGACATCTGTCAGCCTTGCGACTGCGAGGAATGCTTGGCAGAAGAGAAGACTATTTGCGACGGCAAGACAGGACAGTGTTTGTGCCGAATTGGTTTAGAAGGATCCGACTGCAAAACTGTACAACCAAATCGATATCTTCCGTTCTTGGACGGCGTCGTTTACGAAGCCGAAAAGGCGATTCTAGCGGTATGACCACTGACTCGCAACGGTTTCAATCGCTTAGTAGCTCGTCACTTTATCTCTTGCAGGGAAACGCATCCGTGCAAACACGTCCGGCCGATCCAACTAAATTCACCGGACCGGGAGTGGTGAGAATGAAAGATAACGGCGATCAGATCTCTTTCACCGTCACAGTTCCATCACTGTCCATTAAATACGAACTCCTCATTCGACACGAGGTCAAAGAACCAATTTGAAATTTGAAATTTCGAATGCGCGGTTTAGGCTGCCGTGGCTGTAACCAAAGCTAGTTTCAATATCACGGGAGTCAAGTGTCCCGCAAACTCGTTCAACGAGATGAATGCATTTACGTTAACCGTTTCTAATTTTGACGACGCGGAAACCATTATCTGTGACTGTTTGGTGGGAAACACGGAACTGATAGTGAACATGAAATTAGACGTGCCGCCGGACAATCCCAATGAAGTTTTTGTTGATTCGGTGAGTATAGCATGAACCTCTCCGTAGAAACCACGTTATAAAACGTTTTCTACGGCAGTTCGTTTTACTTCCTAACCGAGACGAAGTACCGGCCTTTAACGCTCTCACGGATTTTGTTTCAATACTCGAAGCTCCTGGCTGCTATTCCAACCGAAGACTCGTCCCGGATCACGTCGATTCGCTCACCGAGCTCTGCTTGGATCACACTCTCTTGGCGAGTTCTTGCATCTTCAACGGAACACTCGGTAACGAAATAAATGACAAACGTTTTATTATTTGCTCATTCGTTGGCTGTTTCTCAGAATGCGACTGCGATCTTCTCGGAGCCAATTCGACAGAGTGCGAATCGATTGGCGGTCAGTGCACGTGCCGTCGCAACGTCATCGGAAGAACTTGCTCCGACTGCGCCTATAATCATACAAATCTCACCGCGTCGGGCTGCGAACGTAATTCCGTCAGTAGAATTACACAATAGCTTACGTTGTTCTCTCTTGATAGCTTGTGATTGTTTTCCGGCTGGAACACTCGCTGATCAACCGTGCGATCCCGTCAACGGCGAATGCCCGTGCAAACCCAATTACGTCGGACGGAGATGCGACGCGTGCGACGTCAACTTTTTCGACATCTCCATGTGTCAGCCGTGCAACTGCAATTCGACGTTCTCCGCCAATCTCCAATGCAACGGCACGGGCTTTTGCTCGTGCAAGCCCGGCATCGACGGAAAAAAATGCGACGGCGGCTGCAAGTCGGATTTCTTCGATCTCACGTCGACGGGATGCACGGCGTGCGAATGCAATCCAACCGGCAGCGTCAATTCGACGTGCCATCCGACGACCGGTCAGTGCAACTGCGTCGAAGGAGTAACCGGTCGTCAATGCGACCAATGCATCAGCCCGGGATTCTTTGGATTCGGTCTTTTCAACGACGTCGCTTGTCGAGAATGCTTTTGCAATGGACACAGCGACGCGTGCGAGACGGCGACGCTCGGCGACAATTCGTCTGTCGTCGAAAATTGTTCTTGTTCGAGCGAATTCGCCGGGTTGTCCTGCCAATTTTGCGCTGCCGGTTTTCGGCGACAAATGGCGGGCGGAAACGCGTCCGTCGCGTGCGTGCCGTGCGAATGCAACGATCATTCCAATGCCTGCAATTCGAGCACGGGCGTGTGCGTCGATTGCGCCGACAATACAGAAGGCGATTTTTGTGAAAACTGTCAGGCGACGTTCTTCGGGGACGCGACGAACGGCGGGGTTTGTCAGCCGTGTGATTGCGATCCCGACGGCTCTTCTTCCCTCGCTTGCAATCGGGTAAAGCTCTGCAAGCTAGAGCACGCGAATTCGGTAGTTGACTTCATGCATCGTTTGTTTAGACCACCGGACAGTGCGACTGCAACGAAGGATTTTCGGGACGGAGTTGCGACGTCTGTTCCGACGGATTCTTCAACAAATCAGCCGGGTGTCTTAGTAAGAAAGAACCGGTCAATACTGCAAGAAAACCAATTCGTTTCTCTCCCAGTGTGCAATTGTAATACGACGAACACTATCAACGGTTCGAACGTGTGTAACAAAATTTACGGTCAATGCCCTTGCGTCGACGGAATTAGTGGACGTACTTGCGACCAATGTAGACAAGACTTTGTCGGTGAGAAGACGAGTTGAAGAAATCGATCGAATTCTTATTATTTTTGATTAGGATCGCCACCTGATTGCGTAGACTGCGGTCCGTGCTTTTCAAATTGGACCGGCCTCATAGATCGTCTAATATGCGACAAAGTCGAGGCCCTGGCAGGTCGCATTGACAATCTCTTGGAGAGAATTTTCAAGGTCAAAAGTCGCCTCCGTCGATTCGTCGAATGCGTCAAAAGAGAGACGAGAGTCACTGTCAAAATAGTGAGAGAATGCATAGCCGAGATCATGGGAATGATCGACGACCAAGCCATCGACGACTTCAAGAAGAACATCACCGAATTACGTCAACAACTCGAACGTCAATGCTCAGAACTTCAAGACAACGTCACCTACATCGAAAACAAGTCGAAAGCGCTCGAGGACATGGCCACAGAGGTATTTTTGTAGCCTTGAAAGACGTCACAATCGTCTCACGTCGCTTCTTTAGCTTGAAAACGAGAAGGAGACGCTCGAAGAAAGACTTCGTCTCATTGAAAGCTCTCTCAACGAAACGGAAATTCTTCTAGCTGCCACGCAATCATTTAATGGAACCGTTCACCTTTCTGACGGCCGCTACACCGACGTCGCGAAGCTAGAAGCGTGGGCAGCACGACTGAACGCCTCTGCCGATGACCTGCAAAGGGAACTCGAAACCGATGTGGCCGCGTGGATTTCTCAAATCGAGAACGATAAAGCGAGAGTCGACGCCGCCGAAGATAAGGCGTTGGATGCCCAAGAGACGGTTCGGAAAGCGGTCGAGCGAGCTGAGGCGACTAAACCCAAAGTTCAAATGGTGAACGAAACGAAAGCAAACTTTTCCTCGTTGCACGCGGAGAACGCGGCGAAACTCGAGAGCCTTCAGAGCGAGACTCGCACGATCGAAGAAACGTTGAATGCGTATCTTGAGAGAGCTGAGAATGCGACGAGAAAAGCGTTCGCCGCCAACGAGACGGCAACCAAAGCCGGCAATGCGACTCAGGCGAAATATTTGGCGGCCCTTGACGACGAAATTCTCGCCAATAATCTAAAACAAAACGCATCGTTAGCCTACGAAGAGGCGAGCAGAATTTACAACGAAAGCCTTAGAGAAAAGGTATGGCATATAAATTTAGTTCTCTTATTATTATTCTATGTAGGACGAGGCTAGGGAAGCTTATTTGGTGGCTAAGTCGACGTTGAACGATACAACTGTGGCTAAGGAAAAGCTCGAGGGCACTGTGCAAACGGTTATAGATGCGGAACACTATGCCAATCAAACGCTTGCAGTCGAATTGCCTCCTATTTCTGATATCGAGACACTAGCAAGGCAAATCAACAAGTCTGCTTCGGACTTGAAGGCAGACCTAGTAGCGCTCAATGCAAGTGCTCACAGCGCTGAAGCCAAGGCACAGCAGGCAAAGCGCCTGGCAATGAAAGCGATGTATGTGTGGGGAGGGGGGAAAGGTGGCATAATCTGTATCTATTTATTCATTCATTTATGAATAACAGGGAAATCAGTGAAAGGGCTTGGGAACTCGTTGATAGCATTGCTCAAGCGATCGACGACAAAAACAATAAGGACACAATTGCCACGGAAGTTTTAGATAACGCTGAAACGCTGCTGAATAAGGCAATCAACGTAACAAAAATGGTCAGAAGATACGGTTCATATGATCAGTCAAGTAACACTGGATTATTCTTGGGGAACAGATTAACAAATACGCAGAAGACGTTCACGCCATTAGCATGGAATCGAAACGAATTAGCAGCGCAGCTAATGCATCGGTGTACGATGCCCACAAATGTCGAGAAGAGGCCGTCGCCGATCTCACTGTCACCAAAGGAAGATCATGTAGGGCATGCGATCTCACGACTGCCATCAATCAGGCAAATATTACCATGACAATGAAATAGCAAAAGTTATAGCTTTTTTTAGAATCTCTCGGACATCACGAGCGATTTACTCGCACTGAGAGACAGCAACGCTGTCAGCGATGCCACCATGGACAATACAACAGCCAATAGATTACTTCGTAGTGCCGAGGAGAAGAGAACTGCCGTTAGCGAAGGAATCAACACGACGCTGATGGGTAGACTAGTCTACTATAATCCTACTTTATAGAGAGAGAACCTTTTGCGTGCCGTAGATTTGCTGGGGGACGTCAAACTTCAGAGGGCGACGTTAGAAAGTCAGAAAGAACGCCTGACCGATTTCCAGATGAGGATGAGCGCCATTGAGAGGCAAATCGAAGAGCAGTGTCGCGTCTTTGTGTAGAGCATGCGAGAAACGGCTCTAATGTGTCAGTGTTCATTCTAGTTTTATCACTCAACTGTCTGTCGGCTTTCACTCACCTGTAGATTAGCTCTCTGTTTGCTTGTTTCGCGCACTTGGAAGCAAAAAACGAGTACATGTATGTATGCAGAAGTTGCTCAGAAATATTCCGATGCCCGGATAAATGCGTGCGTTAGACAGTATCTCTACAGTACATGTATGAGTCACTACGTGCCACACTCCTCAGTGCTAACAGCAGACAGTTGACCTGCTGCAATACTCTAGTTAATTAATTAATACATTATTGCCAATTATCAATCCTATACCAAACGACGTTGTCATTAAAATTATCGCTTCATTGCGTGAAACGGTGTTGAGTGCTATATGGCTCTGAAGTAGACAATCCAATTATATTAATCATAACAATCATTATACATAAAAACACTTTAGCTATGAAAAGGCTGCCCAGATCCTTGATTATGTTTATGTCACGCACAAAAAGAAACTATAGAAAAGGCTATTGCAACACTTAGAGATCTTCTATAAATCCTGGCATAAGCCCAGATTAGTAGCTGAGCTGATACGCTATTCTGGTGTGTCGCCGAAGTAATTCAGTTCGTCGATATTGGCTGCATTGTAGGCTATCCAGTAGGCGTCTCTTGCACCTATACGATTAGGACGCTGATCTTGGCGGTGAAAGGCGAACTGCATGCGCAGCGCAATTCGTTCCAGCTCATGTACAACTTGCGTCCAACGCCACTTGAAGACGCAGAACAGTTGTGCCATTCTGTAGAGCGGTAATATAGGAAGACCTTCTGTCGTAGTTAATATAAATGGTGCAACGCATCTCTCCATTTCTTCTGTCCAAAACTGGCTACAGCGACAGTGAAACATTTCCGTACACTATCCAGACCTCAGATGGCTCACCAAGACATCTAGTTAAAAAAAGAAGCGCAAAACTAGGAGAGAATTGCATAGCACTCCGATCGGCTGTCGTCAGTTCGCCGAATGTGCATATTTGCATTCCATTATGTTCTGCATATTCATTGACGTATGAAATCTTGATGACCACAGCCATAACTAACGCTCGATTCGAACAAGAGCCATTTCCGTTTTCAGCCCCGATAAATATACCTATTAAAATAATTGTAAGTATTAATCGCCTTTGTCGTTTATTTATGAAGGTCTTTCTCGCGGGCAGCCATGATTGCCAACAAGTTGGAGAGGACGAACAATATATGTATGTCTAAATGGTTAATAAAAAAGCCAGCAACGCAGGAACAGCACACTCTAACAAGCCCTCGTTCAACCCTGTCTCACTCGGTCACTCCCACGATAATAAACGGACGAATTGGCCGAACTGGCCTTCTCTCTAGCTTTTCAAACATTTAGATGATATGAGTTGAGTCGGCTTGGCAAAGGAAGAAGGACGCGGAGCCTAAATTTTACTTTACTGACCTGCCATAGGCCTCCAGCTGGGTGGGTCGCATGACCAAGAACTTCAGTCCGGATAAGCAAAGAGCCTGTGCGTTGTCAACTTCTGTATCTGTACAGTCTAGAATCTTCGAACGCCAACGGTGTACAGTTCGATACGCACGCCGGCTGTCACGTGGAAGATAGAGTCCCAAAGAAAAATGGCGGATGTGATATTGATTGCCTAGTGATACCGTTCTAAAGAGGCTTTCTTTCTGCGATCGCACTCTGTCAATGCTTTTAGTAGCTGACTACAGCGCTGAGCAGCTAGTCACTCGTAATGTTAGTACACAAAGAAGCGGGCTGACTTCACGCGAGAAACAATAGAGTCCTTCAAATCAAAGACTTTCGTGATTGCAACACGGTCAGAAGAATAGTATACTGAAAGTCTTTCTCGGGTGAAAAGTTGAACGAACGGGCCTCTTTTCTCCATTTGGACGACAAAACAAAGAACACGCCCCCTCACAAATTTAAATATTTATCTCATAAATTCTTTCAAACATTCAGTCAGTGAGCGTAGTCCATCAAGGCAAAGGTAGTTTACAAAGTGCAGACTGGATCAGGCCTTTGCAACAAACAACTCTGCTTCACTCCTGTCAGTCACAGCTACGCACACGAAAGTGGGAACGTCTCCTTTCCTACGTGGCTGTCAGCTGGTGCAATAAACCGACTTTCTCTGCGTATTCAATCACGAACTTGTTTCACTGAATCCAACCAAGTGTAAAGCAATATTATTCTGGATATACGAAGAGAATCGAGAAGGAAAGAAAGGGCCACAGACACTAGCGCGCTCTAGGAACACTTTAGAATTAATTGCTTATTGAAAGAAAGAACAGAGCGTTTCACCATCTCAGAGCCTGTTAGGACAGCACAAGAAGATAGGTTTGGAAAGCTTTGTCCCGTGTGTTTGACTGACAAGACAGTTCTAATCCTCTGACGTCAGAGAGTCCGCTTTTCAGAGCCAACGCTGCTTCTTTTCCTCAAGTCAGGCGAACATTTTTCCAATAGAAAAACTCAGGTTCCTACTCTAAGACTGTGAGAAGCATATGCTGCTGAAATCATCCTAGTTTCACTTTCGTATCTCCACGAAAAAAGGTATCCTTTGAATAAAACAATATTTGCTTCTCTTACCCCAACTATTTTATATATCTCCATCATCATAATTCGCAAGATGCAAAATCTGCTGCGTCAAAGTCTGAACTCTGACCAACGAGAGAAATCAATTAACACGTTTCATGCACTACCTGTGAACCGGCCAAAAATAATTGATCGCATTTGTCCGTAAGGTCACAGAAAATAAATAAATACATACATACATGCTATTCGCAGATACTTGAAGTAAGCCAGCCGCGTTCGCATCAGAGGCTGCAGATTAAAACATGAGTTGCAGCCAAGATGATCCATACAAGGACGCCGATGAGATAAACATAGATATGAGGATTTCAGCAAGGCCAAGGGTGCGACGAAAGATGCGCTTCGTGGCCCTGGAGTCCGATTATGTAGTTCGATTATGCGATCGCCTTCGTCGACCTCTTTTTAGGAGACACTTCGCATCTCGTTATTTCATTGGACAAGAAGAACAAAAACAAACGCCCGGATAAATCGCAGTTACATCTTTTCGGTTCGATTGCGCCGTAGGCCCGTATAGGCTGTAGCAAAGTCCAAACCGTCGATGTAGCCATATGCATTAACAATTTTGTATGCCTTTCTTAGAATGCCCATGTCGCCATGACATGAAATTGCCGTGGTCTTGTGAAAACGGGGAATTTCTGTAGGTTGTAATTGTAATCAGACCGAGCTACACATGTCAGAGGCTTGTCAAATAGAACACTTCAACAGCAAACACATCAAACACAAACGCACGAACGGTGTACAAATAGATGAACATGAATCAAGTCTCGTTGTTCAGTTTTCTCAGCCCTGCATTTAATTTTTCTCGTTTCCGGTTTCTTCTTTTACTTTTTCAGCATTCTCGGTCGTCTGAAAGCGAAATGTCGCTAACGCTGCAAACAAAGGCAGTCTGATGACAAACCTTGTCAGTGATGTTGTCAAGATAGTCCTGCCTCACATCAACGGCACAGTCTATCAAAACGTGTGGTCTATTGTCAAAATGCTCAGTACTAAAACAAATGCACCATTCGCTCCACTGTTCTCATCATTTTCATTCTGTTCTGCTCCACTTTTGCTTGTTTCTTCAACTGGTAAACTGATTTCTTGTGGTCTTTCTGCCATGCGGTTGATTACACAGAGAACCCGTATCAAAGCTGTGTCGGTGAATTTCTCGTTTGAGTAGGTATTTCAAGTAGTCAGTACTGTCACGGCGTGTGTGGCTGAATAAAGTGACACTGGGATCTGGGAGTGTGCTGGAGTTTGTGATGTGGTGGCTGCAGAAAAAATTTCAACGGCACTAAAAACTAAAGAGAAAGTCAACTCCTTTCGACGTTATCCAAATTCTCTTCATACAGAAACGTCTTAACAGTAAGGGAACACCTTGCGACCATTAGACACAGACAAGAGACAATCGCCATTTTTCTCCCAGAGACAAATTCCGTAAAAAAAACGTGCTCCTGATCAGAAAAACGCTTCTCATTCAAGATTCTACCCTGGATGATAAGCTTTAGTAGATCGTTTTGATTGGAGGAGCCCCAATTGAGGTACATCTGGAAAAATATAAGATTTTTCCAGAAATAGTTATCAGTCCCCCAACGAAGCAATAAATAAGCCAATTGTCTGCCAAGCCACTGAGCATCCTGAAAGGAGATCATCTTCCCCGTCGAGCTTTCTATCCCAGAGTGGCAGTTTGACTGAGTAAAACAGAGAAGGTTGATACCCACGACGAAATAAAAATAGAATTTCTTTTGAGCTGTTCTTAGCAACACGCGCAACATGGCTTCCAGGCGACGATAATAGATAGTCCGGCACGATAGGCAATAATTAATGAATAGTCCTTAAGCTAGAAGGAACGATTTTGGATAAGAGATAGAGAATATAAGATGCATGAGCTCCTCGTGGAACTGACGAATGGCGGGGGACCCAAATCACTTTCTGGTTCCGAAGAACATCATAGAGATCGAATCTGAGATCGAATCAGAACTCATACGGTCGCACTGTACGCGAAAGTCTCTCGCATTCCTGATTGGCTAAGTCCAAGAGCAGATGAAACGCCCGTATTGAATTCTCCCAGCTTGCCTAATTTTTTTGCATGCGTTGCAATAAATTATGCATACAGGCATTGTGCGTCAATGAATATAGACGAGCGAAGCGGCAACTCATTTATGAATATCAGCGCAGCACAGAGAATTTCTGTGAACGTGATTCTACTCTGAAAACATTTGATTTTTCACGAAAATCCACGCAGAACAAGAAAGACAGGAAAAAATGAACGTCATTAGAATTCCATTGTCGTCTCAGTGACGGTCACGTTCCCTCTTCATCCTCTAATCATTCACTAATGGTCAGGCTTTCTTCATTTGACTCTGCGTTGATTTCGTTTGCGCTTTTTCTTTTCCCTATACAGTCTCGTTACATCGCACACATTCTAATACTAGCAGTAGAGATACCAACCTTCGGCGTTGACGAAGGATTGAGAAATTCATCTCTTAGGTCGCGGTCATCTACGAAAACGATGCATTGGTACACAGACAGCCTAAACCTGGATTTCACCGTCTTGCCCACAAACGCGTTTGTTCTGGGCCGAGTCAATCTCTTGCTTTGACGCATCCGCCTGTTTCGATTCCATCTACCCTTTGTGTACTATTTAGCCAATCGCAACTATTCAGTATGCTCATCGGCATTCTCGTGACCCATATATGCCACGCCAACGCGATACAAAAATGCCGTTTCATTATAAAAGATTCCTAATCATTTTTGAGGACATCTCTAACAACATTGAGAGTATAAGCAGAGGAGGGCAATTATATTGATTTCTCCCATCCAGAGGACTGCAGCCCCCAATTCCTCCTCTTTTTCACGAAAGGAGTTATGTATCCTTTGCCTTGGTCCTCGCACTACTATTGCCCTAAAAAATTTATTACCATCAAATTGCCACGCCTACGCAATCAAACGGGAAACGTCCTCGCGGTCAGATTGACGCGAGAGAGGGCGTTTGGTGACTACTGACCTCTATTTTCGTCGAATTGAAACCCGATTAGTCGGGGCAAGCGCAATTTTGCTGACGTCACACCGCAACGGGATTGCCCGTAGCGGCGCTACCGTGAACGACGAGAATTCGAGCGCTTGATCAACTTTTCTGCGTGCTGTTATTAGATAGGTCGGTTCCGATAGGTCCAAAAAACGTAAAGCAACCAAACCTCCGCTGCACGTGGAAAGGAGATTATTTGCGAGCATGCTCGCAGAAACGGTCACATGGTAGCATAATGGCGTCAGAATTCCTAGCTACATTTTTTATTGTTTTCTTTTTAGCTGACAAGAACCAATGCTTTACTAAGGAATTTTAAAGAAGAATGGTTTTAATTTGTATTTATTTATTTATCTATCTATTAACCTTTAATTTGTTTATTACGTTATAAGAAGAGAATGCTTGCTCTGGTACTGTACTACAATCTGTAATAGTGCTCAAGATTTATTTTGATTGGCAAGTCAACTACCTCATAATATGTGTGAACAACATCAAAGGCCCTTTATTATAGGACGTTACTGAATCCCTAGACCTTAGTAGCCAAACTGAAATAGATCTTCATCACTAAACGCGTTATCTGCAAGCAGCATCGCGTCTCTTTCTTCTCTGCCATTATTGCAATGAAAATTGCGGTGATCACGGCAATCAGCAAGCCATAGACTCAACAGAAGACATTCCAAGTGGTCTAGAACCAATCTAAGATAGAAGAAAGCCCTGTCCAATGCCACAAAGATGAGTATTATCGACATAAACCAGACAACGGTCGATCGAATCGTCCTTTGGTTTGATAACAATTCGAAAAAATATCAATGGCACCTAAAACGAGTTCTGTGCCGTTGCTTGTGTGTCCTACACAGCAATTTCCCCTTCCCTCAGCAAACAGTTAGTGAGAAACTGATGGTCATAAGACAGCAAGACCTCAATTAACCCACAAAAACATCTTTCTCCAAATGCAAACGGATTCAAGCAACTTTCAGTGCTTTGTACTGCTTGTCTTCATGTCGATATCGGTCCAATAGTCAGACATACGCTTCTTTTAAGCCGGTATGTGCAATGTGAGTGAAAAAATGCCACAATAGTCTCGTTTAGCCCTCACACTTGACTTCAGACAAAAAATTGATCTCAATAATAAGCTAATGCCTAACAATAAAATATTCTCATTGACGTAGATTTTCATTTTTTTCCGGCAGCCATCTAATAGTACAGTGCTGATTTTGGCAATAATAGTTAGTCTTCTAATTTGTTCTGAGTAGTCCAAGGAGAGAAGTAGACTTGAACAAAAGTGGTCAAATTCATCTCACTTTGTGCTTCGACGAGAGAGCGCCGTTTCTTCCCTTCCTTGTCACAAAACGGATTGTTGTCGTGGACTATTGCCAAAAACGGTACCAGATTGGCCAAATTTACCTTGAGATTCCGGCGAGTTCGATTGCAAAGAGACAAAGAAGCATGGATAGAGGAAGAAAATTCTCACGGTTCCGCTGTTTACGTTATCACAGGATCCATCTCAGACGATGTAGAGAGAACAATAGCAGCCGTCTAACTTTCAGGAGACAGAGAGCAGATCACGGAGAGCCTGCACCGCACGGCGCTTGCCCAATGTTCTAAGGGGGCTTGCTCATTCAAGTCACGTGGGCTAACATTTCGTTTTGAAAGAACGCTCTTCGTTACAACTGCTTTTCTTGCAAAGGCTTTATCTTTTATCCATTAGTTTCTGGTACAGTAGTACGGCGGTGGAGTCATGTGCAGTAGTGACAAGATAGCCTAATGCCAAAAGGCGAAGAGCTGTAAAAACCGTGGCCATCTTAGTTAGCTAGGGGAAACGCTCTGAGTCATAATCTGCACAGATCAGAAATGGGGCCTCCTTTCATCCTCGTTTTAGGCGGCAAAAATTGTTCACATACCTAAAAGACACGCCCACGAAAATAAATAATTTTCTGTATATTTACTAAATAATTCGTCAGAAAGAGGCGGTAGGATGGCAAAGAGAGTCCAGTACACGCCAAATCAGACAACCTGTGCTGTTGCTGCTATCAAGCCGTTCTAATTTCGTGCTACATCAATCTATTTGCATCAATATGGTTTTCCACCGTGGCTGACCGATTTTAGCCCAACTCATTTGAGACTGAATAGTGCGAAGGAGTACACTGTTTTTAAAAGTGAATGAGAGCAAGGAAAAATACTGAAAGCGACCTCAGCTAGCGCACTTTATATCCCGAACCAAGAGCCTGTAAGGGCCTGTACGTCATTGCGAACGCGTACACTTGTTTCAATACAGAGAAATAGCGTCAGAAACGTAGAGATGAGGACACGTGCAAGGAACAATTCCTGTGAAGGCTATTGACTCATTTCGTCGATGAGAGTGGATTCCAGCTGCCAGAATTGTATTGATTGAAATAACAGAACTTTTCCTCTATCCTCAGACAATGTTTTCATTCCGTAAAGAAGCGTCTGCGTGCCCCTTTTCAGGCAGCCCGAACAAAGTGAGTCGTCGTGTTTTCATTTCACTACTTCCTTACAGGATGTGAGATGACTGACGATAAACATTATTTTTACACATCGATTCTCTTCATGTCTGTGACAGAGGATGGTTCTACCCCAGAAGATGGTTCTACCCCTTAAAGGTATGACCCATTTTGTCCTGCGTTCAAATAGGAGACAATTCTAAAACAAATATTCAATACCGTACTTGATATCAGTCTTTCCAAGCAAATTTGACGTAAGTATACGTTTAGAGTCGGTGTCTAACATACCTTTCAATCCATACACATTGTTTATGGAAGTTAGAAAATCAATGCCACTATCTATTGATTAAGTTATTATAGATAATACAGACATTCTGTTTTAAGTGAGTCGATTTAGATAATGGCGCGATGCCAGAGCAAACGTTGAAGACATGAAAAGATATCAAATAATAAATGGATTATTCGGGTACGATTTGTTAGATGATTTTTTAGCAAAAGATTCAATTTTTATAAGCGTTTGAATACGAATACTACCGATGAAGTGCCGTTTGCAGAGCAATTTGCCAGTGGAACACAGACAGGGGCCCCCGACATGCCTGCGAACACTCCCAATGCCGGTCAACTCGTCTCACAGTTTCATCCACCTGGATGAATCGTCGCTCTGCAGCGTTTCGAAGATATTTCGATGCTCGATTTCTATTTGATTGATACCAGAAACACGACTCAGCCACCCGGATAACTTACCGTGCTACGATCGGCGGGCGCTTCGTACATCCTTCTGTGGCAAGCCACGTTAGAACGGCAGCAAGCAAAGACAGCAGTTGCGATCGTCTCTCGTTGTCTCATTTCGGAATTAATGCGCACAACTGGTCAAGAACCGCGAACGAAAAAGGCAAGGGCACATTTTTCTCAAGCACACGGACCTGACATTAACATCTAGACCTCTCTACTGACCATAGTGCTTAAAAACGACAAACATCTACTCTATAACACCAAAAAAAGTGTCAACGCGAGTTCTTGACACACGAGTTCTTGACACACTCGATCGTTCGTATCTTTAGAGAATTCTACACGTCTTCCGTCTTCTCTCTTTTCTTTCTTTTTTCATTCTTTTGGACTTTCTGCAAACATATAGGAACAAATGACGGCGACAATGGTCGCTACACTACTCAGTCTTCAGACCTCTTCCTTGTCAATGGCAATACCAAGGAATGCTGCACGGGGATCCTCTCTAAGGCTTTCTAGGGCAACGAGATGCAGGATTTTGTCGTATTTACGCACTAAAACTTGCCTCGTGCAACTGCTGCTTCTGGTGCAACTGCTGCCTCTGGTGCAGCTGTGCCACTGAGCGTCGCCATATTTGACCCCTTCTCAACGTTTGCCATTTCCGTGTTCCCGTATTTTGATAACACGTGAAGAGGCATCACAATCGTCACTGACGGCGACCACTGTCTGCGTGCCGATTTCACATTGTAATGCGACGTTAGAAGCTCTTTGATACTCTTTGTGTTACGTCGCGAAGTTCACCAGCGTAGCTGAGAGCTTTTGGAACGATCTGCGAGACACCAACGACTCAGGACAGCGGAGCAAAGATTCTGGAAACTAGATTCTATTAGATCTTGGCCTTGATTCTATTACCGGTAGATCTTGGCCTTGATTCTATTAGATCTTGGCCTTGATTCTATTAGATCTTGACCTTCAGCCATTTAGTGAGTGACAAACCACTGAAAATGGCATACACACATCTGTCTTCTCCTTCACGGCATACGCGCTCTGTATTTATTAGATTATACAAAAATTTGGACTAACGGACTCAGATGAAGACACCACCTCAAAACGAAGCGTAATAGCTGCATTATAAGAGTAATCCTTGTGACCATGGCTCCAAAATAGATATGAAAGTAGGAACCAGAATACGTACGAAGCGACGGATTATGAAAAGCTGGAATTGTAATAGTGACGTCAATCCGTAGTCTTTGCGCACTAAACAAAGACACGGTTGATTCAATTTCTACTTTGGTCCGAAACATTATTAGAATCGGTCAAAAAATTATTCTACAGTGTAAATTTGTGTTTCTTTTTTTATTGGAATGGCCTAGCTAGGATATCATCATAAGCATGAATAAAGAAAAACTCAAGACATCCTACAAATAACCCAGCGACAATATCAGTCAAGTAATGCCTACCTAATGCTAGTCTTGAAAACAAAATCAATATAGTCCACAGACAAATACCAAAGCAAGGAATCATTGAGAAAAAATGATGGAACACCAATCCAAGCAGGAAACCAAAACGAGAGGCGTGGCCAGAAGGAAACGAATAATCATCGACCTTTGACGGTAACATCATGTCTTTGGTATCGTATCTTGGTCGCGGTCGTCGAAATGCCAGCTTCAAAATAGCGGAAACGATCAGATCTAGCAGTATTCCTGCAGCAAGGTCGATTGTTACGTTCGATACCCCGTTCCATATGACGGCAGCAAGAGCGATTACAATCCAAATGGCTCCATGCCCTGAGCCTTCGATCGTCTTGAAGAAGGCCCGTCTTGGAGCCCCGATTCGAGCGCAGACAGCAAGTCGACTTGACAACGTAGCATCAAAATAAAGTAAGGTAGACACGAAGCCCATCTTGTTGTTCGTTTAGAGCAAAGGCTTCGCACTTTATATCCGGGAGTTCGGTCTTCTACGTAACGCACTTTGTCTTAGCAACGATTCCTACAGCAGAAATACAGATGGGGATTGATCAGCGTGGCGGCACGACTACGGCTCCCATTCAGGAGGAGATTGATGAACTACGACGCAAGATTTCTCTTCTTGGTGAGAGGCTTGTTTTGCGCCATTTTTGGCAGCATTCTACGCGTTCTTTTACAGAGGGAGATCAGAAAGCGTATTTCGAAAGTTCGGAATCAGTTATTGGCAAGAACAAGGCGATTATAGCAAAGATGAGAGTTGAGAACAAGCAGTTGCGCGCTCAATTGGCCAAAACGTTGGCAGTAAGTCGAAATTTGACACGAGAACGCGCACGAATTGTGACATTTGGGGATATTAATTAAGGGCGACGAGGTAGTCATATCGAACGCTTTTGAAACGGCCGGCAAGCGCCAACCACCAAACTTTAGAGGAATCTCAGGACGGGTACGTTTAGAATAGTGATTTGACACGAAAATCGCATCGTTTTCGTGATTCAGACTGCCGTATCGAAATTTGATCAATCTCTGTGCGAGAAAATCAAAAGTTTCAATGCCCTCCAGCACGAGGCTCGGCAACGCGAGAAGGCGTTGACCGATTTGGAGATCCAATTCCGGCAAATGGTCGCCGAAGCCGAAGAAGTCAAATCGAAAGACATCAGCGAGTCGGCCGACGCTCAGCAATTGAGAACGCTCGAGAATCAATTGGATAAGACGATGATTAAATTTAATGAAGCAACTCACATAAGGAAAACGTACGAGGAGATTGTGGAAAAGATGCTCGAGGTATTCGCTGCTGTTTTTTTTTGCGTACAGCAATAATTTGAACAACTCTTTGCCGATGTAGGAGAGATTGAATTTTGACAACAAAATTGCAGCTCTTGAAAGGGAGATAAAACGAAGGCTAAAGACTGTGAAGGAGTTGCAAGGAATGTATAATGATGCTCAATTGGCAAAAGATCAGACAAAGGTTTGTGGGGTGAAATGAGGGCTCTATTTACGAACTTCTTCTTTAGGAGGAACTTGGCCGTCAGGAGATGACAATGCAAGAGGCAAGAAAGGCACGTGAAAGGGAGTTGAATGAGTGCAAGCGTCAAGCCGACGAGAAAAAGGATTATGCGGATAGAGTCGAAAGACGGGTATGTGTAGATATACGCGTGTGCTTGCGTTTGTTTGGACCTAGATCGCTTGAATGTAGCTTCAGCACAATTCTCTTCAAGTGGATGAGCCTCACTTTGGAACCAGTCAGGAGTAGCGTTTTTTTGGTTTCGCCTTTTGATTTTTCTTTCTCTAGTTACGGAAGTGGGAACGCTCAAGTCATCTGAAGACGACGAGCACATTACGACGTACCAAGAGGCAATGGCGAAGATCAAAGAAGCGACGGGCGTGTCGGACATCCAGGAGGTCGTTCGTCGTTTCATGAGCCAAGGGGAGACCAGGAAGCATTTGGATCAGTTGAAGAGCGACAACGAGCAATTGCTTGTGAAACTGAGGGAAGAGAAAGAAAAACTTCAGGCTCAATTCGAAGACATGAAATATTCTGGAGAAGCAAAACTCTCCAGGTGATCTCTATAGGGAGGAAAAATGCACGCACGCAAAGTCAAAATATGTGTTATCTAGTGGGCAAAAAATGCTGGAAGATTTTGAAGTTCATTTGAAAGAAATGAAGGAGAAGTGAGAAAAAATATAGACACTTTCTGATTGACATGCAATGCATTCATAGACTGGAGACTACAAAGGCGGAGACAGATCGTTCAACGAAGACGCTGCTCAGCGTCAAGGCAGGCGTAGAGCATTTGTGCGAGAAACTTCAAAATTTGAAAGCCGTAAGGGAGAGAGCAAGGTTCAATAAATAAGGTCATGCATGGGTATCATGTTTAGCCCAAATCTCTGGCGCCTAAAGTTCCTCTTGATGCCGAAAGCGACGAGTTGGTGTTGGAAATGTTGGCTACGAGTGAGCAGAAGCTCGTTAAACTGGTTGAAGAGTTAGAGGGACGCAATTTGGATGAAGTCATGAAGGAGATGGAGGATTTGGAAGTGAGTCACTCGCCTTTTCTTTGAAAAAATTCTTCTAGAACATTTTTATTTTTTTAGTTCCGTTCTTCTGTTGAAAAGAGTCTTCCCGTCTTCAACGTGAGAGTAAAACTTCCGGAGGTGACAGAAAGGGAAGAAACCGAAGGTAAGAGAAAACGAGAGTGTCCGTGTACTGTGCATCAATTTTTTCCTTCAGAGGATTCCGAGAGCGGATCAGACGATGACGTGCTGACGAGAGCGTCACTGAAACAGTACGCTCAGGGAATGATAGACGCGAGAACGAAGAAACGCAAAGGAGTTCCAGCGGGAAAGAAGAAGAAAGGTAAAAAAGACTAACACGGTGAGCTCCACTCCAGACACATGTTGCCATAACAAAACACAAATATCCTAATCGCAATAGCATCCAGCATTGCATGTCAAATATAGAAAAAGTACACCAAAAATCTGTTACTAGTAGGCTACGTGTGAAGTCTATAAAAAAATCTAGGTGCTCTTCTCTGGTGGCTGAGGAGCCTGTTCCGCGGAGAGATTCTCATAGGAGCGGTTGCCTGAAGATCTGGACATCGGTGGGAGCGATCTGTCGTCGGGAGGAAGTGGCGGCGGTTCCTTTTTCTCCTCGCTTGCGACGGAGGCCAGAGCCTTTGATCCAGGCGTGTGTGCATAAGCGTAGGCACTCTCATCCAGCGAGACGTTTCGCACGGCCGATTCGAGATAGGCATTGTCCCCGGTGGACGAACCGAGGCGAGCGTATTCCTCCCCGGTTGACGAACCGAGGCGAGCGTATTCCTCGGAATTAGGAGGCGCTTTGACGCTAGTGCGCTGCATTGAAGAAAGTGTGTGAGAATAGCCGGCCGATTGAGCGTCCGATTCCGGTACCCCATCTGGCACCCAAGTTTCAAATTTGAGTCTATCATAGACGCCCTCGCTATCGGTTTTTGAATTTCTATCGGGAAGGGGCGGGTCTGCTCCACCGTCTCCTGATTTCTGTTTGAAACTTTTCCTCACTTGCTTCTTCACCATTGCCTCGACGGTATCAAACAAGACGCCTTCCTCGTCGGTTAAAAACGAATATTTTCCTTCTCCTAGCGGCGCCTTTCGACCGGCTTCAAAACGAAATACGCCTTCATCACAAGCGTAGCGACGCAGACATCGCAGGGGCCAGCGCGCAAGCAATGTCCCATTGACCGAATTAGCTAAACAAATCTGCTCTTCATCGACGTAGAGACGGCACGAACCGAGAGCTCCAATGCGACGTAACGATTCTTGTTTCTCGGGCTGCACGTCAAAAAAGCGCGCCGCTAAAAATATCACAACTTATGACGTCAGAAATAAAAACCCTATCTAATCGCTATCTAATTTACTGACAGTGCGAGACGGTGTCAGCGACGGCGGTCTGCGATTGAAGAAAATAGATCCATTCGTCCATCAATTCCCTACTGTCCGTTGCCAGGCGATAGACTTGCTCGAGCGTTCTCACTTCGAAGTGGAATTTGTCGCTACGAGACGGAAAGGGTCCGAGCGATTCGACCCGATAGTTGGCGAGGAGATTGAGAACGCCGCGAGGATTCTGTTTCGCTATGCTCTTCTTTGGATCTTTGTAATATTCGAGCGATGCCGTCTCGCTCGAGCGGAATCGTTTCAAGACGAAGAGATACTTTTTCCACGATTTGGGATCGTCCGTCTTTTGCTGCAGTTCCAGAACGCCCTGAATGGTGTCGTTGCCCGAAAGGAAGCCCCACTAGTCGAAATTCGGTACGAACCTTATAGACGACTTCGACCATCTTCGACAGAGTTTCTATTACGGTGAAAAACGACGTAGAAACCGACGCGAAATGCTCCAAAGCATATTAGCGCGCGTTAGTAATGCCAAGACAATTTAAAAAGGCAATAATGAATTTTCGCAAATTTGACTGAAAACCGAAAACTACAGTACATTTCTATTGTACAGTACGCCGTCAAGCTGATGTTTTACGACTAAAATGCCCGTATGTGAGATGACATTCCTTGACCGCTCACGTGACTAACGTCCCAACTGCCGATTTGCGAAGCAGTGCAAGAGTAGAGTAGGCGAATCCGACGCGCGGACCGATGGCCGATTTGCACGTGAAAACGCTCGAGACGGCCGACGACGTGGAACGTCGACGCGAACAAGTTCTCGCGCGCTACGCCCAATTCAAGGAAGCGGCTCGCGTGCGTCGCAGCAAGCTACAGGATGCGAAACGCTTGCAGCAGTTTCGTCGCGACGCCGACGAAATCGAAGCGTGGATCAACGAAAAACTCCAGACCGCCTCCGACGAATCGTACAAGGATCCGACGAACTTACAGGTACAAACTCGCCGTTTTTCGCATTTTTTCCGAAGGGGAGGAACCCGCGGCTGACAGCAGCCCGTCCGGAGGGGGCCCCGCTTCCCATCGAATTCCCCGTCGTCTCGTTTTACGCGCGGAAATCGCGATTTCGACGTCGTTCGCGCCTTGTTGTATATTCATTTGCGTGCGATCGCACCGGTCCTTTTTCCCCCTTTATTATTTCGACCGGCGCGCAGAGCGACTGTTTTTCTTTGGGAGGAGTTCAGATAGATGATCGTTTGGCTTGGGTCGCCGCCTAAACGCTAAAACAGCGACGCGCATGATGTGGACTAAATACACTGAGACGGGGAGAGGGGGGGCGCTCCGCCCCCTCTCGGACAAATAGACGCCCCTCTCTTCGTTGTAGAGCTGAGTGTCGTTTTCCGTAGGGAAAATTGCAAAAACATCAAGCATTCGAAGCGGAAATCGCAGCTCACAGCAATTCCATTGTTTCGCTGAACGAAACGGGCACGGAAATGATAGGGGCGGGGCATTTCGCTTCTGCTAGCATTCAGGTGAGAAAGGGCGAAAAAAAAGAAAATGAGCGAAAACAAATAAAATCAATTCAGGAGAGACTAGACGCTTTGGCCCAATGGTGGGAATCGTTATTGACGCGATCGAAGGAGAAGGGAACAAAGTTGGTGTGGGCTCAAAAGCGAGTCGAGTTTATAAGAGAAGTTGAAGAACTCATGTCGTGGATATCAGATAAGGTGCAAAAGCATTGTCGATTTAATTAAATAAAATAAATCAATATCGATTATGGCGCGTGTTTAGGAAGCTGTTGCTAGTTCGGAGGAGTTTGGAAAAGATTTGGAGGACGTCGAAGTGTTGCAGAAGAAATTTGACGATTTTCAAAAAGTTGGATTTTTTTCAAGGGGGGTCAAGGTCTATTTTTATTATTGTCGTTTTTTTTGTTTATTAGGATTTGGCTGCGAACGAAGCGCGTGTCAGTCACGTAAATTCGGTTGCGGAAAAACTGATTGGAGAGGGGCATCCGGAAGTTGAACTGATTCAAACGAGAACGCAGGTAAAACATTTTTAAAAAAAATCCTTGTTATTATTTCACATATCCTTGCTGCGTTTCGAAGGGTTTGAACGAAGCGTGGGAACGACTGAAAAAACTGGCAGCCGAAAGACAAGAAAAATTGGCGGGATCGCACGAAGTCCAAAAATTCAATAGGTATGCACATACTAAATAGATTTATTACCAAACACGTATACGTATTGTGTGTAGGGATGCCGACGAGACCAAAGCGTGGATTAGCGAAAAAGATTTGGCTTTGTCTACGGACGATTACGGTCGGGATTTGGCAAGCGTCCAAGCTCTGCAACGTAAACACGAAGGCTTGGAACGAGACTTGGCTGCACTCGAAGACAAAGTATGGATGATGCGTTGGGAGGGTAAATCGTGATTGGAAATTTCTGCGCAAGGTTGGGCAACTGGGCGAAGTTGCCGTGCAACTGCAGAATAGACACGCGGAAAGTGCCGATCAGATTGCAGCGAAACAGGCGGAAATTGTTGGAAATTGGGAAGCGCTCAGACATAAAGTAAATCTCTTTTTAGAAAAAAAATGGTACTGTATTTTGAGTCAATATTTAAAATGATAGGCTGAAAATCGAAAAACGAAACTTGACGATTCATTCAAATTGCAAAGATTTACAGCTGATCACAGGCATTGCTATTAAAATCATTATCATTAGTATTATTTTATTATTATTGTCTTTAGGGATCTAATATCTTGGGTGAACGACATGAGAGCTCAGCTGTCAGCCGACGAATTGGCAAGCGACGTATCGGGAGCAGAAGCCCTTCTCGAACGCCATCAAGAACACAAGGGAGAAATTGACGCGCGAGAAGACATTTTCAAAACGACGACTCAATTTGGGCAAGGCCTCGTCGCAGCAAATCATTACGCAGCTGAAGAAATCAAGGAAAAAGTAATACCGTAGAATTTTTTCTAAAAAATTGATTACGTTACAAATTTGCTGTTGTAAAGTTGAGTCAGCTAAGTGACGAAAGAGATACTCTTTTGGAATTGTGGGAGGAGAGGCGAAAGCAATTTGATCAATGCATGGATTTGCAGCTGTTCAATAGAGATGTTGAGCAAGCCGACGCTTGGATGGCCAAACAAGAGGTGCGTTCTCCACGGTCCCTTATCAACGTGTATATAAACATGGGCGTTTTTTTCTCC
Source organism: Oscarella lobularis (assembly GCF_947507565.1). NCBI lineage: Eukaryota > Metazoa > Porifera > Homoscleromorpha > Homosclerophorida > Oscarellidae > Oscarella > Oscarella lobularis. The sequence continues at coordinate 2,157,177 of NC_089178.1, read as the reverse complement.
CAGGCGTTTCTTAGCAACGAGGATACCGGCGATTCGATGGACAGCGTCGAAGTGCTCATCAAGAAACACGAGGATTTTGAAAAGTCCATGGCCGCTCAAGAAGAAAAAATTAAAGTTGTCTTTCTATTTCTTTTGGCTCTGCACGAGAATCGAGATTTTTAAATTTATCAGGCGTTAGACGAGTTTGCCAATAAGCTCATCTCCACCGAACATTACGCCTCGGACGATATTGCGGCAAAAAGAGATGGGGTTTTTAAAAATATTGGCGTTATTACTTAACATCATATTTTTTTTCTTTAAGGTATTGGCTCGGCGCAATGAGTTGGACGAGAAGTCGGCGCGGCGACGCGCTCAGCTGGAAGATTCTCGCAAGTTGCAGCAATTCAATCGCGACGCGGACGAAGCGAAGGCCTGGATCAACGAAAAATTGAAAACGGCGTCGGACGAATCCTACAAGGATCCGACGAATTTGCAAGGAAAACTGCAAAAGCATCAAGCGTTCGAAGCGGAAGTGACGGCGAATAAAAGTCGAATCGATACGGTCAGTGCTACGGGAAAGGCGCTCATCGACGGCGAGCACTATTCGTCGGAGACGATTCAGTGAGAGAACGTTGGGAACGATTTCGCTCTTATATTGATGTTTCTAGAACTCGATTGACTGAATTGGAAGATCTGTGGCGAGGGTTGGCCGAGCAGTCGGCTGACAAAGGTAATGCAATGGAATTGGAATCGAAACCTCGTTGCCTATTGGTTTTTTTTTTTTAGGGTTGAAGCTGAGGGAAGCCAATCAGCAGCAGCAATTTAATCGGTTTGTAAAGAGAATGAAAGGCCTCTGACATGGATGGCGCTTTTTAATTTTTCTTGTTTACGCGACAGGGGTGTCGAAGACGTGGAGTTGTGGCTGGAAGAGACAGAAGGTCACTTGGCATCAGAAGACTTTGGAAAAGTAGTGTCTAGATATGACGTATGGCAGATATAGTTGATAACGGCGTCTTTAGGATTTAATCGGAGTTCAGAAATTGATAAAGAAGAACAATCTTCTAGAGTTAGACATTGCCGCTCATCAGGTGACGATTTTTAGCGTATAAAGTCATTGAAATTCATATTTTTATTTAAGGATCGAATTGATGCGATTGAGAGTCAAGCGAAAGAATTTGTCGAAGCCGATCATTTCGACGCTCCGGCTATCAAAGAGAAGCAAGAAAGCGTTTCGGCTCGTTATCAAGATCTACAGGTATCGAATTGGTGCCAATCGATTTCTTCGTTTAATTAATGTTTCTTTGTTTTGAGGAACCGCTTGCGGCGCGAAAGCAAAAGCTTCAAGATTCTCTTCAACTCCAGCAGCTGTACAGAGACGTCGAAGACGAAGAAACTTGGATTAAGGAAAAGGAACCGATTGCGGCGTCGACAAATTTGGGCAAAGATTTGACGGGCGTGCAGAATCTTCTAAAGAAACACCAGGCATTGCAAGTAGGAAACGAAAGACGTTGATCTAAATACACTGTAGTGCTATTGTTTCTAGACTGAGCTGTCTGGTCACGAAGATCGAATAAAGAGCGTTTGCGAAGCGGCAGAAACGATGGTCGGAGAGGGCCACTACGCGTCGGACGACATCGAAGCGAAAGTGCGAGAACTCACCGACAAATGGAACGCAATCAAAGCGAAAGCGGCGGGACGCAAAGACGATTTAGACGGCGCGCTTCAAGTCCAGCAATATTACGCGGACGCGAACGAGGCCGAGTCGTGGATGAAGGAAAAGGAGCCGGCGGCGACGAGTGCCGATTTTGGAAAGGACGAGGACAGTTCGCAGGCTCTGCTCAAGAAACACGAGGCACTCATGGCCGATATTGACGCGTACGGGAAGAGCGTCGACGGACTTCGAGATGCAAGTCAAGAATGCAAGGTAAAGAGAATTTTTTTTTTTTGTGGAAAATGTCTGTGGTACCGTAGACGAAGAATTTCTAGTGAGGGTCCCCCTTGCCTTTTCTCGACACTTTTCTTCCGTATGTAGCAATTGGCTGGACATTCGGCCGACGATCGGCTCTCTGCCGGCAAAGAATTTGTCATGGCAATGTACGACTACAAGCAAAAGAGCCCGCGAGAAGTTTCCATGAAAAAAGGCGAGATCCTGCCGCTGCTGAATTCCTCCAATAAAGATTGGTGGAAAGTGGAAGCGGCCGATCGGCAGGGATTCGTTCCGTCGGCTTACGTCAAAAAAGTGGATCCGCCGGCAGCCGCTCAGTCTGGAGGAGCCGATATAGTAGACGGGGACGATAGCGTTGCTCTGAGGCAGAAAGTCATTGACGGAAAATACGAGAGATTGAAAAAGGCGGCGGACGGGAGACGAGTCAAATTGGAGGAATCGGTGAAAAGGCATCAACTGAGTCGGGAGATGAATGAGCTGGAATCTTGGATTAATGAAAAGGTCAAAATTAATTTGCTAGGAATTTTATAAAAATCTTTTTTTTCGTTTATTAGGAGGCCGTGGCGAGTTCGGAAGAGTTAGGAAAGGATCTCGAGCACGTGGAAGTGCTCAAGAAGAAATTCGACGATTTTCAAAAAGACTTGACGGCGAATGAAACTCGCGTTCAAGAGGTGAACACCATGGCTCATCGTCTGTTGGACGAGGGACACTCGGAAGCGCCGGCCATCATGGAACAAACAGAGGTATGAATTAGGGATATTTAATTTTTTTTTTATTTTTTCGTCTTGTCTAGAATCTGAATTCTCGTTGGGGAACCCTGCAAGATTTGGCCGACGCTCGCAAGACGAACTTGGACGGGGCTCACGAAATCCAGAAATTCAATCGCGACGCCGACGAAACGAAGGCGTGGATTAGCGAGAAAGACGCCGCAATGTCGACGGACGACTACGGCCGAGACTTGGCCAGTGTCCAAGCTCTTCAACGAAAGCACGAAGGCTTAGAAAGAGATCTCGCTGCCTTGGAAGAAAAAGTGAGACGAACGAGAATATATATAGTCAATGAAGTGATCTTTTTATTTAGGTGAAAACTTTGAATAGTGATGCTGCCACTCTTGTTGCCGCTCGACCCGCTTCTGCGAATGATGTCAAAGCGAAACAGGCGGAAATTGCCGATGCCTGGACCAATCTTAAGGCTCACGTGAGTAAAAAATCGGGATCTTTAATTAAAGAATTTTTGGACTTTTTGGACTTAGGCTGCGTCGAGGAAAAAGAAGTTGAGCGATTCAAATGATCTCCAGCAGTTCCTCGTCGACTATAGAGATCTGATGGCGTGGATTAATGGAATCAATACGTTGGTTTCGTCGGACGAATTGGCGAAGGACGTAGGAAGTGCCGAGGCTCTATTGGAAAGGCATCAGGTAGACGCGGAGAGAAAGGGTCTTGCTATTCATTCCTGATTTATTGATATTTAGGAACATCGGAGCGATATTGACGCTCATGATCCGAGTTTTCAGGCGTTTGCTTCGTTTGGACAGCAGCTCTTGTCTCACGGCCACTACGCGAGTCCGGAGATTCAGGAGAAATTGGCGACCGTGAAATCGGAGAGCGAAGCTCTTGAAAGGTTAGTGTGGAAGAAGTAGTGTGGGTTTTTTTGACGTCATCGTCTCTCGCGTGCTTTAGAGCGTGGGAAGCGAGAAAAAACCGTTTGGATCAGTGTTTGGAATTACAGGTTAGTTACAACTTCATATTGCGTTGGGGGAGGGATATCAATTGATTTCTCGTTCAGTTGTTCAATCGAGATGCGGAGCAGGCGGAGACGTGGATCATGCAGAGGGAAGCCTATTTGGCCAGCGAGGACATGGACAAGTCGTTGGACGGCGTCGAAGCTCTTATCAAAAAGCACGAGGACTTTGACAAGTCTCTCGTGGCTCAGGTACCATCAGAGACGCGAAGAAATTATAGTAGATGTATTGGGTCGTACTTGTAGGAGGAGAAGATAGCACAATTGCAGGAATCTGCGAACCAGTTAATCCAGTCAAGGCATTACGACGCTCCGGCTATAGCGGAAAGAAGAGCGGCTGTTCTCCAAAGGTAAAGAGCCATTACTTTTAACTCGACGTATTAAAACGATTTTCTCCAGGTGGTCCGCATTGAAAGCGGCTATCAACGCTCGCCGTTCCAAACTGGGCGAGTCTCAATCGTTGCAGCAGTTCCAGAGAGAAGCGGAAGAAGCGGAGGCGTGGATGACGGAAAAGATGCAAGTCGCCTGCGACGAATCGTACAAGGATCCGACGAATCTCCAAGGAAAATTGCAAAAACACCAGGCCTTCGAAGCGGAAGTCTCGGCCAACGAAGAACGAATATTCGGAGTGATAACGATGGGCCAAGGTAATAAGAAATCAATCTTCTTCTTCTGCTTAGGATGATGTATGTATATATTTTTTAGGTCTTATTGATAATCGTCAGTGTGCTGGAAGTGAAGCAGAAGTGCAGAAGCGGATCGCCGCCTTGGAAGAAGAGTGGGACGAGCTGCTCGGCAAATCATCGGAAAAAACTCAAAAACTCAAAGAAGCCAATCAGCAGCAGCAATTCAACACGGGCATTAAAGATTTTGATTATTGGCTAGGAGAAGTGCGTTCGTCTCACAACGTCCTCGTCGAAATTGAATATTTTCTTATATATATTTTAATAATAGACTGAAGCGTTGCTGAGATCGGAAGATCACGGAAAAGATTTGGCGAGCGTTCAAAATCTTCTCAAAAAACATCAACTCGTCGAAGCGGATATAGCAGCACATGAAGTATAGTCCTCTAAAAGAGATACAATGCTTCATATGCTTCATTTTTTTTTGAAGGAAAGAATACGCGATCTAAATTCCCAAGCGAAGCAGTTCGTAGACGCGGGCCACTTCGACGCGCCGAGCATTCAAGAGAAGCAGGATGCCATCAATAAACGTTATGACATGTGAGTGGGAAGGTGACTGCGTTTCTGATACATATATATTGCGCATTTCGTCAGGTTAAAGGATCTGTGCTCTGCGAGAAGAGCGAGACTAAACGACTCGAGCGTTCTGCAGCAATTCTTCCGCGACGTCGACGACGAGGAGTCGTGGATCAAAGAGAAGAAGCTATTGACTAGCTCGGACGACTACGGCAAGGACTTGACGGGCGTCGAGAATCTCAAGAAGAAGCATCAACGACTCGAAGCCGAATTGAACGGTCACGAACCAAGAATCAAGGTGACGAAATTTTTTGTTGGAGAAATTTTTGCAATGACGAGGTTTTTTTCGTGCGACAGGCTGTGACTGAAACTGGGACTAAACTGATGGCAGCCAATCATTTTGCCGGACCTCAGATTGAAGCGCGATCTGGCGATCTTGCAATGCAGTGGAAGGAATTGAGAAGTTTGTCTTCTGTTCGGTGTGGTTCTAAATTCGTGGTTGTTCTATTGGTTGGGCTTGATGTTTGGTATATGTAGAGCCGGGAAATTGGAAGATTCGTTGGCGTTTCAGCAATTTAGCGCCAGTCTGGACGAGGAAGAGTCGTGGATTCACGAGAAACAAGCCCTTGTCTCGAGCGAAGACGTGGGAGACTCTCTCGCTGCCGTTCAGGTAAAAAAAATGAACAGAAGGAGAAGTGCAATGATGATGATTATGACGACGATTATTGTTATTTTTTATGATATCAGGGTCTGGTGAAGAAACACGAAGTTTTCGAAACCGATTTCGCCGTTCACAAAGACAGAGTTGCGGACATCGAGCAGCAGGGAGACGCTCTTGTCAAACAGGTTTGTTCAGTCGTTTTTTTTAGTTCTTCTCGCTTCACCTTTTGACTTTCATCTGCAGGGAAATTATCAAGCGTCCGTTATCAAGCAAAGACTCGGCGGAGTCAAGGTACTGAAGCGCGTTGACGTAATCTGTTTATTTATACTATACGCCTTTGTCTTTTTTTCAGTTGAAATTGGACAGCCTGGAAAAGGCGGCGGCTGGCCGGAAAGGAAAATTGAACGACAATTGGGTGTTCTTGCAATTCAATTGGAAAGCTGACGTCGTTGAGTCGTGGATCTGTAATAAATACCAACACCCTTTATAAAAGAATATGCCAATTGCCCTCTTTCTTTAGCTGATAAAGAGACTCAAGTGAAATCCGACGACTTCGGCAGAGACCTGTCTTCAGTTCAATCTTTACTTGCCAAACAGGTTGTAAAACTTTCTCTTTTTGTTATATACACATCGTTTGTCTCGCACACATAGTGGAAATGTCGAATATCGTTTCTCTTAGGAAAATTTCGACGTTGGGCTACAAACGTTTGCTAACGAGGGTATTCACAATTTGACGTCGCTGCAGGATGAACTGGTCGCAGCGCGGCACGCTCAATCGTCTGCAATCAAGCGAAGACACGGGGACGTCATTAGAAGGTGCGCTCTGACGAATTTAAGAAGCGCAGAGAAAAAAGAAAGCTGTTTGACTACTTTAGGTGGGAGAAATTGCTGAAAGACTCCGAAGCGAGAAAAGGAAAGCTTCTTCGCTCTCAGGAGCAATTCAAAAAGGTGCGCGGATTTATGGTTTTTTTATGATACTTGACGCTCTTCGTTCAGCTGGAGGAGCTCTTTCTTTTATTCGCGAAAAAAGCGTCAGCTTTCAATAGCTGGTTTGAAAACGCGGAAGAAGATCTGACCGATCCTGTTCGCTGCAATTCGATGGAAGAAATCAAGGCATGTACAGTATTTGTTTTTTTCACTAAATCGACAGCGTAGAATTCGAATTTGTGACGTAGGCGCTTCGAGATGCTCACACGCAGTTCATTGGCTCTCTCAGCCAAGCGAGAGCCGACTACAAACAACTGGCAGCTCTCGATCGTCAGATAAAGAGCTACAACGTTTCTACGAATCCGTAGGCGATCCGAAATTGTCCGCGCAGTCGAAATGAAGTGCTGTTTCAGATACACGTGGTTTACAATGGAAGCGATTGACGATACGTGGGAAAATCTTCAGAAAATCATCAAGGAACGCGAAGCGGAGTTGAGCAAGGAGACGAAACGGCAGGAGGGAAACGACGAAATGCGAAAGACGTTCGCTCAGCATGCCAACGCTTTTCACGGATGGCTAACGGAAACGCGAGCTTTTCTAGTCGAAGGATCCGGATCCCTTGAAGCTCAGCTAGAAGCCGTTAAGGTAAGAAATATCCAAGTGATGTCGTTGCGCTGTAGAATCGTTTTCCCGCTATTTCTAGGCTAAGGTGATTGAAGTAAGGAAGCGTCGAGATGCTTTGAAGAAAATTGAAGATCACGGAGCTCAACTAGAAGAAAAGCTTATTTTAGATAACAAGTATATAAGTGACGTCTTCCCCAGTGTTGTGATAGAGAGATGACTCGTGGCGCGCGATCTTAGATATACGGAACACACAGTTTTGGGTTTGGCTCAGCAATGGGATCAGCTCGATCAATTGGGAATGCGAATGCAGCATTACTTGGAACAACAGATTCAAGCTCGAAACACGACTGGCGTGTCGGAAGAGCAACTGCAGGAATTTAACCAGGCGTTCAAGTAAGGTCGCGCTGTCTGTTTTTTTCCAGTTTTGATTTGGGACTTTTTTAGGCATTTTGATAAGGACGGGTCTGGCAAATTGGACCATCTCGAATTTAAGTCGTGCCTTCGTTCGCTCGGATACGATTTGCCCGTCGTGGAAGAGGGAGAAGCCGATCCGGAATTTGAAGCGATTCTCATGCACGTGGATCCCAACAGGTTTTCAACCGCGCTCGCGTCGACGATTATGCCTGTGATATGTGACGTTTTTGCTTGTTACTAAGGGACGGGCACGTTAGCAGGCAAGAATACATGGCATTTATGATCAGTCGCGAGACGGAGAACGTGGAATCGAGGGAGGAAATTGTGCAGGCGTTCCGCGCTCTTAGCAGCGAAGACAAACCGTTTGTGACCGAAGGAGAATTGTACCAGGTCTGTAGAATTTACAGACACGGTCTCTTTCTGTTATGTGTTGAGTTTCTGTAGGCTCTGCCCAAGGAACAGGTTGAGTACCTAATTCAACGTATGCCACCCTACGTCGATAGCACGGGTCGACGCGTTCCAGGATCGTACGATTACGCAGGCTTCACGAAATCGATGTTTGCCAGCTGATGAATCTAGTCGCTCTACTTTGCATCTGACATATTACTCTTATGCGCACACGTGGTAGTAGGTGGTGGTGGTGGTGGTGATGAAACGCTTTTTTGTACTAGTCTCTGCTTGCATGGATGGTTCGCCTTTTCTTTGAGTAGTGTCTGTTTAGAACTGGACGCGATTGCATCGGGTCATACGACCTTTCTCTTTATTTTGTGCACGTTACAGTAAATGGCCACCTTTTTTGTGACATGATTCTGTTCATTACCATCAGGCCGGCAATTCAGCTAATTTGAAATATAGGTAAGGGAAATATTGATTGATTGATTATATCTCTGGTAGGACCGCCTACGCTTCGTAGCGTGCGAGAGGGTAGCGCTTTTCGCTTGCAAAATGGAAGAGGCAATGAATCACGTCGCTACGGCGTGCAAATCTCAGCTAGACGAGTTCAATTCTTGCGTCGATGCAAATCCAACTTCGTGGAACGAGGCGTGCGCGAAGGAAAGAGCGTTTCTGAACGCTTGCTCGTCTATGAAGTCAGCTCAGACAGTTCTGCAGGATTATAGTAACTCTCGCATCCCATAGTCCCACTGTTAGGCTTATCAAAGCAAATTGTGCTGACGAATTCGGTCGCTACGACGACTGTCTGTTGAAAAATCAGGAAGAGCCCGAAATATGCGCATCCGAATTGCGCCACTTTTTTTCCTGTGCTTCAAAACTATTCGAAACGAAAAATAAACGACTCGATTAGCTTTTATTCTCTCAGAATCGGTCAGTAGGGGTCCAAGAACGAGTCGATCGCGCCGTGCTGAGCTCGTACGCCAGAATTAGAGCTCTGGTTCGCGTGGACGACAAATTGTACGTGCCGGGGCAATCGAAAACGTTATCGTCGAATTTATAGTCGCTGAGTGAAGGTGTTCTGCTATTTTATTACATATAAAGACCTGTAGTCTACTTCTAGCAAAGTTTCTTCAATAAATTCTACAAAAATCGTCTTTGATGGTCGAGTTCCTTCGTAATATTTCTAGAAGGTCGAATTAGTTTCTGTCGGTCAAAAATCATACGTACCTTTTTGCTTGCGTCCGTATTCGCGTTACCCAGGCTACACCGCGGGGAGGTTCGGACGCTTTGTAGCCCAAGGCGGTCCTTCGCCGAAGCGATGGCCACCCTTCCAAAAAGTTTCGGGCAGTTTTGGCTTCACTGGCCCCCTCACTCAGTATCCGCCTGGACGAGTAGTCGGCCCCTAATGCCGAGTCCCCCGGCGCGTCGATACCTGACCACATTGGTAAGCCGAAGCTAAGAACCAGGGCTTCTGAGTTGGAGAGCGGCTGACCACCGTTTGTAGGAGTCAACAATGAAGACAGTGCAATGAGAGGAATCGAAGGCTCCTGGGCCGGATCATCCTCGGTCTAATCGCGTCGTTCGGGTGAGATAAGTGCCGGCAACCAGGCCATGATGAACACCCCCTCCAAGCCGTATCCACTCAGCCTAACGCGGATCGTGCTTGTTGACGACAATAAGACCTTGGCGATCGTTTTGCCCAGTGCGTAAACCGAGGCCGAAGCCCCCCATTGCCCTGCCTACAGGCTCCGGCACGGGATTAACCGTGGGCCACGCTGAGTTCCAACTATCCTCTCTTGCCTTCTGTCGAATCTCCCGAGCCAGTCCGCATCAAGGATGAGCCGCAGATTGCTCCACGACGCACCCACCCTCGGCCGCAACTGAAGAGAATCGGTTGTGCGCTTCGCTTTTGAACAGTGTAGCTCCACCCAGCGCGCTCATTGGTCCCGCTGTTCACGTGCAGCGCGCTCGTTGGTTCAAACGAATAGGTGCGACTTTTTCAAAACGCTAACGGTTTCAATACCGGTTTCAATACCGGTTTGACTGCTGATTGCATATGATTGCATAGTCAGCAGTTTATTTTTGGCAACGAAATGATTCACGCGTGGATCATCGCAAGATGGCGGAGAAATGACAAAGGCCTCGTGCTTCACTTTGTTCTTCGTTATGGTTTCGTCGCTCGTTTCTTGTTGGCAAATTACGGTAACACGTGCCACGACGTAGCACGTTAGTCGAAGAATGGCTGATCTGTTCTCTCGACGCGTTGTCCGCTTCCATGCAGTACATGTACAAAAGCCAAAGGCGAGCTCTGTTCCATCGATCGCACGTCTTACGAGAGATTGCTCCAGTGCTCTAGCTAGGTTGCCCAGAGCGACCGAGCTCAAACAAAGCGGCGGAAACGACGACGAAGAGCGATTCAGGAGAATGAGAAGACGCGCAATCGAGTTCGAACGTGCGAGACTGCGAAACGTCGTCGAAAGGAGGCGGAGAGTGCGAAGAGAGGGACGAGAAATGACGATGAAAGTGAAACGAGTCGAAAGGGAGCTGGACGAATTGAATGAGATTATGAAAATTCGAAGGATAGACTTGGAAAAATTAGAAAATAGGAGAGACGACGTTTGTGACGAGGTTAGTTAGTTAGAAAATCGATGCTGTATCTAATTCTTTGATTGGCAATAGATTGAGACGTCAAAAAATGCTTTGAGGAATGTTCGCCAGAAATTGGCAAGAGACGAGAAGGCGAGACACGAAATGGAGCAGCTTTGCAGGCAGGAGTAAGTCGTGTCTTATTCAGATGTACTCCTAACAAAATTGATTTGTAGAAAGTCTCGATTGGATGACTACGAGAAGGCTGCTCACAAGATGAAAGCCAGTGTTGCTTCTCTACAAAGACGGATAGAAGAAGGTGAATCGAGCATTGATCAGCAGAAGTCAATTTTGGCTTGTGTTGCTGACGAAGTAGATAGAAAGCAAAATGATTTACTTCGATTGAGAGAAGATGAAACGAGGATAATAACTCGTCAAAATCAAATTGCTAATCAATGTGACCGTCTTTCTGATTTGGCCAAAAAGGCTAAAGTGGAGATCAGGGATATAGAAAAGCTCTGCGAAGCTCGAAAAGCGGAATTATGTGGCAGAGAGAGAGACATCCAAAATGCGAACAAGATTCTTCAGAAGCAGGAAGTTGAGATACGCCAATCAGACGAAAAACTAGGACAATTGGTCGATAAGATTAAAGAGAGACAAGAACGTTTGCTTCAACTGGATGCAGGCGTCGAGAGCAAAGAAGGAGAATTGGCAGAACTGAGACGCGTCTTTGAACTAGAGCATCGCAGCTTCAGTGATTTAATAGAAGAAAAGCGACAGCTCTTTCAACCAAAACGAGTCATTTTGGAAAATTTACGAAGGGAATTCAAACAATTGGACGTTGATATGGATCGATATAAGAAAGAGATGAGTGCCCTAGAAGTGTTGGCCGACGACATGTGTTCACTGAAGCAAAATTTGAAGAAAAAGAAGAAAGACTTTAAAAACGTTTGTTTCGATTTAGAAAGGACTAAGGCTGAGGTTTTATTATGGAATCAAGAAATTGATCAGAAGCGTCTTGTCGTTGTCGAGATGGAGAAGACTAGAGAGGAGTTTGACAAAGAACGACAGCGTTTTACCCAAGTTTTGACTCAAATTTTAGGACGCAGAGTTGGATTGGAATTGGACGAATTTGGGAAAGTGTTTCATGAGGTCGAGGATAAGGTGCGGTCTAAGTTTAGAGATTTGGGTCGAATTGAACGTTTGATTGGAGAGAAAAAGGACGAGTTAGATAGATTGAGTCACAATGTGGAACGAGAAAAAACGAATTTGAGGGAAAAGAGAGAGGAAGGGAGAGCTGAAAAAGAAAACGTGGATTTAATGCGAAAAGAAATGGAAAGTTTGCACTTTGAAATGGAAAAGGCAGAGACAAAAGTGGGAGAAATCGAGATGTTAGTTAATATTTTTATTATTTCTTTGGTGTCGAAGATTCGTTTGTGTAGGAAAACCGCAGAAGCTGATCAGGCTAGAAAATCGACCGAAATGGAATTACGTCACAGTTGCCGCAAGCTCGAAGACGTTAGAAAGGAGTTAAGTTTTCTTCAGATTGATGCAAACGAGGCAAAAGGCAAACGAGGCGAGTTTTGGAATGCCAGTATTTTTTTATTTTGAGTGGCTTGGGTTCTAGATGAAAAGCATTTTGCTCTCGCTGAGAAGTGGGATCGTCTGGCTGAAACTGAAGAGTTGCTCCGAAAGGAAATAAAAGAAAATCAGGCCACCAAAAGCGAATTGATGGCACGAGTAGAGACATTGCAGCGTAGTCTTGATTCATCAACGTCACCCAAGCCTCTTGCTTCAAGCACTCCCTTTCCTGCAGCACACGACGTTACGACTGCAGAATTTCGAGTGTCTTTACCTGCGACGAGTGGTGGTGGTGGTGGTGGTATTGATGTTTCTATTGGACGTGGACAGAATGTGCAGAATGGAGACTCTAGCTCGCCTCAGCCTGCTGCTGTTTTTGCTGGTCATTATCCCTATAGTCCACACAGCAGCGGTTTTCTAGCCAAACATCCAGTAAGCCATGTGGTCTTTGTAAGGTTGTATGTACTTTATTTTTACTAGGAAGCTCGAGCGTTTAGTGAAGTAGTCGGATTTCGACTTCATTTGCAGCAGGAGGCACTCAAGGTTTTTTCTTTGTAGGCTTGAAATCAGACTAAATTAGACGTCTCTTTTTGTTAGAGTGCTTTACGAAGTCAGTTGAGTCTGCATGAAGCTCACTGCAGCAAGCAACAGCTTCAAACAACGAGAGCAGTATCGCAGATTAGAGACAGGCTAAGCAACGGCAGCAGCACCAGCACCAGCGTAAGTGTGCACATATTGATATCACGTACTATTTGAAATTCTTTGTGTTGAAGTGATGTGACTGTTCAGAATACAAGCTACGTTGGTCGCGAGGTCAATTTGAAGCGATTCTACAGAAATGGTGCAGTCCATTCTAAGTCAACCTGAAGAGTTGACTGAATCAGAGGCACTCTCGTTGGACAGAATCTGAAAATGGTATTGACGTGCATTACTGCAAATGTACATTTTTTGGAAAAATTATACGAAGATACGAATTATTTACCCGCTATCACGTGTAGGCTCGTCATTCAAACACAAACACTGCGCATGCCGATCTAATGGCAGCGTTTCGCTCGCCTTGTTGCGTTTGCAGCTTGCACCGTCTTCACTCTGCAGTTGTGCGACCTGTATCCTGTACCAGAAGTCGAGCCAAAGTGAGTCCGAAGCCTGCACTCGACAGAAAACCCTAAGCAAAGACGTCTACCTGTCGTAGCGCTGCAGCCGGGATTTTCCAACAACACTCAGATCGATCAACGATAAGGACGATGTGCTAGGCGCGATACTCGCCGCGCGATTGCTCGAGTCGTCGCTACGAGCAAGCGAACCGTCACGTGGAGACTTGATACTGGGGAATCGCGAAATGACAATGATATCGTACGGACAGAAAACTACGAAGTATCGTCACTACAACTCCGAGCTCGTTCGCTCCGCTTCCGCTCCTCCTGTCGTCGCCGTCGTCGCTAAAAGAATGCAAGAATCGTCGAAGGCAAACGTGAAAAGGAAAAAGTCGTCTTGGGAAAAAGCGTCGCCTACTCAGCTATCTGTGGCCTTTTTCCATTTGAGAGAAGAGGTATTTCTGAATAAAATAATGCTACTAGATTTGAATTTTGTTTCTCTCCAGTTACCCGTCTTCTTTCAGCACGGTCACAACGTAGGTCTCTACTCAAAAAACGTTGTTTTTGAAAATAGCCTAATTTTGTCTTCCTGCTCAACACGGTCAGAATTTAGTTACCTCAGTGTGGTGATACTCTATAATAATTGCAGTGGGCGATTCTTGTATCGATGTCAACTGGCATTATTTCGATGGGCAGCTCGACTTCGATTTGGCACTCCTACTATGGATGTTTTGAAGGCAACAAAGCAGGTAAACGAATCGAGTATTCACGTACGTTGGAGAGTCAGCGGCAGATCAAAGTGAGAAAATTAGCACATTAAAATACAGTAATAATCATTGCTTAGGGATAATATAAATACTTGGGACGGATATTCGGTATTTGAAGTGGGCGGAGATGGCCTGATACGAAAGCACCGAATCAGCCGCGTTCTACCAAGTCAAGACGAACTTAAATCACCATCGTCGGCATCTAAATTAGCTCTGGCCATTGTTTCAGTAATCGGTCTAAGCAAAGACGACGGATGGGTCACCAGTGCCTTTAGTAGTAGCAAAGTGTATAGAAATCTCACCAATGCAGAAGAGTAGATCTATTGTACGAAGCATGCATGCTGTATATAAGAAAATAGAAAGGGAGGAAGAACAAAACAGTAGCTGCATCATAAGTCCTGACTACAGGCCTTCATACATGACTGGCGTTGGAGTCGTTGCTCGTTCGACTGCACTAATTTGACTTCGTTTCACCAACTTGACCTTCTCCGGCACGAGACGTCGACCCCATCGCCACTTTCTCATGGAGTAGATTATTACTATAGCAACAATAATAATATTGAGGATGACAGCAACGCAGATGATGGCGACGAGTGCCGTCGTCATTTCGCATCCACTTTGCTCCGCATTGACGCGATAGAGTCCGCCACACGATTGGTAGTTGGAACTTCCCCTAGGACAGTAGTAGTTGTCCGGACACGGCTGAGGACTGCTCTTCGGATCAGGGCAAAACAGACCTGCCGGACATTCCGTACACTCGCTATTTCCCTTCGTAATCGCATACCATCCCAGAGAACACGTCTTGCAGGTCGTCTGACCTCTTCTATCCTGGTACTGGCCCTCGTCACAGTAGATGCATTCCGTCGATCCTGACGTCCTCGCGTACTTGCCCAGCTCGCAGAGAATGCATTGCGAGCACCCCGGTTTGGGACAATAATTTCCCGGGCCGCAGTGCAGACAGTTGGACGAGTCTCGATTCGGCGCAGTTCCGGCGGGACACGCTGCGCACGTGACGTTAGCGGGACCGAGAGCGTAATGTCCCGAAGAACAAGGCGTGCAGCTGTGACATCCGTCGTTCTCGCAAAACGAGCCCGCCGAACACGGATTGCACTCCTTCGCTACTTCTTTATCCTGATAATAGCCCGGTTCGCACGTTTCGCATCGAGTCTGTCCCTCGGCGGCGGTGTAATTTCCCTTTCCGCATCGTTTGCACCAAATCGATCCGGGCGTGTTCGAATAGTTTCCCGGTGCGCAGAACGTGCAATTGATCTTTCCTTCGTGGTCTTGATACTGACCGGGCGGGCATCTGGAACAGAGCGGCTGCCCGGGACCCGAGTAGTTGCCCTTACTGCAGTCGAGACACGACGTTTGGCCTTTCTTTGGCTGGTACTGGCCGGCTGGACATTCGGCGCACGTGATCGTCTCGTTTTTGGAGCCGCCGAGCATTGGCGCCGCAGCGAATAGGTGCGTACGCGTTTCGTTTGTGCAGTACCTGCCCGGTTCGCAGTCGCTACACTCCGTCGTCGTCGTCGTCGAATAGGCGCACGAAGCGACGTAGACGAGAACGATTGCGATGATCCATCGATATCGAGCGATTTCTCCCGTCGCGAGTTGTCGAGTAGTAGTCGGCGACATCGCTGCTTTCGACATCCTGTGGAAGATGATCAAAGCGATCTTCCCCACGTCATTCTCCTTGGGGTACTATACGGGAGCGCGTGGCTATGACGTCTGTAGGTGTGGTACTTGGGGAATGAGTGATGTCATACGCGCTACAGCAGTTAGGCTAAAAAAGTATTTTCGTATGTCGTTTCATCTTCCACGTTTTATATGCCGGCGTATTGAAGTACATTTCCAGCGTGGCCTTTCCTAACAGTTTTAGTCTTGTATTAGAGACTGTCTCGTTTTTTTGGAGAAGACTTGCCTTCTGGAGAGAGTTCATTCAGTGATTTTACGTGTGCAATATTAGGCTTTATTATGTTTTCAAGATAAGCTAGTAGCTAGAAAGAGAGCACATTTCAGACTGCGAGAGGCTCACTGTCACATTAGTCGATTGTACCTTTTCGCCTTGCACATTGCCACGAATATTAGCGTTGATAAAGTGAATGCATGTCTCGTCAGGGTTGATTTTGCTTAGGACCTCTCCAAGTCCAGTCCAAAATCTATATTTTGTCACTGTTAGACTCTTCTAGTATAATTAATATATGACGTATCTACTTGAATAGAGGTGGATCTTTTGAAAGTTTTGGTATCGTCATCACACGTCCAGATAAAAGGTAGACATAGCCCGGACCACCCTGCAGTATTATGATATTTGAATTATAAATGAGGGAAATCTGAGTCAGTACCTGGCAGACAATTGCTAAAGATTTAGCCTTGATCCCAGGCTTGTAATCATAGAGAGCTTTTCTTATTTTTTCTGTGAGATGTTGGTGGGTCACTACAGTTTTCAGAGGAACACAAACTCACTTGTAAGAACGTGCGGAGTTGCCTCGTGAAAATCCTGAGAAAATGAGATGATTAGTTAGAAAGGAACGCTGGTCTGATGGCATTTACGTAAAGCAGGCACAAATTTTCCTTTAGAACACATCTGCAAAGCACCTCGGCATTGGGAACATTGGATGCAACGAGCTACGTTATAATTATTAAACAAACTACAATCTGGTGCAAATTGTATTACCACTATCCTGGGAAGTGTGTTGTCTCCTAGCATGGTCTTCTCAAACTGCGTCGTACACGTCAATTTTTAGACACAATATTTAGAAAGATCTGACCTGCGCTTCGGCAGCAAAATTAGCTTTGTCAATTTCGCTCTGGAGATCATCGATATCAGCCAACGTTTTAATCCCTAGACAAATGTTGTCGCGAGGCTGTACTCGTAGCGCTGATTGGCTACCAATAGAAGCTTCCAGTTGTTCTACTTTATTTGATTCTGTTTGCCACAGCCGTTTTTCACATCGCCACTTTCGAATTTCACGGGCCCTGCAAATAATTAATTATTAAGGCCGCCGCATTGATCACGTTTATAGTAAGTCAACCTTTGATCTTTCTGGGCTAATTCTTCTTCTCTTTCTTGCAGCTTTCGGGCTTCATAGTCTCGAATGTATCTTGATAAAGTATTTATAAAGGAGAAGAAAATTGAAATCTTGGTTAGTTTCACCTTTGTATGGCGACTGCTGCCTGGTAGTTCGTGGCTGCTCTAGGGCTCCTGCTGCTGCTGCATGCAGGGAGTTCTCGGGCTGATATATTAACTAATTAGGAACCCGTGCGCTTGCCTTTGAGCCGGTGTTTGTGTTTCGGCTTGAGAGGGCGTCAACCAATCTCGCTGTTCTGTTATTTTGACGAGTTGAGGAATTCCTCGCGATGTGACTCTTCCGCGAGGAAAGATTGACGGCGACAACGACAGTTCGGCTTTGTTAGTGCAAACAATTCCGTAGCCCCACCTGGCGACGCAAACTGTCGGGAATCGTTTATCTGATTCTGAGTCTGCTTGGACCGCCGCTGCCGCTGCCGCTGCGCGTTCTTCGGGTACGTGCAGTAATGCAGTTGACTCTATTACAAACCCCCGATTTTAGGCTAATTGTTTTGCTGGCTACATCGTCGGTCCTCACGCGCAATAGAAGGAAAGTGAATCGGTTCGACTTTTGTGCTAAATCCCGGAAATAAGTCGGAAGCGCAGTTGAAAAAGGTCACTCACTCGTCCGCAGCCATGGGTTTAGAGTGTCGTCTTCTTTGGTTGCCGGTAGGCCCAACTGATACGGAGTTGGTCAAAAATTGATGTCGTTCGACCGAACCTAAGCGGGGGGGAGCACTCAAGTTATTACATGTATTGGTTTTCTGAAACAGACAAGTGCAGACACCTTATACTGCGAGCAGGCGTCTGTGAAGCGTGAGCGCTACACCGCCACTATCACATCCGTCTCCTACACACACAGGGTATCCAGGCGGCACCCCCAACAACCACGTGACATTTCTTCGAAGATGGAGAGCGAGTTCCCGGTCAGCGAGGACGTCCAGTCCATTCGTCTGCTCTCGCGACGAGCCTTATGGATGCACCTCAATATCGGGCCTTTTGGGATCGCCTACGCAACGTGGGCCATCACCGTATTCGGCGTCTACGGCAAGGAGGAAACGAATTGGGAAGTGTCTCTCATCGCGCTGGCTGCAATGGTAGTCGTGCAACTTCTCGCGTCGCTCTTCTGCCTCTGGTCCGTTCACGTCAACTCTCTTCTCAGATGTCGAGCGGTGAGATTCGACGTGAAAAGCGCACACGAGTTTCGGGGAAAAAAAAAATCGCCTTTCTCTCCCCATCAGGAGTCGGACGTTTCCAAGGCGACTCTCGTCAAGGTGACGCCGACGCCGAACAACGGCTTTCCCGAACTCGTTTCCCTTCGTCGAACGGAATCGACCGGCGAAAGTCGTTATCCGCGAATTTGGTTCGAATTTCAAAAGATGAAATACGTTTACGACGCGGAGGAAAAGAAGCGTTTCGAACCGGTCGACTTTCCCACTCGACGAACAATGCGAGAATACGTCGAATCGAGAGGATACGAAAACGACGAACAAATCGAAGAGGCGTCTAAGAAATTTGGAAAAAATCGGTAAACCACAAAAAGACTGGTATACACAACGTGGATCTACGTACATGTATTTTTTTATTTCTAGACTTGATATTGAACCTCCGGATTTTTGGGCTTTGTTTTATGAGAGAGCGACGGCGCCGTTTTTCGTCTTTCAAGTCTTCTGCGTTTCACTTTGGTGTTTGGACGAATATTGGTATTATAGCCTATTCACTCTGGCAATGCTTGTCGTTTTTGAAGCGACTCTAGTCAAACAGGTAACGTTTTTCTAAGAATGTTCTCACTTGTAACATTGTCCTGGTATATGTATATATATATAGCAACAAAAGAATCTGTCTGTGATTCGAGACATGGGCTTGAAGCCCTATACCATTCAAGTCTATAGAGAAAAGAAATGGAAGAGTTTGCAAACGGACGAACTCTTGCCTGGCGATTTGATATCAATCGGTAGGGGATAAAAATTTTCGTTTCTTCAAGCATTTTTTGTGTTCTTAGGTCGTTCTAAGGAAGGCGACGTCGTTCCTTGCGATTTGCTTCTACTCAAAGGTCCTTGCATTGTAGACGAGGCGATGTTGACGGGAGAGTCCGTGCCTCAAATGAAGGTTTTTTTTATTTCTATTCTCGCAACTTAGTTTATTTCTCGCTGATTTTTTTCTCGATCGAATAGGAACCCGTGGAAAATCGGACTTCAGACGACGAACTGGACGTCGAGAAAGATCAGAAACTTCACGTGATATTTGGAGGAACGAAGGTCGTTCAGCACACGGCTCCATCAAAAGACACGGACGGAATAAGACGTACAAGACACGTTCAGGCGGCACGCGATAGATAGTTCTATTTCATTTATTGTTAGCATCGAACAACGGTTGCCTTGCTTACGTTTTGAGAACCGGTTTCAATACATCTCAGGTAGGCAATGTCTCACACTATTGAAACTATACTACTTTTTCTTCTTCTTCTTCTTCTAGGGCAAACTTTTACGTACCATACTCTATAGCGTTAAACGCGTCACTGCCAATAATCTCGAGACGTTTGGCTTTATTCTGTTTCTTCTCTTTTTTGCTATTATATCAGCTACTTACGTTTGGACGGAAGGTGGGTGCATTCTTACGCGGAGTAGCGACTTTCGTCATTTCGTTGGGTTTCTACTGTAGGAACGAAGGATCCGAACAGGAATCGATACAAATTGTTTCTACAGTGCACTCTCATTCTCACGTGCGTTGTTCCGCCGGAATTGCCTATAGAATTGTCGCTTGCTGTGAATACGTCGCTTATTGCTCTTACAAAGCTAGGTCTTATTTCTCCCATTTGCATGTATTCTTCTGCTCGATTCCTTAGCGTTGTAGGGATCTTTTGTACCGAGCCCTTTCGCATACCTTTCGGCGGGAAATTGGACGTGTGCTGTTTTGACAAAACGGGCACGCTGACGAGCGACAATTTGGTGGTGAAAGGAATAGCAGGAATAAAGTAGGAAAAAAACTAAGTTTTTAATTAAGAATTTTATTTATTTTTTCTTATCGTGTAGCGAAAACGTCGATACGTTGGTGGCCGTGTCCGACGCATCCAATCAAACTTCTCTCGTTTTGGCTTCGTGTCATTCTCTGGTTCAGCTCGACGAAGGTTCGGTTGGAGATCCTTTAGAGAAGGCAGCTTTGAAGGCAGTCGACTGGTCGATATCAAGAGGTGCCAGATAGCGAAAAGAATCTTTTGTTTTGCGCTAGCTCTTTTCCTTGAAGGTGATATCGTGACTCCTCGCAAAGGACTGCGACAATCGATCAAAATTCTGCATCGATTTCACTTTTCGAGTGCTCTCAAGCGAATGTCGTGCGTCGTTTCTCATCAAAAGGGAGCGACGGGCGAAACCTTTTACATGGCCACAGTCAAAGGCGCCCCGGAAATGATTAAGGGGATGGTGCGGAAAGCGAACTAACTTCATTAACTATTATTTTTTAATATTATTTTTTAGCTGAAGAAAGTTCCCGAGAATTACGACGCCGTTCATCAGCGAATGTCTCAGCAGGGAGCTCGAATTTTGGCACTGGCTTATAAAGAATTAGCCGGCGAAATGTCAACGAGAGAGGTAGGACGGATCAAGGTGACATCCTATTCTATATATATTGATCTTATTAATATAGCTGCGTGAACTTCGTCGCGATGACGTTGAAAGGGATCTCGATTTTGCTGGCTTTTTAGTGATATCGTGTCCTCTCAAGGACGATTCTAAGATGGCTATTAAGGACATACGAAAATCGTCACATCACGTGTGTATTCGCGCAAAGGAGTCGCTCCTTTTATAATCCTGGATCCTTTTTTTGTTAGGTGACGATGATTACCGGCGATAATCCGCTGACGGCTTGTCACGTTTCAAGCGAGTTGAAAATTACGTCTCGAACAACGTTGATATTGAAAAAAATAAACGGTGCGGCAAAATCGTTTTCTCTAAAGATCCAAAGCGAAAGTTCTAGTTCAGACGAATGGACATGGGAAGCAATTGATCAGAGCGTTCAAGTCCCTTGTGTACCAGAAAGAGGAAAGAAGAGTCTGACAGAAAAATACGATTTATGTCTAACGGGCGAAGTAGGCCAACGCTTAATCGAGTCGCTTTTCTAGGCTAGATAGATCTTTCTTTCTCCTTCCCAAGGCAATGATGCATCTGGCAAACTACGAGAGAAAGTTCTTCAACAGCGTTCTTCCGTCCGTTAAAGTGTTCGCTCGCGTGTCTCCCAAGCAAAAAGAGCAAGTGATCACGACGCTGAGGGATTTGGGATACTACACCCTCATGTGCGGCGACGGCACGAACGATGTTGGAGCACTTAAGCACGCTCACGTTGGTACGAGAAATAGTTCTTGAATTAATTAATGAATTAATGGGGAGATCTGTCTTTCTCTTTTTTAGGCGTCGCTTTACTGACGAGTACCAAAACGGTGCCTAAAAGGCGTTCTGTAGAATCGTCTGTTGATCCATCGGTATAGTGTTACTGTATGGACCCTCTATCGTGCTCCTCCTGTATGATCATTTAAACTAGCCCCCAAAGAAAGATCCGTCGTCGCAGCAGCAGCCAAAGCTTCCCGCTGAACCACGAATCGTTTCGGCTGGGAAGCTGAATCGGGTAGCCAAAGGTAGAGTGGCTTCGAATCGAGCAGCTGACGCGCCGGGAAGAAAAAAACTGGAAAAGCTACTGAAAGAATTGGACGAAGAAACGGAAGCGCCTATTGTTAAGCTCGGAGACGCGTCCATTGCATCGCCGTTCACGTCGAAGTCGTCCAGTCCAAAATGCAGTAAGTCGTCGTCACATTTCTTTTGTTGTTCATTTGCTATGGTCATTTTTAGTCGCTCACGTCATCAAGCAGGGACGATGCACGCTCGTCACAACATTGCAGATGTTTAAAATTCTCGCTCTCAATGCTCTTATAGCTGCTTATTCTCAAAGCGTTCTTTACCTCGACGGAATTAAATTTAGTGATAGGTAATACGTACGTGTATAGTCCTGTTTTGGCATCTCGATACGAAATAGTTTCTCTGTTTAGCCAAGCTACGTGTCAGGGAATGCTTCTTGCCGTTTGCTTTCTGTTTATTTCTCGTTCACAAGTAAGCCTAGGAGAAACCACGTTATCTGATAGGTCAATTCTTCTTCTCAGCCTCTAACGACTCTGTCGAAAGAAAGACCGCTTCCAAACATATTTAATGTCTACACTTTGCTTACCGTTTGCCTGCAATTTGCCGCCCATTTTGGCTGTCTTTTTTTCCTTGTAAAGGAAAGCAAAGCACTTTTGCCTCCAAGGTAAGTTATACTGACCGAATTGACGTTTTGAACGTTTTGGCTGGCAGTACGGAAGAATTTGTCGACTTGGAAAAGGATTTTGAAATGACCGTTCTGAATAGCACCGTCTTTCTTATCGGGATGACGATGCAAGTGAGTACATTTGCTGTCAACTACAAGGTGAACGAAAATCATCGCTCTCATTGATGCCCGCGGAATTAATTTTATTTAGGGCCACCCTTTTATGGCAAGTTTGAGGGAAAACAAAGTACTACTGTACGCAATAGTTGCGTCATATTTGTGGATTGTCCTGTTGGCATCGGGCGTCGCTCCAGATCTGGCAAGTCAATTTGAAATTGTCGAATTTCCACCCGAGGTAACACGTGAAATATTTGCTGTTTAGTACTACTTGTATTGTCTTGCAGTTTCAAAAAAAATTGGTTCTTATTCTAGGACTAGATTGCATTGCTACTCTAGTCATTGACAGAACCTGTCAGTTTCTATTTGGACGCAGTAAACTTCGCGCTTTGTAGTACGTTAGTTGTAGTTACAGTTGTTTTCACTTGTGCAACTGGCTTTGCAACTTGACGCGAGGAAAATAACGGTCTCTTCAGCATGCTTACTGAAATGTATGTAATTTTCGCGCACAAGTAAATGACTCCACCCATCGTCCCTTCATTTGATTTGCATTCTGCTCATGCTCCGTTGGGCATCCGGCGCGCCCAGCGTTCTTCCGTTAATCGAGCGAAGCGTGCTCTGTCTCTCTATTCGAGCCGGGCAAGTAGGCGTAGTTCGCAATGCTATTGGTGAGCGAACGAGTGGCGGTCGCGGTCGCGTGCGCGGCACGATACTCGATCCGTGGGAGATCCGCGTGGCCAGGCCTCTCATCTTCTCTTCTTGCGCTAGGCGGTCATCGTTCTAGTATTCTTGAACCCAGGATACGCGACGGCGTCCAACGTGACAGCGTCGACGAATGCGACAGCGTCGACGAACGCCACGGCGTCGACAAACGTCAACGTCACGACAACCGCCGCTACCACTACGAAGGCGTCGACGGACGTCACAACCACTGCGTCGACGAACGTCACCACTGTCGCCCCGTCTACCGCTCCCTTGTTGACTTCCGAGGCTTCTGCAACTTCGAAGGCTCCACCAATCAACACTGCGACAGCCTCGACTCCGAGTCGTCGACCAACAGTAACATCAACACTTGCAGCGTCTACTGATGCATCGGACAGGAGCAATACTACTGCTACTACCGTCGCTGAGGATGACGGTATCTTTTTTTATTAGATTTTGGCATCACTTTTATGTCTCGTTTCTTTTTGCTTTCAGGTCTTACTGCGTCCGATATCTTTCCCATTGTAGTTGGTGCTGCTGGAGGTGTTCTCATTCTTATTGGTCTTCTTGGTTTGATTTTTATTTCTGCTGCTAAAAAACAAGAATATGCAATGTCAGCTGGGGTGAGTCAGATGTGAGACGGCTGTTTTATTTTGTATTTTCTTTCTTTTTCTACAGAGGGAGTCGGCAACGACAATCAAAAATCAAGCGTACAAGGGAAATAAATAAATATAAACACTTATAAACAATCGAGTCCTAATTTGTGTCGAATCGTCATGCCACAATAGATATCAACGAGCGCGAAGAAAAATAATTTTGCGACGAAAAGGCTTCGTTCTCGCAAAAGACCGCCGTTTTCGGAGACCACTCGCACCTAGAACAGTTGACAACGCATATTTTTAGCGCCTTGGCTCGAGCATCTGGACGCCCACCCAAGATAAAACAATGCGCGCTGCATTCTCCTCACCTCTTCTCTTTGTCTCGTTGACGACTCTACTATCTCGAGGTAAGCGCAGCAGGCAAACGTTTTACGCTGCAGTAGTACTATCGTTATCGAGAAGAACGCGCGTGCGACCGTTTTTTCTTGACGTTTGACAGGATCGTTTGAGAACGCGACGTCGACGCCCTCCCCCGCGGCTTCGACCGCCCCGTCGAACGCGACAAAGCCGACGACGACTGCGCCCGTGCTTTCTTCGTCGACGCCGACGATCGGCGATCGCGTAAGGAATGCGAGCAACGTCACGACGAGTGGCCCCGTCGTTTCGAGCTCTCTCGTCGCTCGTCCGAAACAGTCATCGTCGATTCTAGTCGAAATGTCGACCTTGGGTTCTGTTTCGATTGCAGCGGGAAATAGCACGAGTTCTTCGTCGCAAGTCGGCGGAAGAATGACTTCGATTGCATCTCCGACTTCGTCAGTGCCGCCGACGTTGCCGCCCACTACTCCCTCCGCCGAAGCGGCGACGACGAATCGGTCGGCAACGACACCACCGACGTCGAGACCGACGACGATAAAACCTACGACGAATCAGTCAAAAACGACGGAGCCGACGACGACTCAGTCAAAAACGACGGAGCCGATGACGACTCAGTCGAAAACGACGGAGCCGACGACGAATCAGTCGAAAACGACGGAGCCGATGACGAATCAGTCAAAAGCGATGGAGCCGACGACGACTCAGTCGAAAACGACGGAGCCGACGACGACTCAGTCGAAAACGACGGAGCCGACGACGAATCAGTCAAAAGCGATGGAGCCGACGACGAATCAGTCAAAAACGATGGGGCTGACGACAGAAACAATGAAACCGACGACGACGAATCCAAGTGATAGTAAGTATTTATGGATTCTACGTATTCTTCTTTTTGAAAATAAATTTCTAGGCTCTGGATTGTCAAGTTCAGAATGGGCTGCAGTGGCTATAGGCATTGTTGTGCTTGCCCTAATTCTATTTGTTGCCGTCGTTCTGCTTATAAAGTATGTGCACGAAAGACGAAACAAGCGGAGCTACAAATTTAAGGTATTCCCAGTAATCGTACATAAAAAGCGCATAATAATATATTTTACAGCAAGCCATCCCTTCCACTGAGACGTACTACAAAAACCAAGCATATAAAGGAGACTTTTAATTACAAAAAAATTCAAGAATCATACGTGAGCGAGTCTTAGATCTAAATAGTCTCTTTGTCTCTCCAACCACTTTTCTTCTCGGTCAATTTATCTAATTAGAAAATTATGTTCTTGCTTCGTTGACTTGACATCCCCGTATAAGCAAAAGAACGACAGCGGCGAAGAGAGGCGACATGACGGCACCGTACGACGTGTGGATCTTCTGCTCGAGTTGAAAGCAGAGGAGGAGTAGGAATGCTAGTATCAATCCGGAGATCATGTAATTCCAGAGAATTCGCACGAGCGCCCGATTCTTTCCGTTATGCGTCCAGACGCGCACGAAGACGATTAGGGAGAAGTAAGCGTTCAGTCCGATCGCGGCGAATAGGGGTAGAAAGACGTACCACCACGATCCCGTTATAACGTCTTCGATTTTCATCGGAAGTAGAATGGAAAAGACAATCAACCCCATAAGATCGATCCAAATTTCGAACGGAGCCATTCCGAACCACAGCGATAGCTCTTTGTACGAGAAGAGCATCTTTCGTCCGGGTGTGAGCGACTCGTTTAATTCGCGCATGCGAAAATAACCTCATGATCGCGCGAAAGCACGAACCGCGCGTTTCGCGCGTGATCCAACCTAATAAAGCGCTTTAGGCGGAAAAGTTACAGAACCAGTTCGGCGGTCTAGTCGTTCGCTATCTCTCCGCATCGTCCTCACAAAGGTAATCTTTCCCAACGACGCGAGTGTTTGGCTCGCTTCGCACGCTCAACGAGATAAGTACGTGCAAACGTGGGTCTGTTTACACTAGAGCCGGCGAAGATGTACGAGGCGAGCAATCACGGCGACGCTCTTCTACGCGCTCTCAAGACCTTTCGCGATCGAAACGACTACAGCGACGTCATCGTATTGACGAAATCGGGCGAAATCCGCGCGCACCGAATCGTCTTAGCTGCGACGAGCGCTCGAATGCACTCGATAATGCAAAACGGCGCAACGACGATCGACTTGCGCCAGTTCGACGCGCAAGCAATACGACTACTCGTCGATTATGCGTATACGGGCCGAATCGAGTGCGACGCGACCGATCTCGCGACGATCGCGCGTGCGGCGCACTTTTTGAACGCAAACGACGTCGTCGAAGCGTGCGTTAGCCGAATCGGCGACGAATTGCGACGCGGCGGATCGATTCCGTGTCTCGTCGCGCGTCGCTTGGGAATCGACTTGGGCGTTTGGGGTCTCGTCGAACGCGTCGATCGATTCATCGTCGATGCGACTGACGAAGAACGCGACGAGATAATGTGTTGCGGCGAGTTTCTTTCATTGCCACGTGTTCGCGTCGACGTGACGAATGCGTCATCGGCGACCACGCCTACGCACCCGAAGTTATTCCAGCGGGTCGTCGAGCGAATGGAAAGCGCCTACGCGGGAAAAATTCTTCTCCTGCAGGAAACTGGATGCCATTTTCATTTCGATGACGACGACTTCTATGACGATGATGACGTCAGAGAGCCAACTCTATTTGATACTCCAGATCGTCACGCGATGACGACGACAATGACAACGAGGAGCCAAATGCATTCAGACAAAACGCCGGCTCGTCGTCTCCGGCTATCATCGCTGTCGTCGTCACGGTCCTCTGTTCAAAATGACGAAGGAATCGACTGGAAAGTGCTGACTGTTCTCTCTACAACCGAACATGGCCTTTCAACGGGTTTGGTCATCTTGGACGGGCAACTCGTTGTTCTCATGATCTCTTCTCCCCGTTTTTTATCGCGTTCTTCCTCCTCGTCGCTTTCATCGCCGCGCACGCCAGTGAAAAGATCCGATTCCTGTTGCCAGGAGTTGATCGGTTCATTGAAGTCGGCGCGATGCAGTATGGGAGCATGTGTGAGCAACGGAAAAATCTACGCTGTAGGCGGCTACAATCGCTTGGAGTGTCTCGATTCGATGGAATCCTACTCCGTCAATGTCAACGAGTGGTCGTCAGAAGTCTCCATGTCAACGAAACGAGCGCGCTTTGCGTTGGCTTCTATCGATAACGACGTCTACGCGTGCGGAGGCAGCGATGGTCGACGCATTCTCCAATCGGCTGAAAAGTATGACACCGTGGCAAGGCAATGGGTTCCCATTGCTCCTTTGAAGAAGGGGAGAAGCCGGTTGGCTGGCGTGGCGCTGGGATCGTGCGTCTACGTAATTGGCGGTTTGAATGAGAAATCGAGAAGTGCGCTTAATGTCGTCGAGAAATACGACGTCAGACAGGACGTCTGGGTCGGCGTTTCGTCACTGCGAAGCGGAAGAATCGAAGCGAGCGTCGCCAGTCTCGACGGCAGGATCTACGTCGTCGGAGGAAGCGGAAACGGATGGTCGTGTCTCGCCTCCGTCGAATCCTACGATCCTCGCGTCGGACTATGGGAAAACGCCGCTTCTCTTCAGATTGGACGACGGGGAGGAGGCGTCGCCGCTCTCAACGGGAAACTCTACGTCGTCGGCGGGCACGATTCCGTTTCGTCGTTGAGCTCCGTTGAAGTGTTTGATCCGGTGGCGAATCAATGGGCGTTTGGGTCTTCGATGAATTGCCCGCGATGCAGCGGGTCTTTGGTGGAGTTGGATGACGTGCTCTACGCTGTGGGGGGCTTCAACGGGTCCACATTTCTTAGCACGGTTGAGTATAATAGTTGTTCATCTGAGGACGACGAGTGGCATCAGTTGGTTCCTTATGCTAATTAGCATGGCCACGGATAAGTATATTTGCTATTGCTGCCAAGATTTGGTTGAGTCAGTTGGGCTAATTAAGATGTGGATATTTGCTATTGCTGCCAAGATTTAATCAATACGTAGTATCCAACAACGCATGCCTAGGGTTTTATGCATTGTTATCATATATCGCATTGCATCTACTTGGCTTGTCTTTCTATTTCGCGAGCTTTTCATCTAAGAATTCATCCACAGTGTCAGTTGTCCATTTATCAATGCTAGGAAAAGTGAGCTTTGCAAACCTCCCTCTCCTATGACCCCATTAGTTGCACCTGAGCGTCTCTTCCAATTCCCGATTTTCATTCAGTAATTTTAGAACCGGATCAGCCCCCTTCTTGTACTAAAACACGTCAATGTAATACTTAGTTGTATTTATACATCAATGCTCACTTTGATTTCCAAATTTCTGATACCGTTTGCTCGATTATTGATAAATGCTGTAAAGAACGCGCGTTACACTATTAAAAATATTTGTGCACGATTCCTACCTTGAATCTGTGGATATCTCCCTATTTTTCATTTGCAAACTTCGAGAATAGCAGACGCGAAAACCTGGCAGAAAGAGTTCTCACAACGCAAAGCAACTGCCGTAGCGATAGCGTGCCTTAAGTGAGACTTTATCGTCTTTGTCCTTGTGGCAACACTTTCTGCAATCCGTCTCCAAAAATTCCAACGAAAACTCCTTCAATTCGTTACAGGTACTGCACATCAGGCTGGAAGAAAACCCTAGATCACGACAAGACTGTCCGTCGCCTGCGCCGAGGCCTACTAACGCCAGTAAGACTGGCATTAGCGTCGACCACAGACCCATGACGTGTCGACACTGTCGAGTCTTTTGACGCATGCGCAGCCGAGAAGAAGAAAACGATCAACATGGTGAGTGCTCAATCCGTTCGGATCTCGGCCATCGATGCATTAGCTGCCTGTGTTACGTGGTTATGGACCTTGTCTTGTTTATAGGGTCGACTTAAAATGCGCGATTTGCGCGGAAAGAAGAAAGACGAATTGGAAAAGCAACTGGACGACCTCAAGACCGAATTATCTCAACTGCGAGTCGTTCAAGTGACCGGAGGAGCTCCATCGAAGCTAGCTAAGATGTAAATAGTTGCCACCTTGGGGCCCCCAATATGGATCTTTCGTAGTAAACTCGTTCGCAAGTCGATCGCGCGCGTCCTGACAGTGATAAATCAAACGAGGCGCGAAGAATTGGTAAAATTCTTCAAAGGAAAGAAGTACAAGCCTCTCGACTTGAGGCCAAAGAAAACGCGAGCAATTCGCCGGCAAATGACCAAGTTCGAGAAATCGCGAAAAACCCTGAGCCAAATCAAGAAAGATACTCACTTTTCGAAGCGCAAGTACGCTGTAAAGGAGTAAAAACGATTTCTCCAGTGCTCTTGCGATGTTGAAAAATAAATAGAATGAAAAAACTGATTACATTCATTGTACACTGTGCTGTACAGTGCTGTACGGGCGTTCCGCATTGGCGCGCGTTACGAGCTTAGGAAAGAAACGGAGAGTTGCCACGGAGAACGGCATATCAATGGAGTTTCCGTTTCCTCTCACGCCCGATTTGTTTCCAGACGAAATAACCGTTCTGTGTCGACCGACCGATCGCAGCAGCGTCAACTCAAAGAGGCACAGTCGTCGTTTTTTGGCGTGAACGCGAGTGTAACAACTTACATCTAGATTAGCATCCGTGATAGATACAATGGGCAGGCTTTCAGCCTCGGTAAGAGAGCGAATTCGCGTCGTTTTTTCTCCTAGCGAGGCTTCTTCGCCAGGCTCAAGGACTGAGGGTCCCCATAACGACGACCGATAAATGGATCGCGTTTCCCGATCAGAAAATTTACGTAGTGAAAGACAGCAGTGCAAATGGGTACGTTTTCACTTTTTTTGTAGGAGACTTTTTGAGGAATTTTTTTGATTTAGTGGAAACGGATGCGTGATTGGAATGTTAAAAACTGGAAAAAAGAAACTTTTTCTTGCCGTATGTTGATGGTTCTGCTTCTCTTTGCTTTGACTCGGCTTACGTAGGATTTCAGAGGAAAGTTTCATGAAGTAGAGCCATTGTGCCTTCTCGACTTCTACGTCCACGAATCGCGTCAGCGTGGTGGACAGGGAAAACGGATATTTGAGCACATGCTTAGAGTAGGAGATAGCATGCTCTTACCCAGGTGTTTCAGTATAGAGTTTTTAGAGCGAAGGACTGAAAGCTCATCAGGTTGTGATTGACAAGCCGTCTTTCAAATGTCTGGCATTCTTTCGAAGGCACTACAATCTGACGTCGTACGTGAAACAGGTTAGATAAATGGTATTGAGTTTCTTTATGTGTTATTGGCTTTTTCTTTTTATAGGCAAATAATTTTGTTGCTTTTGATCAGTTTTTCTCTTCCAATGCAGGTACTAGTTATCGATTTTGGGTTCTTTTCTGTATTAATTAATTAATCAATCTTTCACTGAAAAATCTAAGCTTCGTCATCCAGTTCAACCCATGTGCAAAAGCAGCAGCGCAGTCTCGGATCCTTTGGATTTGGCTCCAACTTGCCGGCAGTTCCTGTTGCCGGATCGCGCTTTGGGACCTGGTCAGGTCAATCCAAGTCATCATGGACCATTGGCATTGTACCTGGTCTATCGTTATCACAAACAACGTCAAATTCACAATTTGGTCACGGTCGTGGCTACCTATGTGACAGTGGAACAAGTTTTCGACTGAATTCGTACTCGAGATATAGCTGATTATGGACAGCCTCTTTGTGTACATACTGTACTGTACAGATAATACTGAACATAAATAATCAGTGCAGTTCCCGGATGTTTGGTGCCCGTTTCTAGGCGATTTGGTTCTCTCGGCTTCGCGTCGCATTTTCTCCTCTCTCGATCTTCGCAACGTCTCGAGAAATGTCAGCGAGTAGAGGCGGTAACCCGCTCCTGGCCAAAGTAAGCGACGCGCGCGGCAAACCATCGTCCAAGACCCAAGCGTTTTTTTCCCAGCCCGAACTGGGCCGATCAATCAAGCACTTTTACACTCTTCCCTCCGACGACTTTACGTATGGAATGAGGAGTTCGAGCAAGGACGGCGGAGCCGCAGAGGGTGAGGAAGAAAGAAAGGGGGGGCCCCCGTCAGAAAAGGAAGATTTTTCTTGTCTTCGCAGCCATCGGATCGTGGTCGCAAATACCAAATCTGCCGCAACTCGGCCAGGAGCCGAAGATGCCGCGCGATTTCATTTCGCTCAACAAGGCGGCGGTAAAAAAGGGTCTGACGACGTCTCAGGAACAATTTCAATTTCGCGCGATGCACGACGTGCGCCAGAGACCGCGAGCGAGCGGTCGCGTTGCGAGAACGAAAAGCATGCCGTCGACCGATATTACGTTTGGCACTACGACCAGGTAGAGAATATAAGACATACATGTACAATTCTTTTTGTCTGTATATTCTTCTTATAATAGGCCTTCTACTCCTATCTATGACTTATTGGAGCATAAGTACCAGGCTGAGTGGATTGAGCAGCAGAGACAGAAGGATAGGGCGTTGCAGAAGTCAGCTAAAGAGGTACTGTAGAAGGATGGGAGCATTGGGGTGGGTTATAACCTGATGCATTTAGGAGAGAGCCAAGAGTGGACGGATCTACGAGACGAGAGCAACTGTCTTGAGAAAATTTGCTGAACCTGTGAAATCAAGTCCAC
Source organism: Oscarella lobularis (assembly GCF_947507565.1). NCBI lineage: Eukaryota > Metazoa > Porifera > Homoscleromorpha > Homosclerophorida > Oscarellidae > Oscarella > Oscarella lobularis. The sequence continues at coordinate 2,125,540 of NC_089178.1, read as the reverse complement.
CGTGGAGAATGCCGAGGTTCACAAAGGTTTGTGTGTTGCCAGAAATTCTTTTTTTGTTTTGTACAATGAACGAATTTTAGATTCCTGCTAAATTGCAGACATTTCGCACTCCAGCCGAAAGAGAAAAAGCAATGAAGTATCACTCCTCTGACGCCGTATCTCGTAAGGGAATATTTGGACAAGGAGTTTATGCGTCGGCCACTTGCTGATTAAAACGATACTCTCTAGTAATTGTAGTGGGGGGAATATAGTTTTAGGTTTTTATTCCAACTAAACACTCTAGGAGGAGTTAGGTGTTTTACCTCGAGTGCTCCTCCCCAAATGCACTCGGTTTTTGTCAAATAGCAATTTATAACCTATCACTCCTGTTGTACACAAAAAAAATCGTCAACAGTCATTGCACATCCGGGACCGACTTGGCGTGTCACCAAATGGCGTTCGTGATGACTCGTTGTTTTGGCCTGCGTAATGGCCTTTTTCGACTTCAATCGAGACTGGAATCTGGGCGAATGGTGCGCTACTTTGCCGAAGGCACGCGCACTGTCCAGGCAGAAGTAATCGGAACGAAAACGAGCACGATATCGAGTCGTCTCGCCGAAAACTGGGGTCGCGCTTTCGTCGGCGGCTCGTGCATCGCCGGAATTGGCGCCATGTGTTTCTACGGGCTCGGATTGTCCAAAGAAGCAGGAGCAATCGACAAAGCAGCGTAAGTAAAACGAACAGAAAACTTCGAATGATGCAACTCTATCAAAATCAAAGATTCTGGGACCCAGTCGTCCGCGAACGCATTCGAAAGACCTATCTATACTTCGCTGCGGACGTAGCGCTGATTGGCGCAGCGGCGGCAGTCGCATCGCGAACGAGCTTGACGTCCGTACTCAGCCGCGTGAGCCCGCTCGCGGTAAGATACAAATGCATGTGGTAGTATGTGGAGTCGGTTAGTGCAGTTGAACCCCGAGCCTAATCTCGTGCGAATTTATTTGACCGTTTGCTTGCTGACCAAATGTTTCTGATATATTGCCGAGGTTCTACTGCACTACAATGCTTTTGGACACTCTCTTTATACTGTATATACATATATATGTATCTTTAGTATACCATTGGCTGTTTGGTTGCGTCAACCGGCTGCTACTATCTCATCGTGTCTACTCCCTACGAGAATACTGTTCCTAAGCACGCAGCTTGGGCTCTTTTCAGCGGCGTCTGGGGCGTCTTTCTGGCGCCAATGGCTGCGCTCGGAGGTCCCCTTTTGACGAGAGCTTTGCTCTACACGGGTGCTGTTGTGTCTGGTTTGACGCTTACAGCCGCTTCTGCTCCGTCAGAAAAGTTTCTTTATTGGGCTGGACCGTTGGCTGTGGGACTGGGAGTTGTGTGTGTTTCCTCGCTCGGTAAAAACAGAAACTTTGGCTTTGAGTAGAAGATAATGGTTTATTTGTTTTAGGGAGTGTTTTTCTGGGTCCTGCTAGTGCTCTAGGCTCTGGGCTCTATTCTTTGTCGATGTACGGTGGCCTGGTGTTGTTTGGCGGATTCATGCTCTATGATACGCAAAAAATTATCAGAGATGCAGAAACGAAGCCTCGCTTTGATCCTATTAACGCGTACGTGTTGTTTATGTGCGAGGGGGGAAAATTTTGAAAATGATTTTTATAGGTCAATGGGAATTTACATGGATGCGCTGAATATTTTTATCAGGATTGCAATGATCTTGGCCTCAAATCAATCCAAGAAGAAATGAGGCTAAAACTGAAACGAATAATGCACCATAAAGATTTCGCTGTGATTGTGAGTCTGTGATTGTGTCCCTAAGGGCACTCACGTATACGGGCATCGAATTTGTGTTTGTCAAACCCCCGGGACAAACGCTCGATTCCAGCGAGAAAAGCTGCGCTTGTACGCGTGCCAATGGCTGCAGCGGGCAATCGTCGTTTTGTCGCGTCGCCGCGTCATCGCACTTTGACGGGAAACGGCGGCGGCGACGACGTCGAAACAACGTCGATCGACGCACTTCGCAACGAATTGCGCAGCACGTCCGAAATGAACGTCCAGCTGCAGCACGATTACGACGACGCTCTCCAACGTCTCGCCCAAGCCGAACTGACGATCGATCAACTACGCTTCGGCGTACAAACCGAAGTCAACAAAACGGTCTATTTCACAGTGAAAGAAGAAGAAGGTCGACGTCGTCGACGCGACGAAAGACGAGCGAACCGTTCGCAATCGCGATCGCCCTATCGATCGATCGGCACGGGAGCAATGGGAACGAACACGGGAATCCAAGCCGACGATTTTCTGAAGGAAGAGAAATACGAAGAGGAGGAAGAGGAGGAGGAGGAAGGGGAATCGAATTCGGAGCGCGAAGTGACGGCGGCGACGACGTTGTCGAGTGCGACGCAGGGCCAACGGGCGACGTTGGAGAGCGCGCAGATGGGACTCGTTTTTCAGACTCGCGCCCTTCAGGATCAGTTGGAGAATATGCAGACGATGATGCAGGAGACGGAGCCGCGTCGCGCGGAGATCGTGCGCGATTTGGAGCGGATTGGAAAGGAGGTGAAGCGGCTCGAGGGCAACGTGACGAAGACGAAGGAGACGCAGGCGAAATTGAGTCAAACAAAAGGGTGAGATCATCACTAGGCTAATATCTAATAATTAGTGGGGTGGGTTTTTTTTTCAGAATTGGAGAGCCGGCTAATGTTGATCATCTACGCGACGAATTGGAGCATTTGAAATTGATGATGGCTGAGACGCAGGATGCGGTCAATGCTCAGTTGAAATGGCAGAAACGAAGGTCTGATGACGCGGCTGAAGTAGCGGGTCCTCTGGAAGAACGCGAAGAAGGACCGACAATGTCTGATCTAATGAATAAGTGAGAATGCTTTTTAATTAAAGATATTGACGTGTTACGCATTTCTTCTCTCCCTCTCCCTCTCTCAGACTTACTGAACTTGAAGGGCAACAGAAAATGAATCCGTCGCTTGATATGGCAACCGAAATCAGGCAACTAAAAGAGGTTATGATCCGAAATTTGTCTTTTTTTTTCCCTACGATAATTTCTGCTTTCTTTTTTTCTCAGGCAATGGAACAGCTTCAATTTCAACTGGACGAAGAGAGAATAGCCCACGAAACGCCAACGTAAATACTGTACATCGTCATTTCAGACTGCAAAATTGAATTGGTATTTAATTAATAGTGACACCGGAGGAGACGGTTCCTATCCGGCCGACCCCTCTCGACAACTTCTCTCGAATCACTCCGCTGAAATAGGCACGCAAGCATCCCAAGGCCTTCCCGGCGAATATCTCTCGTCGTTGATAGCCCCTGTTAGTAGCGGCGAAACGCCGCCGCTAACGACGCTTGGACTCCAGCAGCAGCAGCAAGCCACGTCCTCCTCGTCCTCGTCTCCGGCGCCGTCGCAGTCCAACAATCGCAGTCACATTCCACGATTTAATGCCAAAACGACGTCGTCGTCGTCGTCGTCGTCGTCGTCTTCAACGCCGAAACAGAAGCGTTCAAAGCGAACGCCGCCGACTCATCAAAAATCTCATTCCAACGACGGTTCTTCGTCGTCGTCGTCGTCTCATCAGAAGCGGCAACAACGAAAGACGCGACCCGGATTTATTTCCGACGACGAGCTCCGTCGACGTTCCTTAATTCACATCAACGATACCAGCGACAGTCAACCAATCGCCAATAAGCCCGTCGAATCGAGATCCGTGCAAGCGAACATTCCAACCGAAGCAAGGTCGTCAAGGATACCACGTGTCGTTGCAAAAAAAGGCAAAAGGAATCAATTGCCGGGCGATTCGTTTGATCGAGATAGCGGGTATCTCGGCTCGATGGCGCCGCCGAATTCTCATCCTGGCGTGGGTCAACAGCCGCCTTTGACCTCTTCTCCGCAGTCGAGCGTTTCTCAAATTGAAGAAGAGCCCGAAGTCCAATCGTCCCTTTCCCATCGGCCTCCGCTTCAACCATCCTATTACTTTCCCTATAATCCCGGCGCGGTGCCGGATACGAGTGCCGTCGATAGCCTTCGCGAAGAAGTGCGACGATTGCGAGAACAATTGCTGGACGGTCGAAACGGCAACGGCGTCTCGGCAGCTCAACCTCCGCCAAGGGCGTCGTTGGCAACGCAGACGATCAAAGAAGACGACGGTGAACTGTCTGTTCGTGACTCGCCGAGAGAGCGCTTGTCCGAATCGTCATTTCATCGTTCCCTGAAGCAAGAACCCGCGCCTTTGACTAGTTCTGACGACGGTGACGAGCGACGGCGTCGGAGGCGTCGCGACGGCTACGTGAGACCGCCGCAGCCGCTGGAGATTCCCTCCGATGACGGCGTCGACGACGACGATAGCGCAGGCGACGCGCAGCGGATTGACGAGAAGAAGAATCAATATCACCATCATCGAGAAGCGAAGTCATATCGATTGAGTTCCGAGAGCGAGTCGGATCGGAGCGCGAGGCGACGTCAACGTACGACTCCCGTCGCAAAGAAGCTCTTCAGTCAGTCGTCTCAAACGCCGCCCAAGTGGAAATCGACGACTGCGACTCGTCCGCGCGAGGATTTCGCTACGGATTCTAGTGAAATTTCGTCGTTGACGACGTCGTCAAGTCGAGAAGGCGATTCTTCGCTTGAGTGTCCTCACTGCGGAAATTCGTTTGCCAATGAGACGGGACAGCGTCATCGTCATCAGACGAGCCACAGCAAAAAATGCCAAACACCGGAGAGTTTTCTTCACGAGAGAGCAAAAGAGGAACCCGTCGAAGTCATACGTCTGAAAAAGAAATCAAAACCGAGACGTCCAGTGCGAATTTACCTAGACGAAGACGAAGAGGAGGGGAACGGTCGCGACGAAGACGTCGTCGACGAACCGTCGTCTATTCTTCAGACGCGAAAGCCAAAGGCGTCATCTACGCCTCGCGTCTACGTCGCCGATCCGTCTCCGACCGATTCGGACGACGAGAGAGAATCAATTGTATTAAGACGCCGTCCGCGTCGGAAAGAACGAAGTCCCGCCGTAGTGGTCATTGAACGCGATTTGGAGTCGCCGCCGTCGCCGCCGTCGCCGGTGTACGTGTATAGAAGAAAGCCGCGCACTTCTACGTATCGCTTTGATGACGACGACGACTATGATCGTCACCCGCGAACGAGACGATCAAAATCAGCATACGTGTTGGAAGAAGACAGGGAGCCCAGGGTGATAAGGCAATCAAAGCCGCGGTATGTACTGGAGGACGACGATGATTACGGAGATGCAGACGATGACGTGCACGTTCTCTATAGGCGACGGAGGCAAGTTGCGCAAAAGGATACCGTGCTAGATATAATATTCTCAATTATCTATTGCAGAAGCCGAGTAAGGGCAGTGCCTCGTCGAACGATTTCTCCTGTCCGTCAATCGCGCGACGTTTTCGTTAGTTGTTCAAATAATGAATTGATGATATTTGACTGAAGTCTTGTGTATAGGTGGACGATTTGGAATTGGCTTTGAGTCGCGTCAAAAGGGAGACGAGACGAGCGGCGAATCAATCACGAAGTATGTTAAGTAGCGCGTCACTAGAGCTGGACAGATCATCAGGCCTTTATTGAACGCTATAAAGACTTCAATTGCACAAGACTTTTGCTACAAAAATCGAACGTGCTATTTGTTGTTAATAATTTACGTTGGTGACAGGTGCAAAGACAAAACTTCAAATCGTTGGGACTCCTAGCCAAGTCTTCAGATTTTCGTAAACAACGTAACTAATGCTAACTGCTGGAACTACTTTTATGAAATTAGGACCGATTCCGCGGTATAAACCAACGGGACCTTCAGTCGCTAATATATTCTGAAACAGGGCAACCATTCCTTGACCTTTGGCCCCACCTCGAAGTGTATTGGCTAAAAAACGAAATCAAGCCGCTCCTAATTAATTATTTTTTTGTTTTACTTTGTGCTTGTAGTCGGGTTCGAACCAACGCCAACGGATAGCTCGCCAGCTGGCCGCACGTGCACGATATCGCGCCGCAGAGTAAGAGTACCGTGACGCTGGGACGATCGCTCGCTGAATGCCGATGCACCCACCGATTTTTCAACGTCTGAGAAAAAGAGTCGCATATCAAAGGAGGTACGTCGACAACAAAACAGCGAGTACCTCGTAGATAGTGAGATCTACGCCGGCGTAAGGAATGACGCCGAGCAGATTAGGCAAGAGGCCGCGATAAAAGCTACGAATGCCTTCCGTTTGCAATATTGATCTCGCCGCGTCGGCGATTCCTTTGTATTGACCGGTTTTCCGCAAAGCAAGACGCGTTTTTAAGACCTCAAGGGAAGCAAGTAAAGAAATCCATCCAAGATCAGCAAAAAAACATTTACCTCCATAGGATAAATAGCCGTTTGAGACACGACTCCTGCCAGTGAGCCGGCTGCAAAGCGCTCCGACACCCTAAGGTCTGTGCTGCTATTTTCTCGAAATAGTTTTTTGATCTTAAAGAGCAATAATGTCAATTTTTCGATTGACGCCTCCCTCTCTCTGACGCTTTACCTGTTCGTAGGCAAAGAATTTCATGGCGGTTTCAGGAGCAATTTTTACTACGTTGACGCCATTTCCTCGCCACAGCGAACGATAGCCGCCCTCTTGAATCATCTGCGTGAATCCCGACCAGATTCCGAGCCTCTGACCACCACTACCACCTTGAACCTAACAAACAAACAAATAAATAAATATGGTAAGAATATGATTATTAGGAAATTAACCTGTAAAAGAATTTTGAGCCTGTCTAACGGAGCCGTAGACGTTCTGGACACGGCCCCGGCTCCGGCCCCGGCTACGAGCTGCTTCCACCACAGACCAGACGTCTTTTCATCTTCGAGAAAGTCGTCAGGTATTAGGAGACTTTCCCCAATGTCAATCGCCTATAGAAACATCAATTGTTCCTTAGACGACGAGAGGAAAGTCAATATATTAATATCGACGCACCGCCGCGTGTCTCCAATTCCGAAACATCTCTCGCAAGTCGTTAGCCGGTTTGAGCAAGTGATACTCCCTCCATTCATCCCACGTGATAGTGAGAGAACCGTCTTTATCCATGCTAAAACAATCGCGCGGACTCTCAACCGATCAGACCAGTCGGATGCCTTCAATTACTGTTTGAGCAATTTTTCGACTTCGGCGTCGCTCACTTTCAAGCCGAGTCGACCGAGCGCACTCGTTATTTCCGCGCGATCCAGACGCCCTACGTCACCCGCGGTGAATTTATTATGCAATCCATTGTCGTGATTTCATGATGGATTTCACCGTCTTTGTTAGTGTCGATGTCCTTGAAGACCAAGTCTAACTTTCGCTCGTGGGCGTCGAGATATTTCGAGAATTCGGCCAAGTCCAATTGGCCGTCCGTATTCGAATCGCTTCGCTTTAGAATTTCCTGAAAGTCGGGGGCGGTAGATATGGATTTCTAAACGCTTTTTCGGAACGGTACTTTTGCCTGTTCGCCGCTTCTGCTGGCTCCGAGGCGCTTGAGCCCATCTTCGAGCTCTTTGGCGTCGATTCGGCCGTCTTTGTTGACGTCGAGTTGCTCGAACAGCGTCTTAAATTTGCTCATCTTCTCCTCGTATCGTCGTCATCTCTCCGACTTGACGAACACTTCCTTTTTGTCGCCGCTTTAGCGTACGCCAGAGCGGCCTGTTACGACTTGTTACGACACTTCTTGTAACGCCGAGGGAAGAGCAGAGGTCAGGAATTCTATTTTCTTGCAAGTAAACACGTCTTACGGAAAACTAACGACGCTTAGGTTTGGCCATGTATTTTCCTCTCGGCTTTCCGAAGATCCTAAACGATCGGGAAGAAGGCAAAGGACGTCTCATATGCATCCGAGTCTCCAAAGATCGTTCCTTCTTCGCCGTTATCCACGAACGAGGTCTTAGCGTGTGGTACTACAACGTAAGTATTCGCGACGCCCTCTCGCTCTCGGGAATAATCGATCGTTTTCCTTCTAGCCTCACGCGGCACTCGTAAGCTACATCCGAGGAGAAGAGGCAATCAAGGAAGACGGCCAGAACGTCGATGCAGCATGGAAACCGGACGGATTCATGCTCGCCTTGCTGGTACAGTACAGCGTCGACGAATTTTTCCAATTTTTTTTTATTTGCTATGCTAGACGACAAAAAGCCGAGTCATCTTTTACAAACTTCAGTTGCAAGACAAAGAAATATTTGTCTCTCGACCCGTTCGGTATGACTGATTTTTTTTGGGGGGGAGCATGTTACATATTTTCATTTTCTTCAGTGGAGCGAAAATCACTGAGCACACTCCAGCCATAGAAGGCATTCCCGAAGTGACGTTGGAACAGACCTGCATCGTTCCTCTTATGGGCGGAATTTCGTGGTAAAAATATTCAATTAAAATTTGAAATTTTATTTATAGGCGGTCTTTCTAGTGTGGCGTCTCGCCGAGAAGAACTTGTTGTTGCTACGGGCAACGGAATGCTATGCCGAGTCAGATGGGACGGTCTCATCGACGGGCAGCTATCGATTCAAGTTCAGGCCATACCCTTTACAGCAGATCCTCAGAGAGTGAGAGGTAAAGATCAATGAAACGTTTGCCTTCTCTAATGGACTCATTGTTGGTGTGTATGTGTGCAGCCGTTCCTTTGTCGGGGTCTCCTGGGTTGTTTTTGGCTGCTCTGGAACATTGTCCCAAATTAGGCGGCTATGCATTTGTGCTAAACGATGGACGAGGTGGACTATTGACGAGCAATTCATCTGTTTTGGATGCTGGAGTGAGTTTTTTTCGAAAAAAAAAAACAATTTCAATTCAAATTATGACGAAAAATGTACAGAACGTGAAGGGGATATGGGCCAAGGGCGTGTCGAATGCAAATTGTCTGGCAGCCAATCAAAGATTTGGTCTCATAGCATTTGGATGCGAAAGGTAAAGAGAACCGCGCACACATGGCCCTTCTGCTATTTATTTATTCATTTCATCAATGGCAGTGGCGAAGTCGTTTTATTTGCTTTGGACGATTTGACGGGCAGTCTACTTCTTTCCCACTCCATGCAACTCTCACCTCAACAATATCCAGGCAAGAGAAAAAAGAGAAAGAATTCGTCTCAATTATTCTTATCCTTTCAGACGCTTCCCTTCGTTCTGGACCAGTCCACTGCATGGCGTGGAGTCCAGACGGACTGGCCCTATTTGTTGGTTGGTGTCGAGGGGGTTACTCAATTTGGAGCGCGTTCGGAGCGTTGCTCGTCTGCTCCCTGAGCAGCGACTTTGGGTACAGATGTACATAGAACCTTGGCTGCAAATACACTATTTCCTTCTTTTTTTTAGTCTGTCGTCTTCCTCGATGGATTTCTCACAGGCTATTATAGCCAAGTCTGTGGTACGAACGGGCAGAGTCTTCAGGTTTTTTCGGTATTAGTTAATTGTGCGTTTGAAGTGCTGGGGTGCCGAAGGGTATCACCTCTTCCTCGCTTGCGATCTGAGTCGAGACGAGCAAGACGGAAGTGCTGATAAAGGTGAGAAAAAGGACGTGCGCTCGATTAGCGTCAAAGATTCGTTTCACAGGCGATATCATTGTCCTGCAATTTGCCAAGAGCGCATTAGCTGCCAATCCAACTTTGGTAGAAACCCGGTTTATTCTCTCGCTCTCTGTGTACTGAAGAGTGCACGGCTTTAGTCAAATTGCGAAAATGTTCTATTGCACGCCGAGGATAGAATTTTCTTCCACACCACCGACAGCATCGTGAAATCAAACGCTGGAAAGAACGAGCACTTGTCTCTATCGACGGCAAACAGCAAACAGTGGATCATTGTACAGGTATATATAAAATAGAGTTCAATGATAAATCGCTTGTGCAATGTACCACGTAGATCCCTCTCGACTATCTCCAAAATAATTGGCCAATCAGAGTAAGGGGACTTAGAAAGATTTTGTCCTCTTAGTTCCTTCTAAATTAAATATTTATTGTCAGTACGCAGCTGTCGATAACTCGGCTCGCTACGTCGCCGTTTCGGGTCGACGAGGCTTCGCCCACTGCACCATCAGCAGTCGCAAGTGGAAACTCTTTGGCAACGAAAATCACGAAAGCAAGATGATCTCTCGCGGGGGAATTGCCTGGTGGAAAGACATCATTGTGCTCGGATGCTACAACGCCGACGAGAGCGTTGACGAAGTTGGCCGATGTTTAGTCGTTAATTGGTATTGTTATATATATTTTTTTCAGGTGAGGATGTATTGTCGGTCTTCGAAACTTGACAACGATTTGATGTCTCATCTGATTAAATTGTCTTCGCCTGTTGCCATGGTGAACGTCTTTTGCGACACTCTCATGGTCTTGACGAACGACAAGCGAGTTTATTTGTACGCGATGGATCGTCAGGAAACTCCGCAAGGTAAGCGCATATATTGTATGTCCTCCTTGAAGCATAGTTATTTGTTTGACAAATAAAGGAGTTATTGTTCTTCTGGCGAAGCTGAACGAAATCTCGCTGGGCCTTTGCATTCCGCACATATCCTCGTTGATTTCTCTCGCTCCTTCAGCACTTAGAACCGAAGCGGGTGAGAACGAAAAATTAATTAATTAATTATTAATTAATTGTGACGTTTACAGTCAGAGGGAGTTTGCCAACAAAAGGTTTACCTGAATCTCTCATTGCCAACGTGGCCGGGAAACTCTTTCTTCTACAACGCGATCACTCTGTCGTCGACAAACGCGGAAAGAGAGTACATTTATTACTAAAATATTTATATTTGTTTACTTATTTATTGAACTGGGTGGTTAGGGACCGTACGGACCTCCCGTCATGTTGGCGTCGTCCGTCGAGAATGTCTGGTCTTCGTCGCAGAGCAAAGTGACGCATCGCTATTTGCTTGAAGCTCTATGGCTTGGCTGCGGAGCCGGCGGAATAAAAGTCATTGATACTTTAATTTCCTACTACGCTTAGTTTCATAGTTGTTTCTACTTCAGGTGTGGCTACCTCTTTTTCCGAAAGAAATCGGCAGTCAGTCGGGCTTCCTATCAAAGCGTATCATGCTTACGTTCAGCTTGGATATCTATCCGTTGCGTAAGAGAACGCCGCTTTTTTTTGGACGTTGAACGTCGTATTCTTAACTTAGTGGTTCGCTTTGAGGAAGCCGTTGCCGTTGGGGTTGCCTGTGACACGACAACAGCTCGCGCCGGTCAGCTTCTTCCGTTCTGCTCCATTGAACGAACAGTACTGGGGAATGAGAAGTGTTTATTTGACTCATAACTATCTCTCTCAGGCGCAGATCTTTCTTCATCACATCTTAAAGCAGCTCTTGCGAAGAAAGTGAATATTATTTTTTCCTTTTTCTTCTTCTATGTGCTTTGCATTCTGATTTGTTTTTAGTCTCGGCGTTCACGCTCTTCAGATTGCCCAGAGTTGCCAGTCTCTGCCATATTTTGCTCACATACTGGAATTGATGCTTCACAACGTTCTCGAGGAGGAAGCGCTATCGTCCGGCCTTCATCCTCTTCCCGGTAACGTCAGTTTAGTAACGAACGTCTTTATGTTATCGCCACTTTTTAGATGCTTTGCTGCCAAAAATTGTCCCCTTTATTCAAGAGTTTCCCCAATATTTGGAGACAATAGGCCACTGTACGAGAAAAACGGAAGTAGCTATGTGGCACTATCTCTTCGACGTCGTGGGAAATCCAAATCATTTATTAGAAGTTTGTCTGAACCGAAAGAGAAACACATTTCATGGTTCTTTCCTCGCAGAAATGCTTGGCCACCAATAAATTAGAGACGGCAGCCACGTACCTCATTATCATACAAAATCTCGAGCCGCCCGCCGTCAGTCGACAGTATGCGACTCGTCTTCTCGACTCAGCGCTGGAAAACTGCATGTGGGAGGTACGTTTTTTTTTCTTCAAAATTGAACTCTATAAACTAATAAGGTTTGTAGTTGTGTCGAGATCTGGTTCGTTTTTTGAGAACCATAGGTGGGTAGAGCAAACTGATTTTCGATTTCGTTTCCCCACGCGTCTTCTTGTCTGACTCTTAGGCTCTGGCGATCCTTTGGATTCGCCCGTGTTTGTTCCTCAGTCGGCGCCTCCGTTTCCTATCGTCGATCGATTGGAATTGGCTTTGGAGAAGGAGATCGAGAGAACAGGCAGCCAGACCAGCGTTGTCAGCTTGAAAGCAGACTACATTGACGACGCGGGTCACATCATTCGAAGGCCGCAATTTCTCGCTAATCTCGACATACCTAAAGAGGACGTAAGTGCGAGAGGAAGAAGCATCGAATCGTCTTCGTTTAGTTATACGTTTCTCTGCAGTTTTTTATTGACACTATTCTGTGTCGTCATGCGAGAAAACTTTTGCAAGGATGGCAGTTGAGAAAATTGGGAACTTTTGCCGCTACGTTGGATTTTCCTTTGACTGCCTGGCTCAGCAAAGAACGGTAAAAAAGTTTGCACATAAGCGCGTGGTGATTGATTATCATTATTATTATTATCTCAGAAATCGAGCTGCTCAAATAGATGGCTTTACTCGGGCCTTATCTAGCTTACACAAATTGATGGACTGGCCCTGGCCAAGTGAGTTTTAGTCCAACGTTTCGAGCGGTTTTTTCGTTACGTTCTCTCAGTCAGCCAGATGCCTCCCAGTTCCTATCGATCTGCCGACGCCTCTTCCCAAGCGTCAACCGGTTTGTTACAGCATCAAGATCCAGCTGTTGCGAGAACGAGTAATTTTTAGGTTCGAATCGTAGTGAAGTGAGTCGGACGGTTGGTTTTTCCGGATCGCAAATCGTCACTCCGGCAATGTCTGAGGAAAGAGTTCAGCCGTCGTCCTCCCAAGTTGGTAAGTATGCATCTCTGTAGATGACGGAATTCATATTAAATTTTTCCTACGTAGGAGAATTTGCCGACGGCGGCGGCGGCGGCGGCGGGGGAGATTCGTTCAGCGTCGACGAAGAATTTCAGGACCCCGAAGCGATGTCAAGTTATTACTGGGACGCGGACGATTTGGAGCCACCCATGCAACCACTCACGGTCAAAGGGCCTAGGAAATCAGAGCAAGAATTGAGGTACATGACGTATGACACTCAAGAGACTCAGTTTCTGATACGAGTGTCTGTGAAGGTATTTCTTGGAAATTATGGGCAGTGCGCGGTGCTACGAGTGGAGTCTCCTCTTGGCTATTGTCCTGCAGAACGTTGAATCTGCCCAGTCGACTGTTCGCGCTGTTTGTAACGACGCGGACATGTCTGCCGACAACAAATTGCGAATTTTGACTGGAATCGGTGATCTCACCAATTGGGCGAAGAATGCGAGGTGACGACGCGTTTTTAATTATGCCAATTTCTTGGCAGTGTTCAATTTCTAAAATGTAGTCCCGGCTACGTTTGGATTCTCGAGAGTTTGCGTGAGGCCTGCCAGCTCTTGTCAACGGAGATGGCGGCGGTGCAGGTAAAAGGGACGGAGTCCGAAAATGAAGATGACGGAGCTGCGGGAAGCGTCTCGCCGAAAATTCAACGAAGCAAGTCGGATTCGGCATCGTTGGGTGGACTCGACGTTGCCGAGGCTGTTAGTCCATCTGCCGCCCAGCACAGTCCCGCGCGGCAATTTCCCCTCGTCGCCCCCGATGCAGATAATGAGTCAAGTGACAATCAGAATTGTACAGTCAGCTAGTAGTAGAGGCGCATAACATGACTTACACGCCTGTGCTCCGTAACTCGCGGTAGGTAGGTTAGATGTAGGTTCGTTTTAGGGCAACGGCGGGGTGGTGCACCCCGCGTGCGCTGCCGCCGCCATGGAGAAAAGGGTAGAGTATAGACATTTTATTGAAATAAAAACGAAAAAACAAAGACCTCCCCCTTCTTCTTTCGCGGGCAGTTTTTGTTGACGGGGTCTTGCCCAGGACCCCGAAGCAGTTTTTAACGATGGGGTCATGCTCAGGACCCCAAAGCCCTATCAACAAACATTAGTGCATATCTAATAGACAAAACGTTCTATGCGTACCTGCCATCTTTATGTCCTCGTTTTGATCCAGGATTCACGTCAATCTTTTGGCTGTATATGCCTGCAAATAAATCAAGAAGACGCTTGCAGGCACATTTTTGCTGTTGGCGTCGTTCTCCTGGAGAGACTACCAATAAGAATGGTAGCCTCAAATAGGAGATGCACGCCGCGAGTGGGCAGTTTTCCTTCTCGGGGCCGCACAACCACTTCAGCAGTTGATGTAGGCCTGCCCAGGAGACGTTGGCCTTTTAGACGTTATGGCCTCATACCAAGAGGAGGCATACAGGCAGTTTAGAAGACTGCAACTATGAGGAAGTTGCAAGTCCTCGTGGTCCCGCAGTTGGACCAACCCGTCCTGCCGAGGACGTTGGGACCGCGGTCTACCTCTTCGTCTCCACTCAAAGTATCTGCACTGTTATATACAAGTCACCAAACATACCATGGCCTATGTGAAAAAACAGCGCAACGTAACGAAAGACGCCCCAAACGATAGATTAGTGTTGTTCTGAACACTTCGCTTACCCAGACCCCGCTTTAGGCCCCTGCCTTTTACTTCTTCGAAGAATACACGCCCAAAACACCGCTTTCCGCCACTTCGTGGCCGCGAAAGGTATCAAGAACGTTTCTTATACCTCTACTCGACTGAAAAGCGGAGTACCTGAGTTCTTTCCTTTCTTTTGTGGCGATCAACGGGCCGTTGTAAAAGCCTGTCACGTGATGTAGAAAGCGCGCGTTTCAGCTTGCAATTTGCAAATGAGAAGCGAGGCACTCACACCTAACGCTGTCAAATAAAACGCTCTTGTTAAACTACAATAGATCTTGTTTGCCGGTTTCCTTTTAGTCGAGTAATAAAGTTGACTATTTTGCGTTTTAATTGCCTAAGCTAAAAAATGAATAAACTTTAGGAACTGCTGTCTGCAAACTCGGCCGTGTGTCTGCTTACCTGACCAATGAAGAACGAGCCCAAACTGAGCAAAAGCAGAACAACAAAGGCCACATGAACCCAAAATCTTATGACTTCCTGCTGTCGTCTCCTAAAAAAAGAAACCAAAAGACAGTTAGGTATATTATACCATGTAGAGGCGACGCAACACTTGCCATTCGTTTAGCTCGTCGACATGTAAAAAGCGGTTTCTGTACTCTGCAGGCAATTCAAACTGTGACGGCTTCGGGAAAAACGACTCGTAAAAGTCGCGTAGCAAGGCAACAACCTATAAAACGCACACTAAGCACAGCCTCGATGCAGGAAGGCACTTGCACACTATTTTAGCGCTGGCTTTGCTGTGGTCAACATTGTCATTGACACATATAAACTTCCTAAATTTAAATTTAGGTAAGAGAGGAAAAGTGTCAAAGGAAAGAGCCAATCAACCTGGTATCCTTGCGAATGGTGTCTAACTTCTGAACGCTTTTCGTCACGTTCTCCGAAATCATTTTAAATGCAATGTCGTCTTCGCCAAGTACTTGAAATCTGTGAAACGGTCTTATGGAGAAAAATATTTAGTGAGAAGAGCACTTTACTTATATTTTGTTTCGCTGTCCTTGCTCTTGTTTAGCAAGTCAATAATTGGCTTGCATTGCTGAAACAGATCGAGCGTTATCAGGGGCTATGCAAACAGAAAAAAGAGGCGACGCATTGGCCCTAAATAAAATCGCAATTTTGTGGCTACCAGTTCGTCATCGTAATTGTACTCCAGGTCTAGAGCACTGACAGTGGGAACGGTGTAGTTAGCATTTCTAGAACAGTTGCCAAATATGCTGTCAAAGTCGTGAAGATTCTAAAGGGACTGATTACTTAAATGGCAGTGTCAGCAAACAGATCAAACGAACCTTCGTAGTCAGAGGCAAGTCATAGATTTTCGCCATCAGAGTTCTCAGTTCTCTATACGATAAAATCCTAGAAACGATTAAAACGCATATTTCCTGTCCAATTCGGCGTCCCATTGACATCATTCTTGACTCACCCCGACTCGTCGACGTCTAATTGTTCGAACGCTTGAGTGACATTAAACCGTCTCTTTTCGCTCATCAAAAAATAATTGTACGCAAAAGCGAACTGCATGTCGTCTTTGGCGCGCAACTTGTGCGACGACGTCGCTTCGTACTGCGCTGGAAATCTAAGGAAGGCCCCCCGCGCAATTATACCCAGAGGAAAAAAATCTGTATCGACTCACGTTGACTGCAGTTCTTCCATGACATCTCTATCAATCATGTGAGGCATATGAGCTGGCACCTTGCGACTCGTATAGCCGTAGAATTTATTATAGAGCCGATTGACGTGATTGAGCGAATCGGCGAACGTGTCCAAAAGACGTCGCCCGGTCGCTTTTCGGTCCGTCTCGTAGCTTCCGTCGTCGTCGTCATCGTCGCTTTCGGCAACGAGGTGATCAAATAAATTTCGTTTCTCCCAAGGAAAAGCTCCTCGACCGAATCGAGACTGGGCTTTGCGATTTTCTTCCCAGTCCAATTGAGCTCTAAAAGACGAGATACACGTACTGTATAGGCAATCTCCTTGGTGTTTGCTTACTTCTCCAGCGTTTGTGCCAGTGTCAGCTGCTTCTGCTTCGCGTTTGCAATCCAATCAGCCAAGAGAACGTCTTCGTCTGTTACCACTGGTGCTGCGTCCTTCTCTACGGGATCGCCCTTTCCAGCCCTTGCTTCTGTGTCGTCATCAAAAGCCAGGAGCTTTCTTCCTTTCACTCCTTCTTTCTGCTTAGTTTTCGCCGTCTCTGCTCTAGTCTTTTTTACAGACGCTTTATCTGCTCCTTTCTTCGCGCCTTTACTCTGGGATATTTTCTCCGGAGAAGCTTTGATCTCCGCATCGTCTTTGCTCAAACTTTTCTCGGACAGATTTCTATGCGTCGTCGTCGTCGTGGTGAAAATCTGAGGCAAACTCGTTCCGACTATCATCGACGTCATCGACGCATTTTTCTCAAAGAAGTCTTTCAGGATTCTTGCCCTCTTCCTATGGTAGCCCTTTTCGGTCAAGTCGCCTTCGTCGAACTCCGTCTGAACCGAATTCAAAGCCGCCTGAACGTCGGAAGGCAATAGACTTTCGTTCTTTAGAAGAGGAAGCGCGTATTCGTGCTTGGAGAAGACGTCCAGCTTCTTCGGTACAAACGAGTCATTCAACTCCCAATAATTGTACGGCAACGAACCATTTCGGATCAAAATCGGAACTGTTTTGTTCTAAAAGAAAGACGTCTAGGAATAAATCTCGCTTAATAGCAAAATACTGACAGTAGACGTCAGATTGCTTTCTTGGAGTGATGCCGCGACGTCTTTGCCAGAGGCGGGCGTAAACGTATCAACCGTAAAATTCAAGGCAACCTGAAAAGAAGCGAGAAGATGCAAAGACGCGCCACGACTCTTCGTGCCAACGATCTTACGGTAACTTTGATCGTCTTATTGAGACTTCCCCCGAGCCCAACCGAGAGAAATGTCCGGTTAAAACCAGACCGAAAAACGACTGTTAGCACTTTGTAACGCTGAGCGATGACGGCAGTGCGCACTATTTCATTCTTGGTAATGGAACCAAAAGACAAAGCGCCCTTATCGCCAAAAATGCTGCTCAAATTGAAATAGACTGCACTTAGACCTTTAGAGACAACTTTTGAAAAGAGAAGGTCAAACCAGTATATTGGCACCCACCTAATGGCAAATGAATTACAGTCCTGTTGTCATCTTCCAGTTCAACGTCGTGAAGTTGGCGAAAGTTGGCCATTCCGCAATCTCCCACGTCAAAGCCGCACTCACGAATATTGCACGCCTTGGAGATGACGAGAGATTAGTATCTAATTTTTTGCCCCCATGCACAATTAAGTTACCGCATCGCAGTATCGGTCTCCTAGCCACGCATCGGCGCACCCAACATTGCAGTATCTTTTGGGATCTGACGAATAACTACTGGAATGCCAACTCCGAAAATTATAGGCAGATCTTGGACTTTTTCCTTAATTAACGATGCCTCCTCATTACGGTACTCTTTCATTTGCTTGACCGAGTACGTTTACCTTCGCAATCGCCTCCGTCCCAATCGCACGCCGAATTGTTGCATGACACGTCGCAGTACCGGTCCCTGATCCAATTCGTCGGGCAGCCTTCGGAACACTGGGGAACTTGCCACGCCAAATAGACCTAGGAGAAATTCTGTCAGAACAAACCATACCAGTCGTTTTTTTAGCTACTCTGTGGCCTCCGGAATAGCTGTAAAAGTCGTCCGGATAAACTTCCTTTCCAAAGAGCACGTCGTCGTTCATGTAGATGAATTTCTTGGAGAGACCCGGTATGCGATGGATGTGGGTTTCGATTGCGGGTGAACTGAACGTTGGAAGGTGAGTCTCGTTGGGAAAAAGATCCTAAAGACGAACAGTCAGAAAAAACTGTGAACCAAAAGACGGCACACGTTCAGCGTACTTTGTGAGTGACAACGGTCACTCTAGGATTATCCAAATCCAACCAGTACGGTATCTGACCATTTGTAACAATGTAGATGTGTCGAATCCACGGAACGAACTTTTCGACCGATCTCAACGAATAGCGTAGTTCCTAGCATCGGATTTGCGTCGAGTTGCGCGCTCTTTCGCCGCTCGACAACGCTTACCTCGTTGTCTTGGAAACGATTTGCCGACATGATATCATCGTCCGGAACTTCTTCTTTTTTTGAATCGTCGAGTGGCGTCATAGGATCCCAAGCGACGAAGGCGGGAGCCAAACTGACGGAGCGATTGCCTACGGTGACGTTTCCCTTGGACTGAGATATCAAACGTTCAGAGAAGCGTCGTCCTTGTGAACAGTGATTTTGTCTTACAAGTTTCAGTGCACTTTCGGCGTACGAAATATTGGAAAATTTGATGACTCCGATGCTGTGATTGGAAAATAAGGTGACCTGAAGAAATCAACAAAACTTGACCGACACCACTTTATATATTATACGTATAATCAACGTACTGATGCAATCTGTTGCGAAAACTGCTGCACCATTGCTCTCGTCAATTCCAAATGAGTCAGATTGACGGCAAGGGACTTTAATAAGACAAGATTTTTCATTTTGAAGCAGCAGTTCACTTCACAATCGTCCGTCTAATCAACCTCGATTATTCAGCGAGAAAAACTGAAAACAAACTTACGAGATAGCCCACCGTTGAACTGACGTTCTTCTTCTTCCACGTAAGTAATTTCTTTGACACGTCTTTGGCTAGAAAAAAAGACACGTTCCGTTGTGCGCCAAGCGTGCAGATGAATTGCTCATCACCTGCTCTTTCGTAAGGAAATTGCACGTACGTTACCGTCTCCTTGTGCGCCCCTTCCGACGTGACGCGCATCGCCTTCATCGCGGACGCAAACGTTTTATCAATACTTCGAATCTACCAGCAAGAAAAAAAAATTAGCCAAAAACGAAAACGCGACGATCTATCAACGCTCGCCTCCTTCAGGGTAACGTTCGACGGAAAGCCGCGAAACAAGACGGCGTACGCGGGCAGACAGAGCCTGCCAGTACAGACGCCCTTTTCTTCCTTTTTCGCAACGGGAGCCGCTTCGGTAGGCTTCGGCGGTTCCAGACTGAAAAGAGCCAAGTCATTTTCTCATTCTTTTCTACTGTATTCTTCTTACTCTGGCATTTTCTCCCATTTGACTCTCGTCTTGGGTTGGCGAACACTTGGCGCCTTGCGACCTTTCGTAGCACTTTCTGACGACAAAACGGTCGCTTTTCCCTCCGTTTCATTGTTTCTAATAGTCCCATTCACATTGACGCTGACGTTGACGTTGACGTGACGTTGCTTCGTCGGTTCTTCTCCTTTCTTATTAGCATTCAATTTCGACACAGATTTGAGACTCCTCGCGTTGGATTTAATATTAGGTGAAAAGACTTTCTCCCTCTTCCCCTGTCTACCCGTCCGTTTTACGGGCTTCTTTGGTTTTGACGCTGTTGCCGTTTCTTTTGTCTGCGGCAGACGACGTCGGAGTGATGTCGGCGAAGAGGAAACTTTTGTTGCGTCGTTCCTAGAGGCGTTTCTCGCATTTCGACTGGAATTGACGCTGTTAGTCAACGTCGCGTTTCTAAAAACGAAAAAAAAAACTGAACGAAAAAAGTCTCCAAAATTCGTTTTTCTTTCTCTTACTTTCTTTGTTCGAGTTCTTTCTGCTTCTGTGCTTCGAGTAGGCGCTCTCGTTCCCTGATAGAATCAGCTTAGCGAAAAATCGCGTTTGAATTTTCCTCGTCTAACTTTGTCCGATTTTTTTCGGCTTCTAATTCGATTTTCACCCTCGCGAGCGCCTCGAGAAGCTCCGGATCGGAGCCGTTTACCCACGTGTACACGATGTCAATCGGAATCGGCGCGGAAATTCTACGAGAGAGAGGCGTAGAAACAAAGAAAGAAACTCACGTGGCTGTGGGCTCTCACTTGTCTTGAAACGACTTCCCGGCGATGTTGTCGTGATAGAAGCTAAATGCTGCATCATATTGATCCATGCTCCATCGCAGAGCCGTCTAGAAAGTCGAGAGAGGTAGTAAGAAAGTCAACATGCAGATCGCGAGTTTCCTTTACCTCGCCGAACTGAAAACCGGAGACGAGAACGATCACGGTGGCCGTCAGACATAGAGCAATGCCCGATCGCGAGTTGAGAAACGTATAGAGCCGACGCTGGAGGAGTTTAGCGAGGGCCATTTGCTTACTATTCGGGGCTTCCGGTTCTATACATCACGTGACCTATATGGCAACAGACTCGACCGATTCCCTCACTGACGGCATTCTTTCGGTGCTCAGACCGGCCGTGGAGGAAGTCGACCTAAAAGTGAAGGCCGTTCGGTGAGTTTTGAATCGCAATTGGCTCGTGGGGTCTCGCAACGGGAAACGATTTCTTTTCTCTCTTACCAGGCAAAGTCAGGTCGAATTGCGGGAATACGTCGACAAGTTGTCCAAGGGTAAAGCACTTCCGTATGATTATGACACGTTTTGCTAGAGCGAATCGCGTAGAACTCCATCGCCTGTCCGATTTGCAGAAGGCGCCTATCAGCCTCGATCCGTACGTGCAGAATTTGGAGAATTCCAAGCATCGAATCCTGCTGGTGAACAATCTCTTGGAAAGTGTTCAAGTACGTGAGCACAACGTCACTTTTTTTTTAATCTTCTCGTGGACGTGCAATTTTTGCAGGAGCGACTCACGCGACTGAACCAGCACATAGCGAGAGAATCGGCGCGAAGAAAGGCAATGCTCGACCCAAGTCAACTTTCGTAGAGAAATCAGTATCTAATAGTAATAAAACAAACGACGAATAATCACACCTAGCAGCGTCACGCGAATTTTTTCCTCCTTTTTTTTGGTCTATCACTCACTGCGTTTCCATGGGGGGAGAGGTGGGAGCCGATCGCGGTAAGATGTCCAAAAGAGGAGAGTTGGCCACTTCGAGGGGTGACGGGGACACTTGCTGTTGCTGCTGCAGCTGTGGCTTCTGATTCTGTAGAGCGGAGACCTTTTCCATCAGCTGAACATAGAATTCCTTTGCTTCGATCGAATGCTAGAAGGAAGAGTGCGTTCAAGAAAAATTTTAGTAGACAACCAATTGTGTGACCACAAGTGGTTGCCACCTGGTCGCGTATTTGCATGTCTTACGTCTTCCGCCGGCCGACTGGCTTCAATAAAATGACCTATTAGATCAGCATCCTTGAGTCTTTCACATAATTGCCAGAGAAGTTGATGCAGCTGCCGAGCAACGCCCTCGCACGATACAAAATTGAGAAGAAAGTCGTCGAAAACGAGATTGAAGAAGGACGAGCTTGGCATTGGGTCAGTGATGCACGCCAAGGCGTGTGTGAATCGATGAAAAAATAACGATGGAACGTCTGGCATGCTCAAACAGGCGTGGGCTATAGGTGAAAGTATGGAGTGCAATAGAAACTCGTCGCGCTTCTCGGCGGCGTGGATGGCAAATTCTAATGTGAACGCCTGCGCCGGTTGGTCGATTTGCATGAATCGCGCTAATGCCTCGTTTGGTTTTGCTGTGGAATTCGGCTGAGGATCAAAACCGGAGATAGATTGTTTGACAAGAATTTCAGCGAGAGCTGGTAGACACTCGGTCAATGAAACCATGCTCTAATCAACAGAAAGACGTTGATAAAAATGTTAGCTTAGTGATTAAATAATTAATTGACGCACCAAATCATCTTCAGTGAAATTCTGCCCGTTGATCATGTCCCACGCATTCAATCCAAACTGGAGCAGCCGAATCAGAAGACAAAATTCCATATTTACCTAAGAAGTAATACAGAACACATTACGGCAAACATACTAATAATATGTATCTTACACGTGGAAGATCTTCTCGATTCACAGTATCATGCAACTGACTGACAATCGTATTCGTGACAGCATGAACAGCATAGGGATCGCAAAGCAACATCGAAATATCTCTAAATTAGTTAATAAATAAATAAATAAATTAAAATATCTAAGTACTCACCCTCTCATCTGCTCCTTAGGCGATCGTATATCGTCGAGTATCTTCTCCAATTTCTGCCCGTGCTTGGGATCGACGCCGCGCTCTCGTATGCACGCATCCAAGCACCAGCCGAACTCGTGACACGGATCGGCGCCGAGAACGTGCGTCGCTTCGAGATCGTGCAACGACATGAGCATGTCGGCTCGTAGCGTGCAATAGTGAACGATTTTCGTCGACAAGAAGAGTGTCCGAATGAACTGGAGCAGCATATTGTAGAGTTTCAGCGATCCGCCGACGTACGTCGTGAGACCTTTCACCGTTTCGTGTTGGCGTCGCGCGCGCGGCGACACGCCGAAAAAATCGACGCCGACGCTCGAAACGAGTCGTTCCTTCTCGTCGACGTAGCGATCGAGCAGCGGGCGCACTTCGTCGCCGAATAAGCCGACGTTTTTCTCCCATATTTGACGTTTGACGCCGACGGCGCACGATTCGTAGAGCGCTTGATCGTCGCTCAGTTCGTCGAGGATTCGGTCGGGGATCGTGGGAAGGGCGTCGAGAAGGCGAAGGACGACCGATCGGAGAGGATTCTCCGGTCGACGAGCGAATTCGAAGCCCGAATCGACGAGCGCGAGGATACGATCAGGCGCGAGAGCGACGAGTTTTGATAGTAGCGTCGTTTCGAGTTGTTCGTAGAGATTGGCGTGGATTTCGCGTCGCGTTACGTCGTGGAGATCGAGGAGGGGTAGGACGGGGTGCAGGGCATCGATGGCGAGACCGTTTTCGCGCTGAAAGTGAGTTATGACCTCGATCGGGTTCCCACTTCCCAGCGCATCGCGGATGAAGTCTCCGCCTTGATAGGCTCGTCCAGCCGAATCCAGTGTCGCTTGGTGATTAAAATCTCATTTATATATCGCTTCGGGAGCAGTTGTTGGCCAGAAAATCGGGCTGATACGCCGGAGCTCCGGTGGGGTGCAAAAACGCGTGGAGGTCTGAAGGCCTCCATAGCGGCCTTTGGGCTTAGCGCGCGCGGCCGTCCTCGTGACTTCTGCAATCCGAACACGTGGAGAATTCGAACTTTTGTATTTCCTAAAAAATTTCATCATAGAGATGTGATACATTTTAATATACGAGTTCTATTAAAATGTACCTTTTGATTTCCTTTTCGTGCTTGGCCTGCCTGGGAGGGATCAGATTTCACTGTAATGAACGGCTGTCCTTCTCTTCCCTCTGATTTGGATGCAAACAAACAACTGTAGGCAAAGCAACACCTGCAAGAAAGGCGTGGCTTGAAATGTGCCCACGGGGCCGTCCTTGCATCATCGTCTTATCATCCGTCGAATTCCATTTACGATCCCTAATAACATATCATTCCTCTCGCCGAACGAAGATGGATGCTACTACAAGCGCTGTCGTCATGAATGCGACAAACGCCACCAATGATGATGATCCCCAGTGGATCGGTGCAATTGAAAGCGCCGCCGTCATTCTAGTCGGCATCATCGCTCTCTTTTTCGGCTCGCTCGTCTGCGCGACCATCTACTTGCGTCCTCGACTTCGAACGGTCACCAATCTACTCATCGTCAATCTCGCCATCGCCGACATCTGCGTCGCTGTCGTCAGCGTCCCGTTCGTCGCCGCCAGTCTCGCCGTGCGTCGATGGATATTCGGTGACGCGTGGTGCCGCGCCGCCGGTTTCCTGAGTGTTCTCTTCTCAGGCGCGAGCATCGTCACGCTCGCTGCCATCTCCGTCGAACGGTTAGTGACAGATCGCAGGAAACGAAAACCAGGGAAGCGGAGAGGGGGGTCCTCCCCTCGTGCAACCGAGTTTACGCACTTGTGCCGGCTCGGATTGCATAGCACCTGCACCACCCGTTTCCCAGGAAACACCCTCAGTAGCTAGAGCCCTTTATCGTTGTCGTCGTCGTACAGTCGAGCGGCAATTTTTCTAAAGCGTCGCGCGTGTTTCGAGAGCGGCCCCATAAACCGCAACGCCTATCGGATGGAGATGAGCCGTTATTCATCTATAATTTGTTGTCCTAACCTAAGTGACCACAGTTGTCGTTTGCATCCTTGCAAACGACGACACGGAACGCATCCTCCCTCATACCTATAGATTCTCCGAGCGACAATACTAGAGCGGCTTCTTTTTCTCCCTTAGGTACTACTCGACGTCGCATCCCCGAGCCCGTCAGCGATCATATCGGCGAGCGGCTTTGATGATCGCTTACGTCTGGCTTCACGCGACTATTTTCAGCTTTCCGCCGCTCGTCGGGCTCGGTTCGTTCGATTTCAACGACGGCAAGAATCGATGTGCCGTCGCCTGGGCGAAACGCGGTGCCGACCAATGGTACAACACGGCGATCGTAATCGGCCTCTTCATAATTCCTCTCCTCGTCATGACCTTCGCCTATATCGGAATTTTCTGGCGAATGGACAAGCGAGCGAAACGACTCAAACAGAACGCCGAGAACGGCGGAGCGGCTACGGGCGACTACCCCGACTCGCCGTCGGCTTCCCGCACGCCGGAGCCGTGTCGTCGCCGCGGCAGCACGCCGTCGCTCTGCTGGATCGGCAGCGTGCAAGGTCACAGTACGAGTCGATATCGACGTTCTGTACGTCAATTGGCGTTGGAACGACGTCTCGCTAAAACCGTTCTCACGGTGATCGGCGTTTTTCTTCTCTGCTGGTTTCCGTACTACTCCGTCAATCTCTGGTCGACGTTCACCGGTCGGGACGTGTCGCCGACCGTCGATTACGTCACGTATTTATTGGCCTTGATCAATTCGGCGTGTAATCCCATGATCTACGGCCTGCGAAACAAAAAGTTTCGCGAGACGTTCAAGGCCATTTTGACGTGCCGTCGCGTCTCCTATTCGGAGCGGCGCTACTCTCTGTCGCGCTCCGTCAGCCAATCTTTGCCGGCAGTCGTCGCAATTGGATGCGAAGGCTTGAAATTGCCAGCAAAACGACGAAACTCGCAAGACAGCGGATTCATGCAGCTAATTCATCTCGACTGCAGACGACGCTCGTCGCTACCCCAGCCGCGACCGCCTCCGCCAAATAACAAATTAAGTAGCAGCAGCGGCAGCGTTGAAGACAGCGGAACGCCGTCGTCGGACCTATCAGCAACGGCAGTACCTAGAGAAAAAGCGGATCCTGATACGAGTCCACCTCCTCAAAAAAGACCAAGGATGTGCGAAGAACCGCGGCGAGTGTGCGCTGAGCGACGGCGCACGGGCAGTGGCCGACGGCGTGCGCCTCCGCCCCCTCCGCCCCCTCGGCCGCCGCCTCCCGCCTTCAAGTTGAATGCGCCCTGGACTGGTGCGTACAAATTCGACGAGTCGAGCGCCGGCAATTCTGTAGTTGAATCGATAAATATCGTATTTCGAGACGAGTCGCTAGTGTAAAGTAGAAAAGATCCACGACTTACACGCAAGCGCGGGCAGATACAAAAAAATAATAAAACGTACCTTTTTTCTTCACTTGCAGCGAGGAACATGCGATCGATTTCGTTGGGTTCGTAACATTTTATCCCTATTAAGCACACTCAAGCAACAATCATGTAGAAAAGAAAAAAAAGGGCGTGCTGCACAGGATGGCCACTTCTTCAAAATCTCTTTACGACCTAACCTGAAATTTGCCCGCTTTGGTTGTGTATTTGACACCCTTAAAAGGCTTGTATTTCTATGGAATAAAATACGGCATGAAATGCGAGCAAGACACTGTATTTTTTGGATGACCTCGCCATAGATGTCTAGTCTGTTCACCTTCAATCCTGAGACAGCAAACGAGGGAACTTTGAAGGCAACCTAAGCGAAAACGCTCGTCGTAAAAATGCTATTCGGAAGGTAATTGTGTGCACACTTCCACTGATGGGTTGGAATCAGGCAGAGGGGCCCCGGTTTGAAGTGTGAGCTGAAAAAGCAAGGAAATTATTTTATCGAATTGCAGAGACGTGTGCGCGTACCGAGCCTTTTAGTTGAATCAATTTCTGTGGCAT
This sequence comes from Oscarella lobularis, assembly GCF_947507565.1. Classification (NCBI taxonomy): domain Eukaryota; kingdom Metazoa; phylum Porifera; class Homoscleromorpha; order Homosclerophorida; family Oscarellidae; genus Oscarella; species Oscarella lobularis. The sequence continues at coordinate 2,099,133 of NC_089178.1, read as the reverse complement.
CAATCGACCGATCTATAGGCGAAGTAGTACACCACATCAAAACCCTCAGACAAACTCACGTGCCACTTTAGAGTCTTCGTCGTAGGATCAAACAGATAATTTCCAACTGAAAAAGATTATGACAAAGGAAGAGAATAAAACGGAGACGGGATTGCCTGTAGGTGTCAACGTGCAGTTCTGTACCATCTTTGGCATAACCACATTCAATTCAACTTCCTCGACCTATTAGAGAGCATAAGAATAGTCGAAAACGTTACGCGGAACAAACCTGTTTTCCCATTGTTTGCTTGGGACCGACAGATATGTCCAAAGAACCCGAGCCCTACAAGAAAATTCCTCGATTTTGAGATAACAAACAATTCCCGATCGAATTACCTCTCTGAAGTGAAACATTGGCTTTACCCAGACAGGAAAAGTTACCACACTAAATTAAAAACTACATCAAAACGAACGATTCCCGAAGTTCAAACCCCGTCTTGCCTTGAAGACGTAATGTGGTACGACATAAGACGGAATCGACCGTCGGGAGGAACAAACGACAAAACCCGCTCTGCCTATAGAAATCCATTTCTTTCTATGTAACCTGAAAAGGGGCTTAGTTGTGCTTGCCTCCCAACGACGGAATCGCACACAAGGATGAAAGCTAACGTCATCGAGTAGACGTGGATTGACAAAGGACATTGTCAAATCTAGAAAGAATTTAAAGTGAGGCCCTCCAGCGAGACACTCTTTCAGGAATGTACCGGGCATTCCGGATAATTTCACTACAGACTCAACCTATGCACAAGACGAGAGGCTCTCTAATTTTAGATGATGAAAAAATCCGCTACGTACGTGTCCCTGAATTTCTGACGAGATTGTTGTTCCCTGGTTGCAACATTGAAAAACGTGACTTACAATTCATAAACGGTTACATACGGATTTATCAATGATTGCATCGATTTCTTCAACCAAATCAAAATACGCCTAAGCGAGCGATTTGGAAAAAAAAACGCAGAAAGACATTCTGCAAACCTCATTGTTCGCGTACTTCACTCCTTGCCGTCTCCAAGGAATATTCGACAGCTGACCAGTGGGCAAAGTCTCGCTCATCCTATAGACAAAACACATGCAGCCAAAAAAATAGATGAAATTTCTTGACCCGGTTTACCTCGATCTACCAGTGACCGTGTCAACGACGGCTCCGAGCACAGTCGGCGGTCGAATCATCTCCCGCAAGACGTTGGGATCGGTCACGTGCGGATAACCATTATCGAGCATTTCATCGAGAAGCTAAAGACGGGAATTTGATGTAGCAAATCCAATTTCTTTCCTACAGTACGAACCTCGTAAACGACGACGTACTGCTCCTTGATCACCAATTCCGAGCAACTACCGAAATACTCGACGAACGTGTCCATGATTCGATGGAGAAATTCGACGACGTAGAGCGGAGGCGCTAAAAAGAAAAAGGCGACGATCCGACGATGTCCCCTCCCCCCCCTTCCCTTTCAAACCCACTTTCGTTTTGAAGTACGGCTACGAAGTAGAGCTTAAAGCGGAATATCGTGACGAGATAGTGATGGGGAGTCGTTACGACGACGGGAACGTCTTCGGGACGGCTCGCCTGCGACGACGTTGCGTCGATTGCTTTTTTTCTCTTGCTATTGCACTGTACCTTTGCTTGCGCTTCGAAGAAGTAGTCGCATACGGATCGACTGACCGTGCTGCGCCAGTGCTTCTCCATAAAGATGTCTCTTTGAGACGAAACGAGGACGAATTACTCAAGTTCTTTTGGAGGGCCCCCGATAACTTTTAGACGAACTCACCCCGACTGGTTAATCATAAAGAGACTGTGTATCATCTTGGGCGTCGGTTTTCCCTGCTGTAACAGCTCGATAAAACGTGAGATCGAACACGAACTATAGTGCCCGGACTAAGAACGGTGAATAAATAAATCGTTGCAAATAGACTATTGATTCGTGCCGCCGTTCATGCGTGGCAGTACGGGAAGTATCAAATTTCCAAACTGCGAGTCTTGGGTCACATAGCAACCGTAGGATTGAGACTGCGCGTGTTGCAAAGCAGCGCGCTGGTTCACCAGCATGCGATGAGCGTCCGCCCGTTCCGCGGGGGCGGGCGCTCGTTGCTGAGCGAGATTCTTTCCTCTTCCAACGCCTCGACCGTATTCAGGTCGCGACGAGGCTACTGGTCCCGCTCTACGGCTTTCCGGCTGGCGCTGGTGCTGTTCTTTCATTTTCAGCTTCTCCCTCTGCTCCTGTAGCGACTGGAGTATTTTTTTGTTGGTCTGCTCTTGACTGCCGGACATGGCCACGGCGTGCGAACCTAAACGCAGCAAGGAGACCCTCTAGAACAAGTTCTCTGTTCGCGATTTCGCTGCGCTTGCGTAGTGCTCGGGCGCGGGCGCAACACGGATAAATAACTCATTACTGTAGAACGCTACAGTACAAACAGAGAAACATGCCACAAACGAACACATAATTATATCTTGCGCTACAAAGAACAAACCTTATCTAAAACAACATGAAAATTGGGTGCAAGCAGCCTAAACAAGATCGGAGCACTGCTCTTCTGCCAGACGCTGAAGTGTGTTGATTCTGTTCTCAATGTCCAACACGGATTCCTCCTGACTAGTAAGACGTTCCTTTTGCTGCATCACAGTGTTCAATAAATCTACACGCACGGAGAGATAAGTAATGCAGTAGTAGAAAGACAAAAATACCCATCAGTGTAGATATATCTATTGCAGAAACCGCGTTATGATGATCTTGAGCTTGCCTAAGAAGATCATCGGCTTTATTTTTGTCGATATCGGCATCTCTGACGGCATCAGAATCCCTTAGAGCCAACAAACCACTGGTGAGAGATGACAAATTCTGTATACATAGAAAGCGCCATAAATCTATCAGAATGAGGGAGGAAATGCGTGCAATACCCGATTTATTTCAGTTGTGAGATCGCAAGCCGCAGAGGCTGCGGCTAAAGCGCTGTTCAGAGTCCCAATAGCATCTTGTCGGCAATCCTCCGCCTCCGTCAGCGTGTCCAACGCCGCTGCTCCGATTGCCTTTGACTCCGTGCTGATTTCGTGAACTCGATCGGCGTAGTGGTCAATCTAGAAGCATCACAACAGTGCATTCGAATCAGCCAGCGGATCTAAACTCTATCAATCACGCACATCCATTAGGAGCGCTTTGGCGCTATCAATTTCGTCCTTCGTAGCATTCAGTAGTTGTTCTGCAGACACGCGCTTGTCTGACTCTTCCCTTATAGTCGTTTCCACATCCTGCACCAAATCAGCAGCGTCTTGGCTTACTTCACTGCAGAGAAAAATACACTGACTATTCACACCTTCTCCCAAAAAAAACGACGTACCTAGCATGAGTGGCTAAGCGCTGGACACGTCGAGCTTTAGCAAGCGACGCGTTCGCATCTTTCTCCACCGCTATAATATCCATTTCGGGTACAATGGTCTCGTTTATTTGTCTCGAAAGCGTCCTGATTGTCTCCACAGGCGGTAGCGTCACGTCGAGAGTAGCGTTTGCCGTGCGCTCCGCTTCCATCACATCAGCAACGGACGACTCCAATTTCTCCTTAGCGTCCCGAACGTCCGCCAGAGTAGAATTCGCCTTTTCATACGCAGCTCGTGCCGAATCCTAAATTAAAATAAATCGTGAGACAACGCAAATCACAAGAGCGCTTCCTTACAGCTTCCGCTGTTGCACCGTCATAAAGATCGCGACTCCGGTTAAGCGCCACACTTGCGTTTTCCTTCAGACTATCAGCAAGATTTCTGTCCGCCATTGCAGCCATATACTTGTCCTGGGTTTTTATTCCCGCTTGTTCAGCCGTGTCATTCGCCATCGTCGCCTTTTTGGTGGCATTCTGAGCTCTTTCCAAGTACATCTCCAACATGGCCTTCACGTCGTCACGATCATCTTCCAACTCGTTCAGTTTCGCCGTATTATTCGCATGAAGGTCTTCAAACGCTTTTTTCGTCGCTTCTGCCATAGCTGTTAAATTGACAGCGTGTTCCGCCTTCTGAACGGCCGCTTCCACTGTAGCCTGAGCTTGCAGCGCTTTCGTCTCCGCCGCAGTAACCGACTCCTTTTCAGTCATAGCCATGGCGAGATAATTCGCCGCCTCGTCTCGAACTGTCGTCGCGCTGTCGTTTAGCGATGTCGCCATTGCCGACAACTTGTCGGCGTCCGTGTACATTCCGTTGGACAGTTTCACTGTGCCGTTGAACGATCTCGTTTGTTCCAGTTGAGCGTCTGTCTCGTTCAGCTGTCGTTCAATGTCATCGAAAAAGGCACTTAGTCTGGACGTCTCCGCTTCGAGTGAAAGTCGAGTTTCGTTCAACTGCTCCAATTGCATTTTGATGTAGGTTTCGTTTGCGTTTAGCGCGTCGCAAGCGGCTGTCAGTCGATCGTGCAAAGACGTAAGATTTGTTTGCAAGTCTTGCAAATCATCGGCTATATCCTGTAGAGTTCTGCCGTCGTACATCATGCTAAGACACGCTTCGACGTTTTCCACCGTGGCGAAGAGTTTCGACTTGACGCACTGAACAAAGTCCTGCAGTTTGAGATCAACGTTGAAAAAGTTAAAAACGAGCATGTCGTAGTTGCTGGAGAGATTCTCGAGTTTGCACAGAAGTTTGTCAATGAGAGCAGTCCAATTGGAGAAACACTGTCCACAGTCAGTACAATTCGGAGGCGAGCCTATATGTCAAAATATCGTTCCAGAAGCGTCCACCAGCTCTTCTATTTGTCTTACCTATGAAGCCGGGTCTGCAAACGTCACACGTGCGTCCGGCAACTCCATCTACGCATGGACACTGGCCGTGTATTTTATTGCAAACGTTCGACATGTTTTTGGTGTTATCCGTCGTGCAATTGCAGGCTAAAACCGTTTTTTAATATACAACGAACGCTGACTGTTCGTTTAAGTCTTACCCGGGCAACCGCTAGACGGATCATAGAAGCCGTCTCCGCAAGCGTCACAGACTCGGCCAACAAATCCAGTATTGCACGTACAGTCACCAGACATCTGCACACATAAATCGGCATTAGCACAGTTTTAATTAATTAAACAAATGAGGTAATTCTACCTTGTCGCAAACGGTGCTGTTCGATCCAAGGGGGTGATTGCACATGCACGCCTGGCAAGAACCGCCAGACGTGGCATCACCGAAGAATCCGTCTTCGCACTCTTCACAGAAATCGCCGATAGTGTTATTCGAGCAGTTCATGCAAACGCCCGTCAACGGATGGCAAACGGACGAATGCCCGTTACACTCGCAAGGAACGCACGGAATCGATTCGTTGCCATTTACCACTTCCCGCTTGAAACCCGACTTGCACAAATGGCATCTTTCTCCAGTGAAATTATCCTTGCATAGGCACTCGCCGGCTGTCGAGTCACAAGGGCACGACGGATTGGTTCCCACTTCGACGCAATCACAGGCTACACAAAAAAACAAGCGTACTTAAAATCCTTTTGTTAATTAAATGTCTTTATGAACCTTGGCAGCCCGAGCTGGTCAAGTTGAATGATTTGTAGCCACACTCTGAACACGTTCGCCCAATAACGCTATCAGCACAGTCACACTGACCGCCGAATGCTTGGCACAAGTTGGAATTGTTTGCTCCGACGGAATCACAGTTACATTCTGCAGGACAGCGATTTTATAAAGCCTTTCTAGGTAAGAGTATTGTTTTACCAAATGCTCCGTCAAATAGCCAACCCGCTGCACGGACAGTGAAGGGTTCACATGCCGGATTACTTGGTGGACCCAGCTCAGTGAGTCTGTCGGTATAGCAACTAGGAAAAACGAAGACGTCATCGTTTTTAACATCGCTTCCGAATTCTGATTGCAACGGCATCAAGAGCGCCTATCAATCTCACTCATCACGTGTACGTTTGAAAATGAATAATAAAATACCGCATCTAGACACCAATCTGAAGGTGTGCCTGTTTGCGTAACAGTGAGAATGATTGTGTCATTGGCTTCAAGGCAAAGGTCAGTTGCGACCTCAATGACATCAGCCTCAGTAGCAGTTAGGGTAAATGCGTTTTCAACTAAATTTTGTCCGCTGATTGAAGTCGCACCGCAAGAGTAGTTGCTGTTTCCCTCTCTCGTCACAGTAAAATCAACGATTCCAGTGTCCGCATCGGCCTATTCCAGCACATAGTACGGTATCGACGTATGAAATGCCATTGCCTTACCGTATAGCGCATACGAAGACTATAGAGAATCGTTTGAAGTGGAACTTGAAGCCTTATCGTCGCTTTGTCTTCAACAGCCATGAAATGGGCGCACGCACTGCCAGACAGCATTGACGAGTCGACGGGAGAGACAGCTTTGGGACCCTGAGAAAAAAACGTGAGACAGTGGACAGGGAGAAAAGACCCGACCCACCATTAGCTGAGCGTCTTCCCCTTCATAAATAATCCCTTCCAAGTTGGGTACGTAAAATCCTGGCTTGATTTCGGTGCACGTTCGGCCTTGCAGTCCATCAATGCAAGGACATTGTCCCGTTTCCTTGTCGCAAGTCAGACTCGTTGCCGTCAAAAGTGAACAACCGCACGCCGTGCAGCCGTTGGGATCATCGCCACGCAATCCAAAGAATTCATCCTAGAAATTCACATTCACGCGTTACATCTCGTTCATTTTACGACGAAGTCGTTATCTACTTTGCAAGTTGTGCATTTGCCGCCTGGCTCCACGTTCGCCTTGCACTCGCACGTCCCGTCAAGCTGATTGCATTCCAAGCACGAATCAGAATTGGTTCCATTTTCAAAACAATTGCAAGCTGCAGATCAAACCTTCGACGTAACCGTAGCAGTGAATCACGTTGAACTCACCCTCGCATCCCATTCCCGAGCTGAGATTAAAGAATTGGTATTCGCAACGCGAACACGTTCTCCCGTTGACGCGCTCAAAGCAGTCACACTGTCCGCCGAACATCTGACAGACGGCAGAATTGTTTGCTCCATCTGCACTGCAATCACATTCTAGAAAAAGATCAACGTCAAGTAACTTTATCTGATATGGAGATGCTGTACCGGATCCTCCGTCAAATAGCCAACCAGCTGCTCGAACAGCGAATGGTTCACATACAGGATTACTTGGCGGACCCAGCTCAGCGAGTCTGTCGGTATAGCAACCAGGAAAAACGAAGATCTCACCGTTTCTAACATCACTTCCGAATTCTGATTCCAACGGCATCAAGAGCGCCTAAATCAATTTCAGTTACTATGGGTACGTTTGAAAATGAATAATAAAATACCGCATCTAGACACCAATCTGGAGGTGGGCCTGTTTGCGTAACCGTGAGAATAACTGTGTCATTGGCTTCAAGGCAGAGGTCAGGTGCGACGTCAATGACATCGATAGCAGTAGAAGTTAGGGTAAATTCGTTTTCAAATAAATCTTGTCCACTGACTGAAGTCGCACCGCAAGAGTAGTTGCTGTTTCCCTCTCTCGTCAAAGTAAAATCAACGTTTCCAGTGTCTGCATCGGCCTATTCCAGCACATAGTACATATCAACGTATGAAATGCCATTGACTTACCGTATAGCGCATACGAAGGCGATAGCGAATCGTTTGAAGTGGAACTTGAAGCCTTATCGTCGCTTTGTCTCCAACAGCCTTGAACTGGGCGCACGCACGGCCAGACAGCATTGACGAGTCGGAAGGAGTGACCGCTTTGGGACCCTTGTCACATAAAAAAAAGAACTAGCACGGAATCAATAAATGCCTAGAAACAGAAGCACCATTAGCTGAGCGTCTTCTCCTTCATAGTAGACGCCTTCCAAATTGTGCACAAAATATCCAGACATGACTTGATCACACGCTTGGCCTGTCAATCCGCTTTTGCACGAGCACTGACCAGACTCTTTGTTGCAAACTGAAGACGTTGATGTGATACTCAAACACGGACAGGCTTGACAGCCAGCCGCTAAACTGGTGCTCAATCCAAAAAAGTCATCCTAAAGCCCAGCAAATAAACTCGTATAACAACTAACTACAGAGCATCTTCCCGTACCTTGCACGTGTCACATTTTCCTCCCGGTAAAACGTTGCTCTTGCAGGTGCACGCGCCACTGAACGGCTCACATTCTCCAATGGAAGTAGGGTCAGTTCCATTCGGAGAGCAGCCACATTCTACGCGTAAACGTTGACGATTCACAGCAGAGGGAAATCTAAGTTGTCTCACCGATAGCTCCCCCAAACAACCAAGCAGTTACTTCAATAGAGAACTGCAGGCAGTTACCCGTGGGCGCAGTTATCTCGGTGGTTCTAGGGGTGTAGCAGCCCGAGAATGAAAACACAGCCAAGGCGACTTCTGACGAAGCAATTATAACGTCCTGGATGTCAGCTTGCAATGGAATCAATACGACCTATTGACAGTTCGGATTATTCTACTACCGGTAAACGAAATGCGAAACTTACGGAGTCCAAACACCAATTGGCGGGTGCTGTCAAATGAGACACAGTAACAGTGATTGTATCGCTTGCTTGAAGGCAAGTCCCAGCAGCTTGGACTTCAATGAAATCACTGGATGCTACAAGTGTGAATGAAGTATCCAACACGTTCTGTCCGCTGACAGAATCGCCTGAGGGGCACGAATAGTTGCCACTTCCTGATCTTGTTACAGTAACTTCAACTTCGCCGGTATCAGCAGCGGCCTATCCCCAAAGAATAAACATCCAAAAAGTAAGAATTTCAAAAAAATTCATACGGAATAGCGAAGGACGAGACGATAGCGAATAGTTCGACTAGGCACCGGAATTTCAAATACTGCATTATCGCCAACATCGCCGAATCGCGCGCAACCGCTTCCGGTAAACGGCGAAGAAGAATTAACTTCAATTTCGGCTCCCTAGCGCCACAAATCAGCCATTGCGAGCAGAAGCGGCAATTTCTTACCGATAGAGTAGCAAATTCTCCCTCGTAAATGATTCCCTCTATGCCAGGAACGTAAAAACCGGGCAGGATTTCGTTGCATCGCGATCCATTGAGTCCGGGCAGGCACGAGCAAGCTCCCGTATCGACGTCGCATATCGACGATGAAGTCGTCAGCGTCGGACAGTCGCACGCCGTGCAACCGTCGCTATTCGAGCACGACAGACTGTGGAATCCAGCCTAGTGTAAAAGAACACGTGACGGAAACGCCCCTCGCCAAACGTCCGATGACGTCGCGTCGTACCTTGCACGTGTCGCACCGCGGACCCATAACGTTGGTCTTGCAGGCGCACTCACCCGAGATTTGATCGCAAACGACTCGATCTGCACCGCACGTCGGGCCTCCCGTACACGCTATCGTGCCGTTCGTGTCACAGTCGCACACTGAATAAACATATGCCTAAAGGAAAGGCGGGGCACGGGAACTATGGTCTCCTACGTTCGCATCCTGCCTCCCCCCCGATCTGTCCGAATCCGCACGTACAGTTCTGACAAAATTCGCCTTCGACGTTTGGGTGACAGATGCAGCCAGTCGCGTTACACGCTTGTGTACCAATAGAATCACAAAAGGAGCATTCTAGACGAGACGGTTAGCAATTGCGCGACGTGGAACTACGCTACTGTCCCCGGGGTCTATAAGTACGGGTAGTGTGAGAGAACACACATAGGATTGATTTCTTGGCTTTCCGTCGTCGCTGCGAGGCGAACGACGGGGGAATTAAGCCAAGTTGTACTGCAGTTCATGATATTACGATGTCGCTTCTCGCGAAAAACGACGCAACGCATCGACGAATCACGATCGCGTTCGCGCCCTTTCACGAGAGGAGATCGTCCGCTAAGTTTCCGTGAAGTGACACGGAAACGTCACGGTGGGATTCCGGGGAATCTTCATCTTCTTCGGTCTTGAAGACGACGAGACGAAGCGAGAAGAAATATTTGAGTCCGCAAGGACGGTTCATCCACGAAGATCGTTCAGAGCGAGTGGCTTCGTCTTTGTTCGCCGTGGTATGCGTTCTGTAAGCAAAGAAACTGAGCATGCCCGAGTCGTGTCAATGAGGTGTCACTGTCAAAACATGCATATCATCAGTCCCTCTGACGACGAGCGCGCGCTGGCCGAAGATCGTGTTCGTCAATCAAATATTTATCCAAATCATGCTGCATGCAACTCGCAGCAGTCAAGAAGACAATAGTAACCCTACTAAAACTGAACTATTACAGCTACGTCGAAGCCGGCCGTTTTCTACGGCGAGCATTGGGTACTTATCTTATCGAGCAAGTCAGTGACTGTTTGTTCATGAGCAGCCGCTTTAGAGCGCTGCTCTTCTAGTAGCCGTTTTTGATCTACAAACTCGGCGAGCAAATCTAAGAGAAAAGATGAAATAGATTCTCCTTTCTGTCGTAATCTTGACCTTTCAGCATTTCGATCTGGGTTGCATTCGCCGCCGATGCGTGTACGTCTTCAGCTTTCATTTTAAGACTGCTAGCAGTAGAACTGTCTGCAGCAGACGCCTCGGTGGCCTGGCTTTCGTTAACAGCAGCAACTTGCCTTGCAACCGATCGAGCGTTCTAACACATGAGGCGAAGTTAGACAGAGTGCGAAAGGAAAAATGTACGTACAGATAAAGCAGCTGGGCCCGTCACAAGGCAAGCGTTCATCGCCTTTTGGACGGTTTGCTGAAGAACGGCCAGACCGTCGTTTCTGCAACTTCTTGTTGCGTCGACGCTTCTTTGCGCCGCTTGAGCTATGAGCACGGCTTCTGCAGAAGTCGCGCTCGCATCAGTTGAATCCTCTTGAACCTGCAACAAAGCCAGTGCCGTCTTTGGGTGCTCTGCGTGCGTCGACTTTACCCACCTTGTCCAAAGCAACTACTAGAGAGCTCGTCTCAAATTCAATCGTCTCAAATTCAGTCGTATCCAGATTCGACGTAGCTCGATCGCGAGCCGAAGACGCGTCGGCCAGATCCGTTTCAATGGTTTGCACGAGATCCGACGCCTGAGCACTCAAATTGCTACAAACGCATAAAGCAATGCGGTTCAGAACGCTTCCAAGCGACTCTTCATCTTTACCTAGCTCTCTGGGCGACAGACAAGATGCTCAGCGCGTCGTCTTTACTCTGGCGTGACTGGCTGATCGTCGCGTTGATTTCCGCCTCCGGTACGATCGTTTCGTTGATCATTTTCGCTACACTTTCGACAGTAGAAACGGACGGAGCGGTCAGCGAGCGCGTCGCATTTGCCGTTTCCTTTGTCCGTTCTAACGACGCCTCGACGCTGCCCAGCCTGCTCATAGCACTGCGGACATTCGTCGAAACATTCTCGGTCGTCGTTTTTGTTTCAAACGAAGAACTCTAAAAATCCGAATTAGACAAAAAAAAGACCCGACGAAACGACGCTTTTACGCACATTGAGTGCCGCCGAATCATTGTACAATTTATCAGCTAGTTCTGCAGGTGCTGTAACGTTCCACAAAAGCTCGTCTGCCGTCATTTTCTCTTCGGCAGCAATTTCGTTTTTCATTCGTGCTTCACTGACGGCGGCAAACGCCGTCACGTTAGCCGCTAGAGCCTGTTCGACAGCCGCGCTTCCTCTGACAAGATAATCTCTGAGACTCGAACTGAGCGAGTTTCTCTGCGCTTCGAGAGCCGTCAAGCGTCGACTGTTGTTTCCGTGAATGACGTCGAACGTCGTCGCCGCGTTATTGACCCAATCCGTATCATTTTTCGCCTTTTCTGCTCGTCGCAAGCCGGTTTGGACGAGCTGTTCGGCGCTGCGGCTCTCGCTCTCGAACGCGTTGACTTCGTCACTTTTCGCCTCTATCTCATTCGCTAGTGCCTGCGCTCGAGATGAAACGTCATCGGCTCTCGCGTCCAAGAGGTTTGCCTCGGTCGTCAACTGAGTGCTATTTCGATTGACGCCAGCCGCGACTTCGACTGTGCCATTGAAATCTCCAGTTTGATTTAACTTCGTCTCGGCTTCGTCGAGTTTCGCTTCGATTCTGTCGACTCTTTCGCTGTGAGAGTTAAATTCGTTCTCAATCTGTACGCAAAAAGACGTAAAAAAATTAGACAGTGAACAACAATTTCGCAAACCTGTGTCAATCTGTCGGACAGCTGGCTCACGTTGACGGACAAAAGAGTCGTGTTATCGTCAAAATTAGTCATGATGGTTGTCAGAAGGCTTCTCAGAGTTGTGACGTTGGAAGCCAGTTCTTCCGTCGTTTGATTTCTGTAGCGAGTCGCTATGAGAGTTTTGACGCGAGCATCTTGATCTTGAATTTTTGTCAAAAGATCTTTTATCGTATTCGTCCAGTTCGCGTAGCAGGGCCCGCAGTCATGGCAACCAGGTGGACTTCCTAGAACGAAAACAAATTAACACTCGCATCTACGTCACTGCAATCTACATTCTCATACCAAAGAAGCCTGGCTCGCAATTGGAACAGGATACGCCACTAATCCCGTTGAGACACGGACATTGCCCAGTCACTTTATCACAGGAACTAGAACCAGAACCATCGATGGTGTTGGTTTCATTGCATACGCACGCTATGTATAGAGTCGGTAAATATGAATCTCCTTTTCAATTCACCGCGATGGATTACGCACCTTGGCAGCCGGCCAAAGTCAAATTGAAAAAGGTGTCTTGGCACGAGGAGCAGGTTCTGCTTGTCGGGTCAACGTTATTCCTGCAATGACACTGTCCGTCCACCTATATATAATAGAACGGTCAAAATAAATCAAAGGAAACAGTTCGCTTGACGTCGCAACTGACCAAATTACACGTAGAATTAAATGATCCTATCGGATCGCAATCGCACGCAGCGCAGCCCATTCCCGAGTCGAAGCCAAAGTGAAGAGGAGCGCACTGATCACACTTGTCCCCAATGACGTTGGGACGACACGTGCAAATCCCGCTCGTTTTGTTGCAGACGCCAGTTGTAGAACCAACAGGATTGCAACCGCACGCTATAGAAGGAAAGGACTCGCGACCATCCCCGCGTTTATTTCATATGCAGCGTACCCTGGCACGTATCTGCTAGCGGATCGCCAAAATATTCGTCGGCGCACTCCTCACAAAAGAATCCGGCCGTATTGTTGACGCACTTGAGGCAACGGCCGGTCGTCGTATTGCAATTCCCCGTTTGAGTTAGATCGACATTGTCGCTGCAGTTGCACACCTGGCAGCTACCATCGACGACGTCCGGTCGACCGTAGTACCCGTCGGCGCACCTTTCGCATCGTAGTCCGGCGTGCCCGAGACGACAGTCGTCGCACACGACTTCGCCGTTGACGCGATCGAGATAGCACGTGGCGCTGAATTTGTTAGGCGGCGCGTCGAACGGACAGGGACATGCGCTGCAATCGTCGACGTCGCCTCGCGTCGCGTTCCCATAGAAACCCGGTGCACACGCCTCGCAGAAATCGCCGTGCGTGTTGTCCGTGCAATTCAGACAGACGCCTGTGAGAACGTCGCATCGATTCGAGTGGCCGTTGCACTGGCAGGGAACGCAGCGATCGCTCGTCGTCCCGTTGACTACTTCTCGTTTATAGCCCGGTTCGCATTCGTCGCACGACAAACCGGCGTGTCCTTCGTCGCACGTGCAGTTCTCGACATCGGTTAGGTTCGTCGTTCCCGTAAACGTGGCCACGTGCAATATTACGTTGTCCAGAACCGTTTTTCCTCCAGCCTTTCAATAAAACGCCTTAGCCAAATGATGTGTGCGTAGTACGCGCATACGTACCTGGAAGAAATTTGCTCGTATGTATATATACTCAATGTCTGAGAGGACGTCCAGGAACTCCGAGGTCGTCACGTTTCTTCCAGATGTGCTGTTCACTGTAAAAGAAGTCTCGACCAGTGAAATCTACAGAAACATCGTCGTAGACTAAATGATACGCTCATCGCAAAGATAACTAACGGAATAGGTCGTAAAGGTGGGCAACGGCGAGGGAATATTATTCAGTGATGCTACTATAGGCTGGTTCATTGACGTTCCTTTTATGATGACATCACCGGCCGAAGAAGTCGTATTGACCGCGGATCCACTTTCCAAAGCCAAGTCAAACGACAGCTGTCGTCTGTATGCTAATCTTTTATCATCCAAGTATTTTTGAGGAAGACGAAAGTACTCCGCCAAATTAATCACCGGTTTCAGGGCAAAGTTTCTATTCCTGTCCACAAAGCAGATCAATTATTATTGCTTCTTATGTGTGAAAGTAGCTTACACAGCGAAAAATTGAGCAGATGCAGCCGTTGGTGCTCCAAGCGCATCTATGGCTAGCCAACCGTTAGGCATCCCGTCCTCAAAATCTGAAGAGACGGTAGTTGCTTCGAAGCCGCTAGCCGAGCGACAATCCGACGCGTGTCCATAGCAGAAACACGAGAGGCACCCACTGGAGTAGTCAAACGAGCCGGGACTGCACTCCTCGCAAGTTGGCCCCGTAAAACCCTCAATACACGAACATATACCCGTCACGGGATCGCAGCCGGTGCCCTTGTCGCTGCACGCGCATGGCTGGCACCCGCCTCCGGGCGCAACAAAAAAGCCGTCAGCGCAAGCGTTACAAAACCGTCCCGTGTAGCCTTTGGCGCAGGACTCGCACGTTGGAAGCCCGTCGCTGCTCAGAGAGCAACTCGTATCGACTGAACTGCCTATACTTAAGCATGGACACCGCTGGCAACCGTTTGCTACGGTCGCGTTGCCGTAGTAGCCTAATGAGCACTGATCACAAGCGAGTCCCGTTGTGTTGTCCTTGCAATCGAAGCATTCTCCCGTATCGGCGTCGCACTGGTCCGAGTGCCCGTTGCATTGGCACAAAACGCATTGAACGAGTTCGTTTCCATTTGGGGTTGCTCTCGTATAGCCGTTCTGACATCTTTCGCATGACAGGCCTTCGTATCCAATTGGACATTGACATTGCTCAACGCTCGTTTCTGTTGCATTTACGGATAGCACAGCGCGACGCAGTACAACGCTGTCCAACATCGTTTCGCTGTATAAGGGCGGCTAAAAACATTGTCCAAATGACTTCTTCTCACTGACTGGCTGATCTTACTTACCTCATCAAAGTTGGCTCGAATACGAAGGTATTCGACGTCTTGTAGAGTCAGAAACATTTCTCCAATTGTCACCGCTCTTCCGCTTGCATTCCCCAACCGAAAATTTGACTCAATCAATTGAATCTACATAAAAACACCAATAGTTCAAATAGAAAATGAAGGAAGCACTGTACTGAATATGATTGAAAGTCTCCACTTGGAGGAAGAGGATCAATTGTAGCTGTGATCGGATACTGCAGCGCCACCCCTTTGATGACAACGTCACCTTCCGAGTGTCCGGTAGACGGCACGAAACTTCGATATATCCCCAACTCAAAACTCAGATGCTGAAAATAGGCCAGACGTTGATTTCCGGTGAATTTCAATGGCGCAACAAAGTAATCAGCAAGAAAGCTCTTGATAACGACTCGAGGAACACCAGTCTCGCTAGGAAAAAAAGCTTATAAGACAGACGCGTTCGAAACTTCTGCCGTACCTAATGTCAGCAGGATGGACAACAGGAAAACCGCCAATGGTCGTCCAGCCGTCCCGATCAACATCAAAATTACTTTTTGACACTATTGTCTCCGTCCCGTAGCCCTCCGCTGACTCACAGTCAGTCGAATGCCCATAGCAAAAACACTTATGACATTCTCCCGCTTCATTGAAGTAGCTGTCACTACAGTTCTCGCATTTGGGCCCAGTCCAATTAATATAACAGACGCACTCGCCCGTAACTGGGTCACATCCGCTGCTGCTAATGCTATTGCAGCCGCAATCGGTGCAGCCACTGTCGCTCAAGTTAAAAAAGCCAAGCGAGCAACCGCCGGAACATTTCGCTCCGTCGATCCCGACTTTGCAGGAACAGATTCCGTCTTCTGAGCACTGAAGCGATTCCGAAAAGGTGGCGTTACATTCGCACTCGCGACAATCGGACAAATTGTAATAGTTCGCGATGCAGGAGTCACAATTCAAGCCGGTTGTGAATTGTCGGCAGGAGCACCGCCCAGTCAAAGCGTCACATTCATCTGACGCGGATCCTATTTGCGAACAGCTGCACGCTAGAATGAGAACAGTCTTCGTTCAATCACGAACAACAGAAATCCATGAAGTACTGTACCTTGACACTGTCCGCCAGAAAATCCAAAAAAGCCGTACGCGCAGCTGGAGCAGGATCGGCCACCAACGGAAGGACCGCAGTTACACTGGCCACCCACCGCCCCACAGACACTTGAAGCATTGGTCGGAAAACAGTCACAGTCTAAAAAACCAAAGATTAAAATTTCTATCTATCTGAAACTGATTCAGTGTTGTACCCAGTGTGCCGTTGAATAACCAAGCGTTGGCCTGGATTGTGTGATTCCTGCACGTGTCCGTCACGATTTGAGAGAGCAAATTGACGGGGACTTCTCTGTTTGCGTAGCAACTTTCCGTTGCATTCTGCTGAGCGGGATCGAGACTGGCGAAAGCTAAAATGTCATCTTTCTCAGGAAAGAGAACGACCTATAAAAATTGTTGATTATGTATGTGAACAAAAAAGGACTCATCAACGCACCGAATCAATAAATAAGTCCCCAGGATTTTCACTCGCAATGATGACGTCAAAAACCGCTCCACCGGAACGATGGGCTGTGTTTAGTCGAGCCGTTCCCGCATCTTGGACCGCTTGAAAAAAAATTCGTGACGCGTTTTCACTTCCAAAGCGAACCGAAAGGGAGGCGGAAGTCGAAGACTAGAATTCAATACCACATTGAAAGTACGCTTCGCGACGCAACCGAAATACCTACCTGATAACGAACTAAAAGATAGTATCGAATGCTTCTCGAGGGAACAGTGATTCGAAAGGACACAGAATCTCCCGCTCCCGTGAGAAGAGCGCCTCCGATACCCGTGAAGGTGCCCGGATCGACCTCTCGCTTCCTTTCTATCGTAGCGGCACCCTATCGCGCGAAAAAAACAATAGTAGTCGAGCAAACAAACTCCTTTTCTTACAGTCAACGTCGCCTCTTCGGCCTCGTACACGATTCCCTCCAAATGAGGCAGAAAGCGACCGCTTTCGACGGCGTCGCAATTCTGACCCGTCATGCCCGTTCGGCACGGACACTGTCCAGTGACGGGGTCGCAGACCGTGGAGGTAGACGTGCTCAGAGAGCAACTGCAAGCGTTTGGGCATCCTTCCGGCGAGTTTCCATCGAGGCCGTAGAGGCCCGGCTGCGGATCGACGACATGAAGCGTCAGCTGGGCGAGCGAAACGCAACGTTACCTTGCACGTATCGCATTGACGTCCAATGACATTTGCCTTGCAAACGCATTGCCCCGTCAATACGTCGCAACTGCCGTTACCACCCGGATCTGATCCGCCGCTATGGCATCCGCAAGCTAATGGAATAAACGTAGGTTCAACATGACGGCTGGAAAACAAACATCGTTTGTTTTTATTTCTACCTTGACAGCCGTTCGGACTGCTCGACAAGCCAAAGAAACCTGCCTTGCACGTATCGCACTTGGCCCCCTCGACATTCGTTTTACAGGAGCAAAGACCGGAAGAGTTGCACTGTTGTCCAATCGCACCGAGGCTACTACACTGGCACGCTATACGAAGAACGGAGAATAATAACAAAACGGCGCGCACGAAGAGCAAAAATCTACTGCAAAAGAATTAACACAAGCACAACCTCAGACGGATCTTCCTGAAACCTCAACTCCTGAACAAATAAGATTAGGCATGATTAGGGTTAGCGGACAGATAAAACCGTCCAGAAAAAACATTAGCAGATGCGGAACTCACCAATCCACATAAACGATTTTTTAGTACTGCAGTACAACATATTAGAGCATGATAATATTTTTCGTATTATCATGAGGGAAAGGAGAGCCCCAGAGGAAAACCATTTCGCTTACCCAAGCAGACGTCTGGATCATTGAGAGCCTTTGAGGGATTTCTAAATAAATTCGGTAGACACATCTCGCACATGTCTCCAGTCGTATTGTGCTGGCAATTCTGGCAAACGCCGAAGCCCTTTGCCTCGTCGTAAACGCAACTGTCACTGTGATTATTACACTCGCACACTGACATGGAGAAAAATTAATAAAAATACGCGAATAAATAAATTCGAGTCTCACCTTCACAAGGATTGCCATGCGTCGAATTTCCTTTCATGAACGGCTTGTTGTTGAAAAGCGGCAAACAACGATCGCAATTCGGTCCGGCCGTATTGTGACTGCAAACACATTCGTCCGTAATCTAAAAAATTCATCATGATCATGCGCGCGTGGGGGAGGAAATCGGATCTCCTACCTTTCCCATCATGTCCGTAACGCATTCGTTGGAATGTCCGTAACAGTAGCATCGAGCGTCGACTTCCCATTCTTCGATAGCGTAATAGTAAGCGGCGAACGTCTGCTCGCTCGGCGATACGAAAACGTCGCCGCGCGTGTCCAAATCCAGAAAGCGCGCGCGCAAATTCGTCACGAGCGTGTGCTCGATGATCAACGCGACGTCGAAACGGTTCGTTTCGTATCGAGTCGTGGCATCGTACGTAACCTAGAAGAAAAAAACGAAGGCGACGTCAAAAGAAAAACCCCGCGCGAGAACACACGCCCACGCCCACACTACACACCGTTCCGCCCGTTTCGGGGTCTTGAAGCGTCGTGTCCTCTTGGATACAAAATGCCATCGTGTTTTCGTTCTCGTTCGGTAACTCCGATCGCATTCGCTCGACGATGCTCGTGAATCTGCCGCAATTGGCTGCGTAGTACTGCAGAGGCGTCCACGTCATTCCGTGGTCGTTCGACTTCTCGAGAATCATCAGTTCGGGTCGATACGTATTGAATGTGATAACGGATCTGTCGAGCTGAAACGTTCCCGAAAGATTCACGCTCACGTTCACCATTTCGTTGAGCGCGTCCTTGAACGTTGCCGCTTGCCAAAACGTGGAGAAGTTTCCGTCGACGGCGAGTTCTTCGGGATGCGTGTCGTCGCCCGTCGCGTTGCAAGTGAGACACTTTATCAGTGCCGTTTGTCGATATGGAGGACAGTAGAGATTGGGAGGATCGCCGCACGTTGACGTCGCGGCGAACATCTTCGCGACGTTCGACGTCTCGGGGAAACACCCCCCGTTCCCGTCCGAACAAACGGACGTCGATTCAGCGATTAGGCAGGCGACTAGGATCGCCAGGTGAACGCGCAACATCATCTTCTGTCGTCTCGACGCGACTGCTCGATCTCTTCGTGGCTAAACAAACGATTTCGACGCGTCGTGCCTTGGGGCGTGAGACAAAAATGTATGGGGGCGGAAGACGAGGTCCCGAATACGGAAGTGATACGCCCGAACCCTCCAGAACAGGCACTGAACGGCACTGGCACCGTTCAAAGGTTTCGCATCATACATAATTCGACATTCTCGTGGCTTCGTGCAATTATTAATCAACAGACAGACAGAGAGAAAAAACAACGAACTGGTGCACACATAAAAATCCGCTCTAAACTCGCTTAGATAAGCTACAAACGAACAAAACGAAGGCAACGAGCAGGGTCAAAATTATGCTCCTACGAATACGCACCCTTGGGAGCCTGCTCCGACAATCAACTCCAGACTTTTGAGATCTTTATCCATTTCTTCAATCATGCGGTCGTTCTCCTGTAGCTCAACATCGAGTTCATCTCGTTGATTTTGTAGCATTAGAATCATGTTTGCAACGTCCAAGTCGTTGAAACGATCTTGGAACGCTTGCAGGTCACGTTCGAGTTGGGCCACTTCGTCAGGATCAAGTCGTCTGAGGTTAGTGATGCGGCGAACCAAATCGTCGATTCTTTCGCGAGTTATTTCTAATCTGTCTGTGCAATTTTTCTGCTCCTCAATGGCCTGGTCTACTTGATCCGCTTTCATGCTTGCATTTTTCTCAATCTCAGGACACTCATCTTTGAGACCCTGTGCTGTGGCATTCAACTGCATAGCCGTCTGCTTCTCGTTCTGTGCAGCGGTGACCAAATTCATTACTGTGGCTTTCAGCTCCTCAAGCTCCGCCGTACAATTTCTTATCTCCTGTTCAGAGAAAAATTCAAACAAGTTTGGTCTACACGTTGTCACAGCATCTTACCTCGAGCGCCATCTGCGCAACGTCAACAGCCTTGCAACTCACGTTCAACGCCATTTTCGCATCCATTAGAGCCTGCTGATGATCCTCCAGAATCTGACTCGCATTAGCAATCGTCTCATTCACCAGCTCCTCGATCATACCAATCTTTCCGAGCGCTTCCGTGGCACTCGCCTGACTCTCGTTGATGATGCGACTGAAGTTGACCAAAACGTTTAGCATGCGCTCGGCATCGACGATGACTTGATTGGCATCGTTCAGAGCACGCTGCGCTTTCTCCGAAGCATTCATCGCTCTCGCTTTAACGACTTGACTCTTTTCCATTGCAACGTCCACCTCGGCCTTCTTCGCGTTCGCCTCCATCATCGCCTGGTCAATGTCAGTCACAACGCCGGCAAAGCGATCGTTCAAATCCATCAGCATCTTCGTCAACTCGCTCGTGTCCATCTGAGCCGCGTACAATCGTCGGATCGCCGCTGAGAGACCGGAATCGGGTCTCGCCAACGCCGCGCGATCGTACAACGCCTTCGCTTTGTCGTGCACGGCCGACGCCTCCATTTCGGCGGCGACCACGTCCGCATTGACGTTCGCGAGATTGGCGCGTCGAGCGTCGATCGCCGTCATCAGATCGCCCAAACGCATTTCGTCGTAGCGCGCACGATTCAACGCCATCTCGGCCTTTCGCTTCGCTTCCATCGCGTTTTCGTACGCCATCGTCGCCGTGTCGTTGATCTGCGTCGCGACGTTCTCCTGGCGCATCGCTTCGGCCTCCGCCGCCGTCGCCACATTCGATATGTTTGTCGCTAGGTCTTTGACAGCGTCGCGCGCCGTTTCTGCGTCCGCGAGTCGATTAGTGGCCATCGTCAGTTTATCGTAGGCTTCCTGCAACTTCATCTTCGCTTCGGCGACGAGATCGTCGATCATTTGCGCTTTCGTCGCCGCGTGTTGAGCCGATTCGTTCGCCATGCCGAGGTAAGTTCTGATTTTATCCAGTTTCGTTTGAACTTCGTCGAGCGTCGTTTTCACGTCGTTCAATCGGTTCTTCAGGTCGGCGCTGAGGGCGTTTGCACGAACGACGTCCATGTCGAGCCAGTCGAGTTTGTCTTGAATGCGTTTGAGTTCGGATTCGAAAGTTCCGTTGGGAAGGCGCCCTTCGAACGCGTCGACGGCGTCTTTGAGTTCGTAAAAGCGTATCATTTCGTCCTGTAGGCCCTCTCGCACGTCCTTGTAGCATTCGAAACATTCTAAAAAGGGGGTTTCTTTTTGTTCTGAAGGGAAAAAATGCGAGGGGGGTGTTACCGCTGCATTCGGACGCGTTGTTCGACGTGCACGGGCAAAATCCTGTCGAGTCACATCCGTGAAGGTTCGCTTCGCCTCGACAATGACCTACGAACGAACGAAAGGCAGCCATAATTATCCACCCCTGCTTCCCCCTCGATGCGACAATGGTTTCGCTGTTTCTTTTCGGTCGCGTCAACGTCGAAAGGGCTCGAATGACAAAAGGAATGCCGTTCGCGCGATTCTTTTTCTCTCTACTCACCGAGTAAGACGACCAGAACGAGTCCGACGTACCAGACGAATGCCATAACGCTTCTTGCTCCAATGATCGGACTGATATTCTCGTGACGTGTGCGCATACCACGACGTTTCCGTAGATACATATGGCCTGCCCCCAACAGGGCGGAGGCCACCTATTTCCGGCGTGAACGAAGATCCGGCCCTTTTTGTTCCGCTATAGGCCAACGGATTTTATGCACGCTGTCTCTAAGTGCGTCATAAGGCAAAAAACTTAGTAGAAAAGAGATACCAATTTGTATGCAACGTCGCGTAATAACAAAAAAAAAACGGTACAAAAATACTAAAATTTAATTACCCGTGCACCATTAGACGCATGTAGCCGATAGCTCAGCACTAACTTCCTCGATTTCCCTTTCCAAAGAAGCTATTTGTGCATCGTTGACTGAAATGGCGGCTCTCTGCTCTGCGGCAACTTGCCGCAGCGACTCGATTTCCCGCGCTAGGTCAAGTTCGACCAGGCTGTCGGATAAATCGTCGACGGTCTGCCGTACGGACTGAACGGCGTTGTCATCCAAACGTTCGATGTTTTCCAAAGCCGACATCAATTCTTGAACCCGAACTCGAAGCGCGTTTGTGTCGTTTTCGCAAGCCAAAATGTCCGCCTCCACTTTCTCCGTCGACGCGACGTAACCATCGAGAACGGTACGATTCGCCGCGCAGCGAGCGACGAGCGACTCGGCCGTTTCGTTCGAAGCAATCGCATCGATTTTCGCTTGGTCGGCATCGGACTTCGCAATAGGTGCCGTCTTCAGAGGGTCCCTCGACTCCGACCGTACCGTCGTCACAGTATCGAACGCATCGTTGGACGCCATCTCCGCCTTTTGAGCCGACAATCTGGACGCCGCCGCGTCTTCCTGGGCCATTTGGTTGTCCTGCAAAATCTGCGTCGCCTGATCGGCAGCCGCTCTGCTGCTATTTCGGATTCCTTCCACCTGTTCCAAGGCTTTCGCTGCTGACGCCGAAGTAGTTGTGATTCGATCGTTGAAGTTTTTTAATATATCGAGCATATCGTTGGCGGCACTCAACGTCGCCGACGTCGAGCTGACGGCCGCTTCTCCCTTTGCCAAAGCGTCGTCGGCACGATTTTCGAAACCTTGCGACAGCGTCTCATCTCGAGCAACTTCTACTAAATTGCCGTCAACCCGATTTCTGTACGTTTCGCTGTCCTGCGCGACACTCGAATAGGTCGACGCTACGTTCTTCAATTTTTCATCGAGCGAAGCGAGCTTTTCGTTTGCGGCGGACAGTTCGTCGCCGAGTCGAGACAAGCCAAAATCTTCACGCGATTTCGACGACCGATTGCTAACGTCAGCCGCCGCGGCAACAGCATCTGACACACGGCTCTCGGCGATCGTCAAATTGCTTCCAATCGCGTCGACCGCCTCTCGACGATCATCTACCGAAGACGTCACATTGAACAAAGTCCTACCATCGATCGTCGCCTGCGATAAGGCATCCTCCGCGAAAACTCGAGCCGACGACGCAGCAGCGTCGGAGTTGAGCGACGAGTTGGTCAAAGCAGCGGCGACGGCAGTTTGATTTACGGCTAAATTCTCCGCCGACGCGGCGATGCTATTCGTACTCTGAGTAAGCGACAAAATCTCGGTGAGATCGGCTTCGGACGAAACGACGTCCGGCTGTATCGTTTGATCGATTGTCTCGTAAGAACTAGTCACGATTCTTTCCGTGCTTCGCGTGGTGTCGACTAAGCTGTCGGCCCTGACGATCAACGTGTTTGCAGTCGAGTCCAAGCTATTCATCGAAGTCTCCAGCGCCGACTCTTCGTTTTCTAGCGCCGTCAAATCCGCTTCGATATCGGCGATTTGACGACGAATGTCGGCGACGCTCGCTTCTCCCGCTTGCACGTCGACGTCGAGACGTCGCAAGCGCTCGTCGACGTCGGCAAGACGATCGGCGAACGATTCCGACGATCGCGTCGATTCGAAGAGATCGATTCGCGTCGTAACAGCGGCGAAACGACCGCGAAGATCGTCGATGGAAGCCTTCAAGTCGTCGTAGCACGAATCGCAGCCTAAAAAGTTCCCACATAGAGGTCGCAAAGAGACGAAAAATAGCGACTGAACTTACGAACACAATCCGTTCCATTTCCAGCGTAGTTTTCCGCACATCTGTCGCACAGGAGACCCGTCACTCCGGTGCGGCAAGGACACTGTCCGGCGTCGTCACACTGCGCCGACGTCGAACCGTCCGCATTACAATCGCAGCTACGACATCCGTCTAGTCCAAAATCGTAAAAGCCGACTGAGCAACGATCGCACGCCCGCCCGTCGACTCCCGCTTTGCAATCGCATTGGCCGTCGTCTTTATTACAGAGAGACAATGTCGATCCGGTCGTGTTGCACTGACACGCTAGACAGCCATTCGGATTGGTGACGTCGTAGAACTCGTCTGCACAGCGATCGCAAAGTGGCGGGAGCACGTTCGGACGGCATATGCACAGTCCGGTCGATTGGTCACAATCAAGAGTTCCTCGTGGATCGCAAGGACAAACTATAAATAATAAAAATAGTCTCATTGGAAGAACGTGTCTTATAGACTCTCACCGGTGCAATTTTGAGCCGTGGCGTTGCCGTAGAATCCGCTACGGCAGCGATCGCACAGATCGCCCGCTGTATCGTAAAGGCATTTCAAGCAGCGACCGGTCGTCGAGTCGCAGCTGTCTGGATCGGTGACGTTGATGTTGCCGCTACACGTGCAATCCGAACAGGCGACGCCGGCGTTTGGATCCCCAAAGAAGCCGGCACCGCAGTTCTCGCATTGATCGCCGACGTGACCGCTTGCACACGCGTCGCACTTCAATTGACCGCCGCCGTCGATGCCGCACGTCGGACTGAAACTCGTATTGACGGAATTTCCCGGGCACGAACAGGGAAGGCAATCGGACGGCGTGCCTTGAGTCGGATCGCCGTAGAATCCTGATTTACAGCGCTCGCATTGATCGCCTTCGGTCTCGTGCGTACAGTTGATGCACACGCCCGTGACGACGTCGCAATCCATTGCATGCCCATTGCAAACGCAAGCTACGACAGACATATCATACAAAGTCATAAAAGTGGTATTTACTCACGTTGACACCCGTCGGTTAGATTGAAGTAGAAATCACCGCACGAGTCGCATTTCAACCCCCGAGCGCCTTCCGTGCAGTTGCACTGACCCGTCGCGTCGTCGCACTCGGATCCAATAGATCCCGGTAAAAAGCAATCGCACTCTGCAAAAGATAAATAAAAAATCAAACTTCTACTCTTTCTCCTCACCTTGGCATCCCGAACGACTCATATTAAAATATCCCGACAAACACTGGTCGCATCGTCGTCCACCGACGCCCGGCCGACAATTACATTGACCCGAGAAAAGATCGCAGTCGGTCGCCACGGCACCAGTCGGATCGCAATCGCACGGCTCGCATCCCAGCGCCGAACCAAAGTTCCAATGATCGGCGTCGCAAGCGTCGCATCGTCTACCGACGACGTTCGGCAAACAGCCACACTGTCCCGTCGTCCCGTTGCACGCGGAACCGACAACGACGCCCGACGAATTGCACTCGCAAGCCGCGCAGTTTCTCGCGACGATCGCGTCGCCGTAGAAATCGGTCGCGCACACTTGGCAATTGTCGCCGTCCGTGTCGCCGACGCAATCGCGACAGACTCCCGTCGTCGTGTCGCAGAAATCGGTTACGTTGACGTCGACGTTGCCGTTGCAGTCGCACGATCGACAACCGACGCCGTTCCGCGGATCGCCGTAGAAGCCGTCGGCGCACGATTCACATTGGAGGCCGGCGTGAGATTTCGGACACGCCGTGCAGTTAATGGTTAGTCCGTCGTTGAGGAGACGGCACGTGCTGCTGAAGTTGGCCGGCGACGACGCTGACGGACAGAGACAGGGACGGCAGTCAGTTGGGGTCCCTCTGTCGGCGAAACCGTAGAATCCGTCGGAGCATTCTTCGCAGTGATCTCCGCGAGTGTTGTCCTGACAGTCGATGCACGTCCCGTCTCTATCGTCGCAAAACAACGTGTGATTATTGCAGTTGCACTCTGAAACGAAAAAATAAATAATGAAGAAGAAATAAGGCAGAGGAGCGATAGAGTCGTCTTGCCTATGCAACGCCTAGCCAAGTCAAAGTGTCCCCTAATGCACGCGTTGCACGTTCGGCCAGTCGTCGTTGAACTACAATTACATTGACCGTCGTCTTGATCACATACAGGCGATCCCGTTTGGAAACAGTTGCATGCTACAGACCAGAAAGCGCCTTATACAAGGAGATTGAAAGCGAAAGAAACGCACCTTTGCATCCATTGGCGTCGAAGCCGTAAAAACCGGGAGCACACGCGTCGCATAAGTGACCTTCGACGCCCGTCTTGCATTGACATGCTCCCGAGATTTGGTGGCAATCGTCGCTCAGAGAACCGTTGCTATTGCATTGACATTTCGTCGCGCAACTAGCGGTCAGATTGTAATAGCCGCTGTCGCATTGATCGCACTTGAGGCCGACGACATTGGGCATGCAAATGCATTTGCCCATTTCACCAGAGCAAGCGCCGATAAGATCAACGGATCCAAAAGAATTGCAGTTGCATTCTACAACACCCCAAAAAACAATCTAAAAATAAGTGAAAATGAAGCAGGTCTTCGCACCCGTGCAATTCCGTGCAAAAGCACTTCCATAGTAGCCAGGAGCGCATACGCTGCAGTCGGAATCGTCTGTATTGTAAAGACACTTGAGGCACTCCCCAGTCGTGTTATCACAATTTCCCGTCGCATTCAAATCAATGTTTCCCGAGCAAAGACAGCGTTTGCAACCGACGCCGGCTCCAGGGTTTCCAAAGAAGCCGTCCGCGCAAAACTCACACTGATCCCCACTGTGACCCTCAGAACAGTTGGTGCATCTAAAGCAAGAGAAATAAAACCGCGCGCACGTCAGTGAACGCACGCTTACCTCGGTCCCCCTGGCGTCAGCTCACACAAATTGCTAAACGAGTTACTGATACCAGGACAAGGACACACGCTGCAGTCGTTTGGTGTGCCCGCGGTCGCGTCGCCGTAATATCCAGACAGGCAAAATTCGCAATGATCACCGTACGTGTTGTCGGCACAACCCGTACAGAGTCCACTGACGACGTCGCACGTGGACGAATGATTGTTGCAATCGCACGCTGAAATGAAACGAATTTCGAGATGTAATTGATCAGAAAATCGGTATTTTCGTTACCTTGGCAACCGGCAGAAACGTTGAAATACCCTTCGCTACAGGCATTGCACTGTAAACCCATTGAGCCATCGGAGCAACTGCACTGGCCAGAGTTTTGGTCACATCGAATGCCAGTCGATGCCTGAGGATGACAATTGCACGCTGTAAAAGAAAAAAATCCGTGAGGAAAAGAATGACGCTATGATGAATCGTTCTAACCTGTGCAGCCGCTTGCGCCAAGACCAAAAAAGCCCTCCTGGCATCGATCGCATTTGTCGCCTTCGACGCCCATCTTGCACGAGCAAATGCCCGTGTTGACGTCGCACGCGGCGCTCTCTGACCCCAACGAATGACATTCGCACGCCGAGCATCCCGCGTCGGTAAAATTGAAATTATTCACGTTGCATTCGGTGCAATTAAAGCCGACAACATTGGGCTTGCAAATGCACTTGCCCGTCTCAATGCACTGACTCGTCACGGAACCAGTTGCATCGCAATTGCACAGCGTGCAATTCTTCGCCACCGCACTACCATAATAGTCGTTGCGACATCGTTCGCACTGATTCCCCGCCGTGTCGTAGAGACAGAGAAGACACTGACCGGTCGTACCGTCGCAGCTGTTCGGATCGCTAGCGTTGATATTCCCGTTGCACGAGCAGTTCGAACAGCCCAGCGGAGCTCCCACCGCTCCGTATGGATCGCCAAAATAGCCGGGCAAACATCGACCACAGTCGTCACCCGCGTGCCCGTCCGGACAATTGAGACACGTCACGACTCCGCTTCGCAGTTCGCACGAAGTCGTAAACTGTCCGTCGGACGACGTCAACGGACACGGGCAAGCGACACATTCGCCCGACGCGTTTCTATAGAAACCGACGGCGCAGACGTCGCACTGATCGCCGGCCGTGTTATCGCGACAATCGCACACGCCCGTCTGCCCGTCGCAGACGTCCGATCGATTATTGCACTGGCAGGGAACGCACGGGATGAACGAATCGCCGTCGCGAACGCTTCGCGTGTATCCGTCAGCGCAGCGTTCACACAGAGTCCCGGTGTACTCTGCCGGACAAATCGATCGTTCGACCCAATCGACGTCCGACGCGTTTGACTTGACGGATATCTGAAGCGATGCTTCGTCGAAGACGGTGCCGACGATCGGCGCGTACGACGCTCGCACGGTGATGCTCGTCAAGGAGACGAGAACGCGTTGGATGTCGAAAGGAAGCGCTCGACTCGATTGATTGCTTCCCGATAGCATTGACGTCCAGTTAACCGTATCGTCGAGACGAATCGCGTACGAATGACGAACGGTCGATGGCGTCGGAGATAGATTCGTCTCGATTCGATCGCCGTACGAATTCGTCAAAACGACGTCGGGACCGCCGTATATGTCGACGGATACGTTCGATTCGAGTCGCAAGCCCACGGTCAGCGTCTTGGCGTACGAACTCACGCGATTTCCGTAGAAAGACGAGGGCATTTTGAAGAGAAGCGTGACGTTTGGGTTGAACGAATTGCCGACAATTACTTCTCCGGGAGCGGGACGTTGCGTCACGAGCCCAAGATCGACGATTGTTCCGTCGTCGGCTCGCACGATTTCGTACACGGCTTGGCCGCTGAAGTCGAAGTCAACGTCAACTTGATCGCTCGTGTAGTCGGGCGACGGCGAGCAGTCCAACGCGTGACCGTAGCCAAAGCACGGCTGACAGCCGAGCGGATTTGACGATTCCAAATTGAAATACGTCATTTTGCATACGTCGCATTTGATCGTCGTCTCGACGTCGACGTTTTGCTTGCAAGAGCAGACTCCCGTCGACGAGCAATCGGAGCTAAGGGAGCCGGCTACATTGCAGTCACAGCTCCTAGAAAAAAAAGAGGACCTCGTTCTATGATTATAATAATTAGTATTTTTATCACGCACGTGCAGCCAGATGTGGAGAAGTTGTAGAAGCCGCTCGCGCAGTGCGTGCACTTGATTCCGTCGACGCCGAACTTGCAGTCACACTGGCCAGCGTTGTCGCACTGCGTCGACGTCGAGCCGGTGACGTTGCAGTGGCAAGGCTGGCATCCAGTCGGCGTATTAAAACCAAAATAATCATCCACGCAATGATCGCATTGCTGCCCTTGGACGAGATCGATACACGAACAGTTACCGGATTCCACGTCACAGACGTCGCTTTGCGAGCCAGCCGTCTTGCAAGCGCAAGCTAGGCATCCGACGGAAGAGAGGGAATGATAGGCGGGTAGACACGAGTCGCAAGTACGTCCAAAGACGAATGATTGACACGAACATTGGCCTGTGTACGAATTGCACGTGTTTCCCGTCGATCCAACCGAATTGCAGTTACAATCTAAAAGATCACCAAAATGTAGCGGCTCTCGCAGACCAGAAAAGACTTACCTAGTGATTTTCCATATAATTCGGCAGAGATGCCCGAAACTATTGTTCTGCATATGGGATCCTCGCTCATTCCTCCTTCGACCGTGAGTCTCGCTGTCTGGCAGTCGGCAGAGACGAACATCGCGTTGGCAATCGAATCTTGCGCAAAATAGTCAAAATTATTCACGTCAACGACGGGGAGAACGTGAAGCGAATCAACAAAGAACGTAGCGTCTGGTTGACCACTTCCCGAGCGAAGAAACGCAATTCCAACAGTATAATTGACGCCAGCACGAAGACAACTGACAAAGGGAACGACAAGGGCAATCCCTTCGCCAGTTGAAAGATCCTCTAGCATCGCCACGGACGTTCGATTTTCTTCAGAACAAACCGGCAACGATCCCATTCCACTTCCACCGGAGGGAACGATGGAGACTCGCGCAGAACTCCACGGCATCGAATCGTTATACGTGTACCGAATGACGAGCTGATATTCTACGCCTTTGGGCACAGTCACTGACGAGAAGATGACCGAGTCGTTGACTTTCGCTGCCGCGTAGCCGGTGCCAGTGAAAATCGTTCCAGCGCCTCGACTAAATGAAACCGGCGTTGCCGAGCCGTCGTTGGACGATTCGGCTTCGTAGAGATTATAGTCCAAAGGCGGTAAGAAGGTATTGGCGATCGGTTCGGAGCAGTCGCGTCCCGCTACGCCGTCGCGGCACGAACACTGACCCGTCGTTTTATCGCAGATATGATCGAGAGAACCGCCTCCGTTGCAGTCGCAAGGTGTGCAGCCGTCAGCGTTGTTTTGGGTCATGTTGTAGTAGCCGTCTTTGCACGAGTCGCAAGTGCGTTCTTCGACGTTTGTCTTGCACTCGCATTGGCCCGTCGTCGTGTCGCATGCTAAGTTGCCGTTCACGGTTCCAGCCAAATTACAGCCGCAGTCTGCGTAAATGAAAATAATAGTTTTTTAATACTAATGACGTCCCCCCTTTTCTTTTTTCTTACCTGAACAGCCATCTGGGTTGGATTGTGTTAGATTCCAGAAACCGATTTTGCATTCATCGCAGCGTCGACCCATGACATTCGTTTTGCACAAGCAGTTGCCTAGGCTGTCATTCAACTCTTTCTCGCAATCCAACTCGCCTCCTTCGACACCAGCAAGAAAACAATCGCACTCTAATTAATAATTACCTCCTGATGAGACTATAAACGCAAAATCATATTTATGACGTACCGAGACAGAGATTAGGATGCGTCAGCGGCAGCGAGCTGTTTGGGTAATACATAGGTGCACAGTGATTGCACTGATTTCCTGCTGTATTGTGCTGGCAATTGGTACAGACGCCCCCATCCTTATTCCCATTCATCTCATACAGGGTCTGGTTGAATTGACATGCACTGCTATGCTCATGACAACTACAAGCTACATATAGAAGAAACGACGTAAGCAGATGCACGTACAAATGCGTGTGTAACGTACCTTCGCACTCGCTTCCCTGTTCATATGGCTTGTTATTGTAGAACGGCAAGCACGCTTCACAGTCGATTCCCTGGGTGTTATGCTGACAATCACAGTATCGTTGCCCAGTTATTGCATTTTGAAGACATTTGTCAGCGTGGCCGTTGCACTTGCATGAAGCCAAGACTTCGAGCGTTTCAATTGCGTAGTAGATGTCTCTGTTGTCAGAAGAGTTTGTTTGGACAGCTCGGAAATGAAGTTGGAGTGTAGTTGCCGTTATCCAAGCTTCTCTGCCAGATCCACTCGGACGACCTTCCAAAGGTCGAAACTCAATCACCGGGCTAGTCGAATCGCTTAAATCGTCACAAATTGAAGTCGTGACGTCAAAAATGACTTGATCAGGCGCCACGCCATACGTATCCCGACACGAATAGGAATAGAATTGATACGTCTCTAACGTTGCTTCAAAGTCTGGCGATTTGAGCAGGGAAAACGATTCCGGAAGATATCCCCGAAAATATATAGCAATGTAATCGATCTCGTACGTTTTGTTCCCCGGAAACTCGTACTCAATCTCAACGATTTCGTCGCCGTTCTTCGACTGCCACCAAGTCGTCGAATCCCTGAAATCGAGCATATGGGCGGGCGGATGCCGATTGGTCGCGTCGCAGACGTTATTGCAGTCTCTTGTCGACGTGAGGGGATCGGTGTAGCAAAAATTGCTCGAGGGCGATCCGCATGTGCTGCTCGCTGTTATCGTTCCCGTGTTGAGGAGTTCTCCGAAAGAAGGACATATCGCTGATCCGCTGCGACCGTCGGCGCAAATTTGAGCCAGTCGAGATGGGACGCAGACGACGAGCATGAGCGCCGTCAGGATCCGCCTCCTAATTCCTTGCATCGTTCTCGCGCGCCTTCGCTGGAGCGCTCTGTCGTCAAAAAGCTCGCTTCGATAATAGAAACCTAGTTGCTGACCCGTCGCTCTCGACTACTTCGAAGAACGACGAAGAGTCTCTCTGCGGGAAAAGAACTTGGGGGCCGCGCCGTCACGCCTGCGCAAGGAACGTAGCGAGAGCACGCGAGACCCCGTGAGATCACGTGCGCTCGTCGTCCACAGAGCGCTTCTAAAATATGGCAGATCAAATCAGTGAAGACACTCTTTTCGAGCTCTTCCTCTACCTCGATCTCGCCGATCTCGCCGTCTGTAGTCGCGTGTGCCGTCGATGGCACGCTTTGCTAAGCAACGGGAATTCCTCCATATGGGAAAACCAATTCTGCATGCTCGTACCCGAAACGATGCAGAAGAGCAAGCCACTAGAAGAGCTTCCGAGCTACCAGGCGAAGGTGCAAGCCTACTTCTACGCTTGGAATCCGAACGATTGCTCGAAGAAAGTATCAATCAAAAACGACGGCTTCACGTTCTATCGTCGTCCCGTAGGCCAACTAACGACGGAGGGAGCACGCACGCGCAAAGGCTTCACGTCGGGACGCCACTGCTGGGAGGTGTGGTGGGAAAAGCCGTTCGGATCGCACGAAGCCGTCGGCGTCGCGACGCGAGAAGCGCCGATCTATCACGTCGCCAGCATCTGCCTCGTGGGCATGAATCGCTACTCGTGAGGCTGGGATTTGTCCGATAATAAATTGTGGCACGGCAGCAGGATGGTCGGCAGCTATCCGCGCAATTTGGCCATCACGTGTCAGGTGACAGGAAACGCGGTGCAAAAAAGTCCTCATGTCAATCAGTCGGGTTCTTCTCTGTTGGGTTCTTCTAGAAAGGAGAACGAGTGCGTGCCGTATTGGACATGGATAGGGGGACGTTGTCGTTTGAAAAAGGAGATCAATTTCTTGGCGTTGCTTTTGCGGACTTGCCAACAGATACGCCGCTTTATCCCATCGTCTCAACCGCGTACGCCGAAACAGAAGTCTGCTTGATATATAAAGGATACCCCCTCGACGGGTAGTTCTTGAAAGATCTACAGTATATGGCTAAAGAAACAAGTTTTAGTTTGGAAAAATGTCTCGGTTTGTATTGCATGAAATTGCAGGTGTAACAGTAAAATATAAAGCAGAGTGCAACGTGAAGGAAAAAAGAGAAGGGTACTTGATGGTGATGATGATGAATACTATCATCGATGATCAAGTATTCTTCTCTTCCTCAATCATACAGAATAATTACAAGGGACTGGCCAACTCTTCTCTCCTGTAATAAATTACAGAAAAAATACAAGAGAGTGGCCAACTGTTCTCTCCTGTAATAAATTACAGTGAAATTACAAGGGACTGTCCAACAGTTCTTTCCTGTAATAAATTCCAGAAAAATTACAAGGGACTGGCCAACTGTTCTCTCCTCTAATAAATTACAGGAAAATTACAAGGGACTGGCCAACTGTTCACTAGTGTAATAAATTACAGTGAAATTACAAGGGACTGGCCAACTGTTCTCTCGTGTAATAAATTACAGTGAAATTACAAGGGACTGGCCAACTGTTCTCTCCTGTAATAAATTACAGTGAAATTACAAGGGACTGGCCAACTGTTCTCTCCTGTAATAAATTAGAGGAAATTACAAGGGACTGGCCAACTGTTCTCTCCTGTAATAAATTACACTGAAATTACAAGGGACTGGCCAACTGTTCTTTTCTGTAATACAATACAGGAAAATTACAAGGGACTGGCCGACTGTTCTCTCCTGTAATAAATTACAGTGAAATTACAAGGGAATGGCCAAATGTTCTCACCTGTAATAAATTAAAGAAAAATTACAAGGGACTGGCCAACTGTTCACTAGTGTAATAAATTACAGTGAAATTACAAGGGACTGGCCAACTGTTCTCTCCTATAATAAATTACAGAAAAATTACAAGGGACTGGCCAATTGTTCTTTCCTGTAATAATTTACAGAAAAATTACAAGAGACTGGCCAACTGTTCTCTCCTGTAATAAATTACAGTGAAATTACAAGGGAATGGCCAAATGTTCTCACCTGTAATAAATTACAGGAAAATTACAAGGGACTGGCCAACTGTTCACTAGTGTAATAAATTACAGTGAAATTACAAGGGACTGGCCAACTGTTCTCTCCTGTAATAAATTACAGTGAAATTACAATAGAATGGCCAAATGTTCTCACCTGTAATAAATTACAGTGAAATTAGAAGGGACTGGCCAACTGTTCTCTCGTGTAGTAAATTACAGTGAAATTACAAGGGACTGGCCAACTTTTCTTTTCTGTAATACAATACAGGAAAATTACAAGGGACTGGCCAACTGTTCTCTCCTGTAATAAATTACAGTGAAATTACAAGGGAATGGCCAAATGTTATCACATGTAATAAAATACAGGAAAATTACAAGAGACTGGCCAACTGTTCACTAGTGTAATAAATTACAGTGAAATCACAAGGGACTGGCCAACTGTTCTCTCCTGTAATAAATTACAGGAAATTACAAGGGACTGGCCAACTGTTCTCTCCTGTAATAAATTACAGTGAAATTACAATGGAATGGCCAAATGTTCTCACCTGTAATAAATTACAGGAAATTACAAGGGACTGGCCAACTGTTCTCTCCTGTAATAAATTACAGTGAAATTACAATGGAATGGCCAAATGTTCTCACCTGTAATAAATTACAGGAAATTACAAGGGACTGGCCAACTGTTATCTAGTGTAATAAATTACAGT
The DNA here is from genome assembly GCF_947507565.1 of Oscarella lobularis. Taxonomy (NCBI): domain Eukaryota; kingdom Metazoa; phylum Porifera; class Homoscleromorpha; order Homosclerophorida; family Oscarellidae; genus Oscarella; species Oscarella lobularis. The sequence continues at coordinate 2,064,726 of NC_089178.1, read as the reverse complement.
GAAATTAGAAGGGACTGGCCAACTGTTCTCTCGTGTAATAAATTAAAGTGAAATTACAAGGGACTGGCCAACTGTTCTCTCGTGTAATGAATTACAGTGAAATTACAAGGGACTGGCCAACTGTTCTCTCCTGTAATAAATTACAGGAAATTACAAGGGACTGGCCAACTGTTCTCTCCTGTAATAAATTACAGTGAAAATATAAGGGACTGGCCAACTGTTCTTTTCTGTAATACAATACAGGAAAATTACAAGGGACTGGCCAACTGTTCTCTCCTGTAATAAATTACAGTGAAATTACAAGGGAATGGCCAAATGTTCTCTCCTGTAATAAATTACAGGAAATTACTATGGACTGGCCAACTGTTCTCTCCTGTAATAAATTACAGGAAATTACAAGGGACTGGCCAACTGTTCTCTCCTGTAATAAATTACAGGAAAATTACAAAGGACTGGCCAAATGTTCCCTCCTGTAATAAATTACAGTGAAATTACAAGGGACATGCCAACTGTTCTTTTCTGTAATACAATACAGGAAAATTACAAGGGACTGGCCAACTGTTCTCTCCTGTAATAAATTACAGTGAAATTACAAGGGAATGGCCAAATGTTCTCTCCTGTAATAAATTACAGGAAATTACTATGGACTGGCCAACTGTTCTCTCCTGTAATAAATTACAGGAAATTACAAGGGACTGGCCAACTGTTCTCTCCTGTAATAAATTACAGGAAAATTACAAAGGACTGGCCAAATGTTCCCTCCTGTAATAAATTACAGTGAAATTACAAGGGACATGCCAACTGTTCTTTTCTGTAATACAATACAGGAAAATTACAAGGGACTGGCCAACTGTTCTCTCCTGTAATAAATTACAGTGAAATTACAAGGGAATGGCCAAATGTTCTCACCTGTAATAAATTAAAGGAAAATTACAAGGGACTGGCAAACTGTTCACTAGTGTTATAAATTACAGTGAAATTACAAGGGACTGGCCAACTGTTCTCTCCTGTAATAAATTACAGTGAAATTACAAGGAAATGGCCAAATGTTCTCACGTGTAATAAAATTACAAGGGACTGGCCAACTGCTCTCTCCTGTAATAAATTACAGTGAAATTACAAGGAAATGGCCAAATGTTCTCACCTGTAATAAATTACAGGAAAATTACAAGGGACTGGCCAACTGCTCTCTCCTGTAATAAATTACAGGAAAATTACAAGGGACTGGCCAACTGTTCTCTCCTGTAATAAATTACAGGAAATTACAAGAGACTGGCCAACTGTTCTCTCCTGTAATAAATTACAGGAAAAATACAAGGGACTGGCCAACTGTTCTTTTCTGTAATAAATTACAGTGAAATTACAAGGAAATGGCAAAATGCTCTCACCTGTAATAAATTACAGTGAAATTACAAGGGACTGGCCAACTGTTCTCTCCTGTAATAAATTACAGGAAATTACAAGGGACTGGCCAACTGTTCTGTCCTGTAATAAATTACAGGAAAATTACAAGGGACTGGCCAACTGTTCTTTTCTGTAATAAATTACAGTGAAATTACAAGGAAATGGCAAAATGTTCTCACCTGTAATAAATTACAGTGAAATTACAAGGGACTGGCCAACTGTTCTCTCCTGTAATAAATTACAGTGAAATTACAAGGGACTGGCCAACTGTTCTCTCCTGTAATAAATTACAGGAAATTACAAGGGACTGGCCAACTGTTCTGTCCTGTAATAAATTACAGGAAAATTACAAGGGACTGGCCAAATGCTCTCTCCTGTAATAAATTACAGTGAAATTACAAGGGGCTGGCCAACTGTTCTCTCCTGTAATAAATTACAGTGAAATTACAATGGAATGGCCAAATGTTCTCACCTGTAATAAATTACAGTGAAATTAATAGGACCTGGCCATCTGTTCTCTCCTGTAATAAATTACAGGAAATTACAAGGGACTGGCCAACTGTTCTCTCCTGTAATAAAATACAGTGAAATTACAAGGAAATGGCCAAATGTTCTCACCTGTAATAAATTACAGGAAAATTACAAGGGACTGGCCAACTGCTCTCTCCTGTAATAAATTACAGGAAAATTACAAGGGACTGGCCAACTGTTCTCTCCTGTAATAAATTACAGGAAATTACAAGAGACTGGCCAACTGTTCTCTCCTGTAATAAATTACAGGAAAAATACAAGGGACTGGCCAACTGTTCTTTTCTGTAATAAATTACAGTGAAATTACAAGGAAATGGCAAAATGCTCTCACCTGTAATAAATTACAGTGAAATTACAAGGGACTGGCCAACTGTTCTCTCCTGTAATAAATTACAGGAAATTACAAGGGACTGGCCAACTGTTCTGTCCTGTAATAAATTACAGGAAAATTACAAGGGACTGGCCAACTGTTCTTTTCTGTAATAAATTACAGTGAAATTACAAGGAAATGGCAAAATGTTCTCACCTGTAATAAATTACAGTGAAATTACAAGGGACAGGCCAACTGTTCTCTCCTGTAATAAATTACAGTGAAATTACAAGGGACTGGCCAACTGTTCTCTCCTGTAATAAATTACAGGAAATTACAAGGGACTGGCCAACTGTTCTGTCCTGTAATAAATTACAGGAAAATTACAAGGGACTGGCCAAATGCTCTCTCCTGTAATAAATTACAGTGAAATTACAAGGGGCTGGCCAACTGTTCTCTTCTGTAATAAATTACAGGAAAATTACAAGGGACTGGCCAACTGTTAACTAGTGTAATAAATTACAGTGAAATTACAAGGGACTGGCCAACTGTTCTCTCCTGTAATAAATTACAGAAAAATTACAAGGGACTGGCCAACTGTTCTCTCCTGTAATGAATTACAGAAAAATTACAAGGGACTGGCCAACTGTTCTTTCCTGTAATAAATTACAGTGAAATTACAAGGGACTGGCCAACTGTTCTTTCCTGTAATAAATTACAGTCAAATTACAACGGACTGGCCAATTGTTCTTTCCTGTAATAAATTACAGAAAAATTCCAAGGGACTGGCCAACTGTTCTTTCCTGTAATAAATTACAGGAAAATTACAAAGGACTGGCCAACTGTTCTCTCCTGTAAGAGGAAAATTACAAGAGACTGCCCAACTGTTCTCTCCTGTAATAAATTATAGCGAAATTACAGGGACTGGCCAACTGTTCTTTCCTGTAATAAATTACAGTGAAATTACAAGGGACTGGCCAACTGTTCTTTCCTGTAATAAATTACAGTCAAATTACAACGGACTGGCCAATTGTTCTTTCCTGTAATAAATTACAGAAAAATTCCAAGGGACTGGCCAACTGTTCTTTCCTGTAATAAATTACAGGAAAATTACAAAGGACTGGCCAACTGTTCTCTCCTGTAAGAGGAAAATTACAAGAGACTGGCCAACTGTTCTCTCCTGTAATAAATTATAGCGAAATTACAAGGGACTGGCCAACTGTTCTCTCCTGTAATGAATTACAGAAAAATTACAAGGGACTGGCCAACTGTTCTTTCCTGTAATAAATTACAGTTAAATTACAAGGGACTGGCCAACTGTTCTTTCCTGTAATAAATTACAGTCAAATTACAACGGACTGGCCAATTGTTCTTTCCTGTAATAAATTACAGAAAAATTACAAAGGACTGGCCAACTGTTCTCTCCTGTAAGAGGAAAATTACAAGAGACTGCCCAACTGTTCTCTCCTGTAATAAATTATAGCGAAATTACAGGGACTGGCCAACTGTTCTTTCCTGTAATAAATTACAGTGAAATTACAAGGGACTGGCCAACTGTTCTGTCCTGTAATAAATTACAGGAAAATTACAAGGGACTGGCCAAATGCTCTCTCCTGTAATAAATTACAGTGAAATTACAAGGGGCTGGCCAACTGTTCTCTTCTGTAATAAATTACAGGAAAATTACAAGGGACTGGCCAACTGTTAACTAGTGTAATAAATTACAGTGAAATTACAAGGGACTGGCCAACTGTTCTCTCCTGTAATAAATTACAGAAAAATTACAAGGGACTGGCCAACTGTTCTCTCCTGTAATGAATTACAGAAAAATTACAAGGGACTGGCCAACTGTTCTTTCCTGTAATAAATTACAGTGAAATTACAAGGGACTGGCCAACTGTTCTTTCCTGTAATAAATTACAGTCAAATTACAACGGACTGGCCAATTGTTCTTTCCTGTAATAAATTACAGAAAAATTCCAAGGGACTGGCCAACTGTTCTTTCCTGTAATAAATTACAGGAAAATTACAAAGGACTGGCCAACTGTTCTCTCCTGTAAGAGGAAAATTACAAGAGACTGCCCAACTGTTCTCTCCTGTAATAAATTATAGCGAAATTACAGGGACTGGCCAACTGTTCTTTCCTGTAATAAATTACAGTGAAATTACAAGGGACTGGCCAACTGTTCTTTCCTGTAATAAATTACAGTCAAATTACAACGGACTGGCCAATTGTTCTTTCCTGTAATAAATTACAGAAAAATTCCAAGGGACTGGCCAACTGTTCTTTCCTGTAATAAATTACAGGAAAATTACAAAGGACTGGCCAACTGTTCTCTCCTGTAAGAGGAAAATTACAAGAGACTGGCCAACTGTTCTCTCCTGTAATAAATTATAGCGAAATTACAAGGGACTGGCCAACTGTTCTCTCCTGTAATGAATTACAGAAAAATTACAAGGGACTGGCCAACTGTTCTTTCCTGTAATAAATTACAGTTAAATTACAAGGGACTGGCCAACTGTTCTTTCCTGTAATAAATTACAGTCAAATTACAACGGACTGGCCAATTGTTCTTTCCTGTAATAAATTACAGAAAAATTCCAAGGGACTGGCCAACTGTTCTTTCCTGTAATAAATTACAGGAAAATTACAAAGGACTGGCCAACTGTTCTCTCCTGTAAGAGGAAAATTACAAGAGACTGGCCAACTGTTCTCTAGTGTAATAAATTACAGTGAAATTACAAGGGACTGGTCAACTGTTCTCTCCTGTAATAAATTACAGAAAAATTACAATGGAGTGGCCAACTGTTCTCTAGTGTAATAAATTACAGTGAAATTTCGCTCATTTCAGCGAGTCACAATGCTGAGCTCCTTAGCGTCGCTTCAACTGCTGCAGCGACGGACACAACGCCATCTCCCAGGCCCGCCCGTATAGAATTAAATGATGAAGAGCGATCAGAAGCCCGACAGACACGGGCACATATCCCTTACATATTTCTTATGTCAGTTTTCACCACTTTGCCCAAGCTCCGGAACAACAAACTGAACGCCGCAAACGGTAAGTGCACATCGGCACGACCTTGAAAAAACCGAAAGGTAAGCGCATTGTCACAACGGGTGTACCGAAAAACATGACACCATCCGTTCTGACCGCAGCATTCCAAACTTCTGTGACGTCACATCCTGTTTCACGAATAGACCCAAATTTCTCCGAAACGAAAAGAGAAGGACCTTAACAAATACCCAGGTGCACAACTACAATGTATCGGACACCTGAGGGACCCAGTCGCGAGAGCCTACTACCCACCACTTTTCCGGTACGCCCGTTAGTAATTTTTTACATCCCGAAAACTATGTCTCGGTACTCAGGTACCGAGACAAAAATAGAAACAGCTCTTTTCGTACGTTTCAAATTCGTGCCTCTTCTCAATTGAAATGCATGTTTGACTTTGGCTTGGGTAAGGATGACCTTGTTAAAAGTAGAAGAAATAAATGCGTTACGTATACAGTATGCAAAATTTCTTTTCATAATTAATTAATTAGACCTGCTTGCTTGAAAACACCGTCGTTGTGAGCAAATGAAACCTTTACGTCTGAGACATGAAATAAAATCGTTCGTGAGCTATTTGTCTCTTCCTATTTCTAATGTCCTCCCCCCAGCCTCCCCCAGTTACTTTTGTCACGCTGTCACGCCGTCACGCCTGCGCAAGGAACGTAGCGAGATCACGTGCACTGACGACCATCTCGTCGTCGCGACAGAGCGCGTCTAAAAGCGTGAATTCCCAGCTTAGGATGGCAGATCAAATCAGTGAGCACGAAGACGCTCTCATCGAGCTCTTCCTCTGCCTCGATCTCGCCGATCTGGCCGTCTGTAGTCGCGTGTGCCGTCGATGGCACGCCTTGCTAAGCAACGGGAATTCCTCCATATGGGAAAACCAATTCTACGTACTCGTACCCGAAAAGATGCAGAAGAGCGAGCTACTAGAAGCTCTTCCGAGCTACCAAGCGAAAGTGCAAGCCTACTGCTTCGCTTGGAATCCGAACGATTGCTCGAAGAACATATCGATCAAAGACGACGGCTTCACGTTCCATCGTCGTCCCGTGCCCCAATCGACGGACGCGGCGCGCACGCGCAAAGGCTTCACGTCGGGACGCCACTGCTGGGAGGTGTGGTGGGAAAAGCCGTTCGGATCGCACGCGCTCGTCGGCGTCGCGACGCAAAACGCGCCGCTCCAGCAGCGCGGCTATATTAGCCTCGTGGGCATGAATCGCTACTCGTGGGGCTGGAATTTGTCCGATAATAAATTGTGGCACGGCGGCAAGACGGTCGGCAGCTATCCGCGCAATTTGGCCATCACGTGTCAGGTGACAGGAAACGCGGTCTAAAAAAGTCCTCATGTCAATCAGTCGAGTGCATGGCGCGTCGTCTTCTCTATTTTTAGAAGGGAGAACGAGTGCGCGCCGTATTGGACATGGATAGGGGGACGTTGTCGTTTGAAAAAGGAGACCGATTTCTTGGCGTTGCTTTTGCGGACTTGCCAACAGATGCGCCGCTTTATCCCATCGTCTCGTCCGTGTACGGCGAAACAGAAGTCTGCTTGATATATAAAGGATGTCCTCTCGACGGGTAGTTCTTGTAAAGAATTGTTTTTTTTAAATGTACTGTAAGATCTAAAGAAAATACAAGCAGTTCTTTTTTCGGTACGTGTCAAATTCATACCTCTTCTGAATTTGTGTATTCTCACGTGGTGTGTCGCTCGTGACCTATATACTTACAGAGACGATGAGCTTGCTTTCCTTTAGCTGGTGCATGCTTGTCGTCGTCGTCGTCGTCGTCGTCGTCGTAGGTGGATTCGACGATCAAACGGTTCTTCTCCAAAATGCAGCGGACAAAAACGTCTCAATGCCCGTCATAGGAATCGGAACGGGCGGCTACGCGTCCAATAACACCTCTCCGCACGGAGAATACTGGAACGACAGCGTAGCTGAGATAGCGATCAGCAATTGGCTCAAACTCGGCGGAAGACGCATCGACACGGCGAACAGCTATAACGACCAAGTCGGCATCGGAAAAGCGATTAGGGAGAGCGGAATACCTCGTGAAAAGATATTCATTACGTCAAAAGTCGGACCTGGCCAGGGCAGCAACAGAAGCATTCCTAGTGGAGCGCTCGGCTACAACGACACTCTTACGCAAATGGACTACACTTTGAGTAGTCTCAATGTGACTTACGTTGATTTGCTGCTGGTGCATTGGCCTTATGATCCAACTCATCCTCCGACGACAGATCCGCTCTGTCGAGGAAATACGTCGCAAGAAATGAAGGCTTGTCGTCAGTCGACGTGGAAGGCAATGCAGCTGCTGTTTCAAAGGAACAAGACGCGAGCGATTGGAGTGTCGAATTTCGAGATAAAACATCTTCAGGATATCCTGGACATGGGAGAAGCGATACCGTCGGTGAATCAGTGCGAATTTCACCCGTACTTTCACGAATTTGATTTAGTCGATTTTTGCAAGAAACACAAGATCGTTTTCAACGGTTACGCGCCGCTTGGTACTCCCGACTGGGCTCCGTGGAGCCACAAGTGGAACTCGAGCATTGGCGATCTTCCACTTGTGAAGTCGATAGCGGCGGCCCATCAGAAGAGTTCCGCTCAGGTGTTGCTGCGCTATTCACTGCAGCAAGACGTCGTCGTTAATCCTCGTTCGTGGAACAACGATCACATGAAGGAAAATCTGAACGTGCTTGACTTCAAATTGACAGACGAGGAAATGAAAATGCTCAACAACATACCTCGTCCAAAGAATTCCAAAGTGTGTCCTGATCCTGCGAAGTATCCGTAGATTTCAAAAACGATTTCTGTAAAAACATAAAGCAAATAATTGGCAGATTTTGACCGCTATTCGACTAATTGATAGGCAACTTCAATGATCGATCGCTGCCTGGGAACAGATAAGATTTCAAAGTAATGTAAAATTTAAATTTCGAGCGGTTGTTGAACTGGTTTTCGTATGTGACGTATGTTTGCACCAGGTTCAGAGGGTTTGAACGGAGCTCGCGCTCCGTACGGCTTTGGCAAGGGCAATTCGCCTTCGGCGTCGGGCAGATACGCATTCGGACGCGGTTCGGCCGTCGTGTAAACTCCGGCCGAAATCTCGTATTGCTCCGCTTCGTCCTCGTTCTATGAAAAACAACACGCGTCGTAGGAAATTTAAACATATATCCTCCTCCTTTTTGACCTCTCTTCTCATTTCCATTTCCTTCTGTTTTCGATGTTCGACGACTTCAATTTTTTTCCATTCAAAGTGAATTTCGTCCGACGGCGCCTGACCTTGTTCCATGCGCAGGTAGCATTGTTCAAGTGTCGTTTCCCTTTCGCGCACACCATGCTGCAATTTCAACGCGTTCGCCTGGTGCATGGACAATTCGGACACGATTGCCATCATCTTTCGCGTCGTGTCTTTGATTTTCGCCTGAAACTCGTTGACCTATAGATAAAAAACGTAAGAAAAAAAAGACACTGTTTTTCAACTTCCTACTTTCTTTGCCACAGCCAGTGTATCGGCTTTTCCCAAGTCCGCCTTCTTCTTCGCTCGTTCGCACAGTCGCTGGACTTCTTCCAATACAAGTTCTTTTTCCAGCAATTGCTCCTCCTTGTCTGCCAACCGAATCTCCGTCTAACCGTACGTAGACTGTATAAAGACCAAGCTCTTTCGTGACGCATTTTTATTACTAATTCCAATTTCTTGCTCAACGCTTCCGGTGTAGAATCGTCACCAGCCAATAAACGCACTCGATCGCCCGTCGGCGATTCGAGCTGCTTTTCCAAGTCTTTGATTCGATCTCGACACTGTTCGAGTTGAATCTGAACGGTCACGAGTTCGTCTTCAATGTTGCGTTTATTCGGTACGGCCTTTCGTAGACCGTCAACGTCTCGCTTGGCATCGCTCGCCTATACACGAAGGCACATAGCGGGAATGACTCAAGGGAAAAAGGTGCTTCTATTTCAATACCTCCATTCTAAGAAAACGAACTTCTTCGTCTTTTGTCTGCATGTCCATGTCTCCATTTCGCAAGACAGATTCTGTTTGGAAGCGGACGAAGATGTATATACATTTTTTTCAGCTGTGAGACTCTCTTTACCCTGCACGTTTAGTCGTTCGTAAAAGATGCAGACCTCTTCATTGCGTTCAATCAGTTGAACGCCTCTACAACAAAGAGAGACGCTAGCGTGCTTTCACACATTCTGAAGACTAGCTGAACGCACCTTTCGTTTCTCTCTTGAACGCACTGCTCAAATCGTTTTCGAAGCTGCCGCCGAAGCAAATAAGCCACCACTAAGTAGGAAAAGCATCACGTCTTACCTGCACCATCTGCTCTTCCGCCATGTTGACGACATTGTTTAGATGCTCCAAATTTTTTAACTAAATTTTGTCAAAATCAGAAGGTTTATCAACGCAGAATCTATAATAATCGTACCTGCTGCTCGGATCGAGCTTGATATTCAACCAGGAGGCGTTGCTGCTTTAGAAGTTCATTCCTTATACTGTCCCTCACCATCACGCTTTGAGTAAGTTTCAGGTGAGATTTCTGCAGGAGTCTGCAGTGCAAAGAAATCATATATGCGAATAGTTGCTTCTTGCGCTTTTTTGCCTGTCTTTTGTGGCTATGCTTGCTTGGAGAATTTCGACCTCGTTCTGCAAAATTTTAATCTTTTCTCTCATTTCGGCGGCCTTCTGAGTTGTCGTTTGTATGTAGGCGACGCATTTGTTTCTTTCTCCTTTTAAGACGTCGTACATTTGCGCGTATTCTCTGAGGCTGAGGAAACGCTTATAAATGGCCAGATAAAAGTAAATCATTATTATACCGGATTTGCAACTCCTTGTTTTTCTTCTGACTTTCCTCGATGACGTTATTCTTCGTGACAATATCATCCAGAATAGTCCGCAAACGAGTCTTAAGAGTCTCCAATAAAACGCACCCACAAAACATCACAGGTAAACGCTTACCTCGATTCGATGCATTTCCCTTGACTTTTGATCTCTCTCAATCGTCTATATACTACATCTCACACGTTTTCTAACAGGATTTCTCATCGAGTCTACCCGTAGCGTTATCATTCGATTGCCCTCTCGTATAAGCTCTCTAAGCTCTTTCAGATATTCGCTCAGGTAACGCTCGTTAGCAACGGCGTCTTCCAGCCTTTTCTTCTGATCCTCAGATAATTGGTCCTACAAACGGCAAATCTTTGATGTGATGCGAACACGTGCACAACGAATTTTGCCAAAACCATTATTGCAGCGTGCTTCCTCGCTCTGTCGACTTCAAGTCCGACCTGAGACTGCCTATCGACAAATGAACCGGTCAACTTCGTGGCGGCTTCAACCTTCAAAGAAACAGAGTTCACGTCCGACTAAATACAATGAAAATTTTCATCTGTACTTCGTGCGATAGTCTCTCGTGAACGCTTTTTAATTGATTTAGACTCTCCTGTGCATGTTTTAGTTGCAATTCGGCTCGCTTTGTGTGTCTAAGAAATGTATAGTACATTTTTAGATACGTTCCTCTCCCCTGTTGCTTTACTTGAGCTCGACGTCCCTCTCCCTAACTTTCCTCGCGTGCGTTTCGTGTTGGAGCTTGTATTCAACCAAAGCGTGCTGGAAATTGAGATCGAGAGTGGCTCTACGCAGAAAAAACCGGCATGCCGAGCGCACGCGTCATCTTTAGCTGAAACACTCAAAAAAACGTGCGTTTGCACTACGTGCACACCTTACTACGTGCAGTTCCCTCCCAAAACACATAGACACAAAGAAAACAGAACGGTAAACACAAACGAAAACACCAATACAACAACAACGACAAACAATAAAAAGCGCGCGAGAAGACGAAAAGCGGCGCAGGCACGGCGGACCCACAACTTTTCATCTCAACATACCTGTCTCCTAAAGCTGCGTCGGCGCGCTCTTTTGCCATGCGATAGTCTTTCTCAAGAAGCTGGAGCTCTCTTTGCTAGAGATGACGGCTTCAGTACCATGCCAACCGCGTCGACGGTGAACTTACCTTCGATTCTACGATTCGTCTCTCCTGATCAACCGATGCATTCATATCGTCGACGTTTGAAGCGAGACTGACTTTTTTCTGCTCAAGTTTGGACATCTATGAAGTATGTTACAGTAGACCCGACTACGGAAGCGTCATAAAGGGGCCCCCGTACCTCTCCTGCAAGTTGTTTGCTCAAGTCAGCAAGTTGTTGCTTCTTCTGATCCATTTCTCTGATCGCTTGCAGTTTTTATTCTGCACTGGTTTGCCAATACAAGAGCTTACTTTAGCGCTTTTCTCAGACTGTCCAACTGTTTCGAAGTAGTCCCTACGACGCTCGATTCCTTAACCAGGTCATCCTTAACCCAAGTCAATTAACATGGATTTCAATGACAAATCTCTTTTTTGTAAACCTTTAGACCCGCTTGCTTGAAAACACCGTCGTTCTAAGCAAATGAAACCGTTACGACTGAGACATGAATAAAATTGTGTCGTCTTACCGCCTCGTGAGCTATTAGTTCACTGTGTCTCTGCCTATTTCTAATGTCCTCCCCCAGTTGCTTTGCTTCTTGAGTCCTCTGCAATCATCACCTCAAAATCTACGGGTTTTTTGTTTTGTAAGAGGGCTAGAACCTGAGCTATTTCCGATTTTAAGTCCTCTGTCGCTTTATTTAGATCTTTCAATTGTTTCTCAAGATCCTGCGAGGTTATATATTCTAATTAATCAATTAAATATTACCACGCGATTCACCTCCGGTTTCACTGTCCTGTCATATTCCCTCTGCATTTCGTTCTTATCTTCTTCGAGCCTAAAAAGAAATTCAATCATCGACCAACTTCGAAATCGTCCACTAACAGATAAAGATCATATAGCAATTTTTCGTGTCTCTCCTCAGACTGCGCCAATTCGTTGACTCGCTATAGCAACGCAAATCAACAAAAGGGCCCAAAAAATCAACAATCCCCAACCGTGAGCAACTCCTGTCTCAATTTCGTCACATCGGTCTGATCGCCTTCGGTGAACTTGTCCGCTTTCTCGAGAACGCTCTCCTGTTGCGCCACCTCCTGCGTGAACATCTTCGCCTTGTGAATCAACGTCGTCTCGTTGTCGCGACTCCTAAAAACGGGCGGCGAATCGATCGTCGTTATTGAGTACTCGCGTTACGAACTCCTTCAGCGCTTCGTAGAGTTCCATGTATTTCGCTTTGAGTCTCGCCGCTCGGTCGCCGCCTATCGCGCCTTCTTGAAGGAGCTGGACGATACGCGAGATCGATTTTCTTATTTTTCTTTCGCAGTTCGATGCTTTCGTACTGTTTCGAGTATTCGAAATGCTTCGCTAGCGCTCGAACCGCCCTCGGCGCTCGTTTCGTCTTTTCGAGCCGAGCGGGATCCCGCTCGCGGAGGTATGGCCGAAAGGACTGTTTCTTCGTCCACGCGCGCTTCCATAGAGCTGTCCGTCGCTTCGGATTCCATCGTTTTTTGACTTCGCCTCTTGTCGGCAAGGCTGTTGCTAAGGCTGGCGTTAGTGTCCGGATAATCGAAATCCTACGTACGAGCATCCCGGATAAGCACAGGACGATGTTGTCTTCTCTATCTCTGATGTTGTCGTCACTCTCTCTGCTTTGCATATCGCCCTCTTTAACCCGACGGTGCTTCTTCAAAATGCAGCGCGAGAAAACGTCGCTATGCCTCTCATCGGACTCGGAACGGGCGGCTACGCTCCCAATAACAGCTTTCCCCACGGAGAGTACTGGAACGACAGCGTAGCCGAAATTGCGGTCAGCGCTTGGCTGAAGCTCGGCGGAAGACGCATCGACGCGGCGTTTAGTTACCACGATCAAGTGGGCGTGGGAAAAGCGATTAGGGAGAGCGGAATACCTCGCGAACAGATCTTCATTACGTCAAAAGTGGGACCAGGAGGCGTTTGCGGTGGCGCACTAGGATACAACGACACTTTAGACCAGATGAAAGACGTGCTGAGTAGTCTTAATGTGACTTACGTTGATTTGCTACTGATACATTGGCCTTACGTCGATGTTCGTTGGCCCTATTCTCGGAATCATCCGTCGACGGATTCGCTCTGTCAAGGGCATACGCCACAGGCTTGCCGTCAGTCGACTTGGAAGGCCATGCAGCTCCTCTTCAGACAGAACAAAACGCGAGCAATTGGAATTTCAAATTTCGAGGCTAAACACATTCAGGATATCTTGGACATGGGAGAGATGATACCGTCGGTGAATCAGTGCGAATTCCATCCGTATTTTCACGAATTAGATCTCGTTGAGTTCTGCAAGAAACACAAGATCGTTTTCAACGGTTACGCGTCGATTGGTACTCCTGACTGGGGTCCGTGGAGTCGCAATTGGAACTCGAGCATCAGTGATCTTCCGCTAGTGAAGTCCATAGCGGAGGCTCACAAGAAGAGTCCCGTTCAGGTGTTGCTGCGATATTCACTTCAACACGAGATAGCGCTGCCTTTTGAGAATTTTCTGCCCGGAGCGGTAGACCTCAAAAAGAGACGAATAGCGGGGCACGTCGCATACAGCAAGCAGATCCTACGTACATCAACTTGCTTCTCCCACGTCTTATGGCTGCGCTTCAGATTCTGAACGAAAGTTATAAAGCCAACGGCTTCAGACGTTGACGCCCCTTCAATTGTCTGCTGCTCTAATTCAGCGCGAGACTGAAAAGAAACAAACGTTTTCCGCGAATCGTTTCTGATGGCATCAATCACTGTACTTTTGCTACTGTCGAGTGGAAATCTTGCATTGAGCTGCCTAATTTCTGACCGTACTTGGCGAGAATGTCCTTGTGCCACGAATCGTATTTCATGTTGACATTTTCTTGTACCTATTGTTCACGAAAGGAATTATGTCTGTGTAGGCTCCAACGTTCTCGTTGCCCTCACTCTCTCGTAGCTGATCACAACCGGACCAAATCGCTTGTCCTTTTCAGCAGTGTCAAAGGTCGTTCTCGATTTCCTTACACTTTGGACGAGATTCTGCCAGCGAGCCAAATTTTCGCCCAGCTTGTCGTAAACGTGACTTGCTTGCATGTCCCACAGACTTTGGTACTGCAACCAAACCTATAAAAGCAGGGCTTTCGTCAGCGTACGTGTCAAGCAAATTAGAGTAACTGCTATTGCGCCATTGTCTAACGTGAACTACATCTGCATTCTACACCACGAATTGAGAAAGGTGGAAGATGAATTTTGCACGAAGCGAACTTAATTAACTTCTCCTTACCTTGACGTAGTTGCCAACTTTGTCCACAATCACTGTATCAAGAGCTTTTTCCATGCACTGAACGACCTTGGGGCGACGAGCCAGCCGCTTTCGGTACGTCTCATCCTCTTCTGAATATTCGCGACCAAGACCAACTTGATAGCGTGAGCTCTGGATGCGCGGGAGCAAGCAGATGACGTTCATCCACGTTTGGAATTGCCCTTGCAATTGGTACTGAGCGTGTTCGACGGGCGGATCGACGTAGAGAACCTGATTTTTGATATGAATCTGGTGATTGATCGTCTACAAAGAAATGACTTCAGAACAAACCCTTAATTTGATTTTTTAAGTGCCGGCGCCGCGCGGAAGGCTATGCCAGACACGAGCGTGACGTTCTGTCTTTAGGTACGTCCCAGTGGGCAATGACATGGTGAACCAAGCTTTCCACAGGGACGGCCTCATAATACCTCTGCACAGTGGTGTGACCGCGAACGTGTTGTGCTACTCTCTAAGTCATGCTCAGGGTTCTGCCGAGAATTTTTTCAGTGTGGGAAGAAGGTCTGTAAGGATAGATATAATACGCAATTTTAAAATGGTCCTAGACATTTTGCCTCGGACGATTCACAAAAGTGTCTTGGACAATTTTTTAAATTCTCTTGGACCATTATAAAAATTGTCAACGTCAAAAGGGGTCTGAACGTTCGAACAAGTTCGAACGTTGAGCCTAAATATTAAAATGAGAGCCTAATCTTTGATTCTAATGGCCTTAATATTAAATTGAGGGCCTAATCTTTAATTCTTAAGGCCTAAATATTAAATTGAGGGCTTAATCTTTAATTCTTAGGGCCTTAATATTAAATTGAGGGCCTAATCTTTAATTCTTAGAGCCTTAATATTAAATTGAGGGCCTAATCTTTAATTCTTAGGGCCTAAATATTAAATTGAGGGCCTAATCTTTAATTCTTAGTCCCTAAATGTTAAATTGAGAGCCTAATCTTTGATTCTAAGGGCCTTAATATTAAATTGAGGGCCTAATCTTTAATTCTTAGGCCCTTAATATTAAATCGAGGGCCTAATCCTTAATTCTTAGTGCCTAAATATTAAATAGAGAGCCTAATCTTTGATTCTAAGGGCCTTAATATTAAATTGAGGGCCTAATCTTTAATTCTATGGGCCAAAATATTAAATTGAGGGCCTAATCTTTATTTCATAGTGCCAAAATATTAAATTGAGGGCCTAATCTTTATTTCTTATTGCCTAAATATTAAATTGAGGGCCTAATCTTTAATTCTTTAGGCCTAAATATTAAATTGAGGGCCTAATCTTTAATTCTTAGTGACTAAGTATTAAATTGAGGGCCTAATCTTTAATTCTTGGGGCCTTAATATTAAATTGAGGGCCTAATCTTTAAGTCTTAGAGCCTGAATATTAAATTGAGCGCCTAATCTTTAATTCTTATGGCCTTAATATTAAATTGAGGGCCTAATCTTTAATTCTCAGTGCCTAAATATTAAATTGAGAGCATAATCTTTGATTCTAAAGGCCTTAATACTAAATTGAGGGCCTAATCTTTAATTCTTTTGGCCTAAATATTAAATTGAGGGCCTAATCTTTAATTCTTAGGGCCTTAATATTAAATTGAAGGCCTAATCTTTAATTCTTAGTGCCTAAATATTAAATAGAGAACCTAATCTTTGATTCTAAGGGCCTTAATATTAAATTGAGGGCCTAATCTTTAATTCTTAGGGCCTTAATATTAAATTGAGGGCCTAATCTTTAATTCTTAGGGCCTAAATATTAAATTGAGGGCCTAATCTTTAATTCATAGGGCTTTAATATTAAATTGAGGGCCTAATCTTTAATTCTTAGAGCCTTAATATTAAATTGAGGGCCTGATCTTTAATTCTCTGGGCCTAAATATTAAATTGAAGGCCTAATCTTTAATTCTTAGGGCCTAAATATTAAATTGAGGGCCTAATCTTTTATTCTTAGTGACTAAGTATTAAATTGAGGGCCTAATCTTTATTTCTTGGGGCCTAAATATTAAATTGAGGGCCTAATCTTTATTTCTTAGTGCCTAAATATTAAATTGAGGGCCTAATCTTTAATTCTTAGTGCCTAATTATTAAATTGAAGGCCTAATCTTTGATTCTCTGGGCCTAAAATATTAAATTGAGGGCCTAATCTTTAATTCTTAGGGCCTAAATATTAAATTGAGGGTCTAATCTTTGATTCTTAATGCATTAATATTAAATTGAGGGCCTAATCTTTAATTCTTAGGGCCTTAATATTAAATTGAGGGCCTAATCTTTAATTCTTAGGGCCTAAATATTAAATTGAGGGCCTAATCTTTAATTCATAGGGCTTTAATATTAAATTGATGGCCTAATCTTTAATTCTTAGAGCCTTAATATTAAATTGAGGGCCTGATCTTTAATTCTCTGGGCCTAAATATTAAATTGAGGGCCTAATCTTTAATTCTTAGTCGCTAAATGTTAAATTGAGAGCCTAATCTTTGATTCTAAGAGCCTTAATATTAAATAGAGAGCCTAATCTTTGATACTAAAGGCCTTAATATTAAATTGAGGGCCTAATCTTTAATTCTATGGGCCATAATATTAAATTGAGGGCCTAATCTTTATTTCATAGTGCCTAAATATTAAATTGAGGGCCCAATCTTTAATTCTTAGTGACTAAGTATTAAATTGAGGGCCTAATCTTTATTTCTTAGTGCCTAAATATTAAATTGAGGGCCTAATCTTTATTTCTTAGTGCCTAAATATTAATAAAATTGAGGGCCTAATCTTTAATTACTAGTGACTAAATATTAAATTGAGGGCCTAATCTTTAATTCTTAGGGTCTTAATATTAAATTGAGGGCCTAATCTTTAATTCTTAGTGCCTAAATATTAAATAGAGAGCCTAATCTTTGATTCTAAGGGCCTAATATTAAATTGAGGGCCTAATCTTTAATGCTTTGGGCCTAAATATTAAATTGAGGGTCTAATCTTTGATTCTTAATGCATTAATATTAAATTGAGTGCCTAATCTTTAATTCTTAGGGCCTTAATATTAAATTGAGGGCCTAATCTTTAATTCTTAGGGCCTAAATATTAAATTGAGGGCCTAATCTTTAATTCTTAAGGCCTAAATATTAAATTGAGGGCCTAATCTTTAATTCTTAGGGCCTTAATATTAAATTGAGGGCCTAATCTTTAATTCTTAGTGCCTAAATATTAAATAGAGAGCCATATCTTTGATTCTAAGGGCCTTAATATTAAATTGAGAGCCTAATCTTTAATTCTATGGGCCAAAATATTAAATTGAGGGCCTAATCTTTAATTCTTAGTGCCTAAATATTAAATTGAGCGCCCAATCTTTAATTCTTAGTGACTAAATATTAAATTGAGGGCCTAATCTTTTATTCTTAGTGACTAAGTATTAAATTGAGGGCCTAATCTTTAATTCTTGGGGCCTAAATATTAAATTGAGGGCCTAATCTTTGATTCTCTTGGCCTAAAATATTAAATTGAGGGCCTAATCTTTGATTCTCTTGGCCTAAAATATTAAATTGAGGGCCTAATCTTTAATTCTTATGGCCTAAATATTAAATTGAGGGTTTAATCTTTGATTCTTAATGCATTAATATTAAATTGAGGGCCTAATCTTTAATTCTTAGGGCCTTAATATTAAATTGAGGGCCTAATCTTTAATTCTTAGGGCCTAAATATTAAATAGAGGGCCTAATCTTTAATTCATAGGGCTTTAATATTAAATTGAGGGCCTAATCTTTAATTCTTAGAGCCTTAATATTAAATTGAGGGCCTGATCTTTAATTCTCTGGGCCTAAATATTAAATTGAGGGCCTAATCTTTAATTCTTAGTCGCTAAATTTTAAATTGAGAGCCCAATCTTTGATTCTAAGAGCCTTAATATTAAATAGAGAGCCTAATCTTTGATACTAAAGGCCTTAATATTAAATTGAGGGCCTAATCTTTAATTCTATGGGCCATAATATTAAATTGAGGGCCTAATCTTTATTTCATAGTGCCTAAATATTAAATTGAGGGCCTAATCTTTAATTCTTAGTGACTAAGTATTAAATTGAGGGCCTAATCTTTAATTCTTGGGGCCTTAATATTAAATTGAGGGCCTAATCTTTAAGTCTTAGAGCCTAAATATTAAATTGAGCGCCTAATCTTTAATTCTTATGGCCTTAATATTAAATTGAGGGTTTAATCTTTAATTCTCAGTGCCTAAATATTAAATTGAGAGCATAATCTTTGATTCTAAAGGCCTTAATACTAAATTGAGGGCCTAATCTTTAATTCTTTTGGCCTAAATATTAAATTGAGGGCCTAATCTTTATTTCATAGTGCCAAAATATTAAATTGAGGGCCTAATCTTTATTTCTTATTGCCTAAATATTAAATTGAGGGCCTAATCTTTAATTCTTTAGGCCTAAATATTAAATTGAGGGCCTAATCTTTAATTCTTAGTGACTAAGTATTAAATTGAGGGCCTAATCTTTAATTCTTGGGGCCTTAATATTAAATTGAGGGCCTAATCTTTAAGTCTTAGAGCCTGAATATTAAATTGAGCGGCTAATCTTTAATTCTTATGGCCTTAATATTAAATTGAGGGCCTAATCTTTAATTCTCAGTGCCTAAATATTAAATTGAGAGCATAATCTTTGATTCTAAAGGCCTTAATACTAAATTGAGGGCCTAATCTTTAATTCTTTTGGCCTAAATATTAAATTGAGGGCCTAATCTTTAATTCTTAGGGCCTTAATATTAAATTGAAGGCCTAATCTTTAATTCTTAGTGCCTAAATATTAAATAGAGAACCTAATCTTTGATTCTAAGGGCCTTAATATTAAATTGAGGGCCTAATCTTTAATTCTTAGGGCCTTAATATTAAATTGAGGGCCTAATCTTTAATTCTTAGGGCCTAAATATTAAATTGAGGGCCTAATCTTTAATTCATAGGGCTTTAATATTAAATTGAGGGCCTAATCTTTAATTCTTAGAGCCTTAATATTAAATTGAGGGCCTGATCTTTAATTCTCTGGGCCTAAATATTAAATTGAAGGCCTAATCTTTAATTCTTAGTCGCTAAATGTTAAATTGAGAGCCTAATCTTTGATTCTAAGAGCCTTAATATTAAATAGAGAGCCTAATCTTTGATACTAAAGGCCTTAATATTAAATTGAGGGCCTAATCTTTAATTCTATGGGCCATAATATTAAATTGAGGGCCTAATCTTTATTTCATATTGCCTAAATATTAAATTGAGGGCCTAATCTTTAATTCTTAGTGACTAAGTATTAAATTGAGGGCCTAATCTTTATTTCTTAGTGCCTAAATATTAAATTGAGGGCCTAATCTTTATTTCTTAGTGCCTAAATATTAATAAAATTGAGGGCCTAATCCTTAATTATTAGTGACTAAATATTAAATTGAGGGCCTAATCTTTAATTCTTAGGGTCTTAATATTAAATTGAGGGCCTAATCTTTAATTCTTAGTGCCTAAATATTAAATAGAGAGCCTAATCTTTGATTCTAAGGGCCTAATATTAAATTGAGGGCCTAATCTTTACTTCTTTGGGCCTAAATATTAAATTGAGGGTCTAATCTTTGTATCTTAATGCATTAATATTAAATTGAGTGCCTAATCTTTAATTCTTAGGGCCTTAATATTAAATTGAGGGCCTAATCTTTAATTCTTAGGGCCTAAATATTAAATTGAGGGCCTAATCTTTAATTCATAGGGCTTTAATATTAAATTGAGGGCCTAATCTTTAATTCTTAGTGCCTAAATATTAAATAGAGAGCCTAATCTTTTATTCTAAGGGCCTTAATATTAAATTGAGGGCCTAATCTTTAATTCTATGGGCCAAAATATTAAATTGAGGGCCTAATCTTTAATTCTTAGTGCCTAAATATTAAATTGAGGGCCCAATCTTTAATTCTTAGTGACTAAATATTAAATTGAGGGCCTAATCTTTAATTCTTAGGGCCTTAATATTAAATTGAGGGCCTAATCTTTAATTCTTAGTGCCTAAATATTAAATAGAGAGCCTTATCTTTGATTCTAAGGGCCTTAATATTAAATTGAGGGCCTAATCTTTAATTCTATGGGCCAAAATATTAAATTGAGGGCCTAATCTTTAATTCTTAGGGCCTAAATATTAAATTGAGGGCCTAATCTTTTATTCTTAGTGACTAAGTATTAAATTGAGGGCCTAATCTTTATTTCTTGGGGCCTAAATATTAAATTGAGGGCCTAATCTTTATTTCTTAGTGCCTAAATATTAAATTGAGGGCCTAATCTTTAATTCTTAGTGCCTAATTATTAAATTGAAGGCCTAATCTTTGATTCTCTTGGCCTAAAATATTAAATTGAGGGCCTAATCTTTAATTCTTATGGCCTTAATATTAAATTGAGGGCCTAATCTTTAATTCTCAGTGCCTAAATATTAAATTGAGAGCATAATCTTTGATTCTAAAGGCCTTAATACTAAATTGAGGGCCTAATCTTTAATTCTTTTGGCCTAAATATTAAATTGAGGGCCTAATCTTTAATTCTTAGGGCCTTAATATTAAATTGAAGGCCTAATCTTTAATTCTTAGTGCCTAAATATTAAATAGAGAACCTAATCTTTGATTCTAAGGGCCTTAATATTAAATTGAGGGCCTAATCTTTAATTATTTGGGCCTAAATATTAAATTGAGGGCCTAATCTTTATTTCTTAGCGCCTAAATATTAAATTGTGGGCCTAATCTTTAATTCTTAGTGACTAAGTACTAAATTGAGGGTCTAATCTTTGATTCTTAGAACTTACATATTAAATTGAGGGCCTAATCTTTAATTCTTAGGGCTTAAATATTAAATTGAGGGCCTAATCTTTAATTCTTAGAGCCTTAATATTAAATTGAGGGCCTGATCTTTAATTCTCTGGGCCTAAATATTAAATTGAAGGCCTAATCTTTAATTCTTAGTCGCTAAATGTTAAACTGAGAGCCTAATCTTTGATTCTAAGGGCCTTAATATTAAATAGAGAGCCTAATCTTTGATTCTAAGGGCCTTAATATTAAATAGAGAGCCTAATCTTTGATTCTAAGGGCCTTAATATTAAATTGAGGGCCTGATCTTTAATTCTCTGGGCCTAAATATTAAATTGAAGGCCTAATCTTTAATTCTTAGTCGCTAAATGTTAAATTGAGAGCCTAATCTTTGATTCTAAGGGCCTTAATATTAAATAGAGAGCCTAATCTTTGATTCTAAGGGCCTTAATATTAAATAGAGAGCCTAATCTTTGATTCTAAGGGCCTTAATATTAAATTGAGGGCCTAATCTTTAATTCTATGGGCCAAAATATTAAATTGAGGGCCTAATCTTTATTTCATAGTACCTTAATATTAAATTGAGGGCCTAATCTTTTATTCTTAGTGACTAAGTATTAAATTGAGGGCCTAATCTTTAATTCTTGGGGCCTAAATATTAAATTGAGGGCCTAATCTTTATTTCTTAGTGCCTAAATATTAAATTGAGGGCCTAATCTTTAATTCTTAGTGCCTAATTATTAAATTGAAGGCCTAATCTTTGATTCTCTGGGCCTAAAATATTAAATTGAGGGCCTAATCTTTAATTCTTAGGGCCTAAATATTAAATTAAGGGTCTAATCTTTGATTCTTAATGCATTAATATTAAATTGAGGGCCTAATCTTTAATTCTTAGGGCCTTAATATTAAATTGAGGGCCTAATCTTTAATTCTTAGGGCCTAAATATTAAATTGAGGGCCTAATCTTTAATTCATAGGGCTTTAATATTAAATTGATGGCCTAATCTTTAATTCTCAGAGCCTTAATATTAAATTGAGGGCCTGATCTTTAATTCTCTGGGCCTAAATATTAAATTGAGGGCCTAATCTTTAATTCTTAGTCGCTAAATGTTAAATTGAGAGCCTAATCTTTGATTCTAAGAGCCTTAATATTAAATAGAGAGCCTAATCTTTGATACTAAAGGCCTTAATATTAAAATGAGGGCCTAATCTTTAATTCTATGGGCCATAATATTAAATTGAGGGCCTAATCTTTATTTCATAGTGCCTAAATATTAAATTGAGGGCCTAATCTTTAATTCTTAGTGACTAAGTATTAAATTGAGGGCCTAATCTTTATTTCTTAGTGCCTAAATATTAAATTGAGGGCCTAATCTTTATTTCTTAGTGCCTAAATATTAATAAAATTGAGGGCCTAATCTTTAATTACTAGTGACTAAATATTAAATTGAGGGCCTAATCTTTAATTCTTAGGGTCTTAATATTAAATTGAGGGCCTAATCTTTAATTCTTAGTGCCTAAATATTAAATAGAGAGCCTAATCTTTGATTCTAAGGGCCTAATATTAAATTGAGGGCCTAATCTTTAATGCTTTGGGCCTAAATATTAAATTGAGGGTCTAATCTTTGATTCTTAATGCATTAATATTAAATTGAGTGCCTAATCTTTAATTCTTAGGGCCTTAATATTAAATTGAGGGCCTAATCTTTAATTCTTAGGGCCTAAATATTAAATTGAGGGCCTAATCTTTAATTCTTAAGGCCTAAATATTAAATTGAGGGCCTAATCTTTAATTCTTAGGGCCTTAATATTAAATTGAGGGCCTAATCTTTAATTCTTAGTGCCTAAATATTAAATAGAGAGCCATATCTTTGATTCTAAGGGCCTTAATATTAAATTGAGAGCCTAATCTTTAATTCTATGGGCCAAAATATTAAATTGAGGGCCTAATCTTTAATTCTTAGTGCCTAAATATTAAATTGAGCGCCCAATCTTTAATTCTTAGTGACTAAATATTAAATTGAGGGCCTAATCTTTTATTCTTAGTGACTAAGTATTAAATTGAGGGCCTAATCTTTAATTCTTGGGGCCTAAATATTAAATTGAGGGCCTAATCTTTGATTCTCTTGGCCTAAAATATTAAATTGAGGGCCTAATCTTTGATTCTCTTGGCCTAAAATATTAAATTGAGGGCCTAATCTTTAATTCTTAGGGCCTAAATATTAAATTGAGGGTTTAATCTTTGATTCTTAATGCATTAATATTAAATTGAGGGCCTAATCTTTAATTCTTAGGGCCTTAATATTAAATTGAGGGCCTAATCTTTAATTCTTAGGGCCTAAATATTAAATAGAGGGCCTAATCTTTAATTCATAGGGCTTTAATATTAAATTGAGGGCCTAATCTTTAATTCTTAGAGCCTTAATATTAAATTGAGGGCCTGATCTTTAATTCTCTGGGCCTAAATATTAAATTGAGGGCCTAATCTTTAATTCTTAGTCGCTAAATTTTAAATTGAGAGCCCAATCTTTGATTCTAAGAGCCTTAATATTAAATAGAGAGCCTAATCTTTGATACTAAAGGCCTTAATATTAAATTGAGGGCCTAATCTTTAATTCTATGGGCCATAATATTAAATTGAGGGCCTAATCTTTATTTCATAGTGCCTAAATATTAAATTGAGGGCCTAATCTTTAATTCTTAGTGACTAAGTATTAAATTGAGGGCCTACTCTTTAATTCTTGGGGCCTTAATATTAAATTGAGGGCCTAATCTTTAAGTCTTAGAGCCTAAATATTAAATTGAGCGCCTAATCTTTAATTCTTATGGCCTTAATATTAAATTGAGGGTTTAATCTTTAATTCTCAGTGCCTAAATATTAAATTGAGAGCATAATCTTTGATTCTAAAGGCCTTAATACTAAATTGAGGGCCTAATCTTTAATTATTTTGGCCTAAATATTAAATTGAGGGCCTAATCTTTAATTCTTAGGGCCTTAATATTAAATTGAAGGCCTAATCTTTAATTCTTAGTGCCTAAATATTAAATAGAGAACCTAATCTTTATTCTAAGGGCCTTAATATTAAATTGAGGGCCTAATCTTTAATTATTTGGGCCTAAATATTAAATTGAGGGCCTAATCTTTAATTCTTAGTCGCTAAATGTTAAATTGAGAGCCTAATCTTTGATTCTAAGAGCCTTAATATTAAATAGAGAGCCTAATCTTTGATACTAAAGGCCTTAATATTAAATTGAGGGCCTAATCTTTAATTCTATGGGCCATAATATTAAATTGAGGGCCTAATCTTTATTTCATAGTGCCTAAATATTAAATTGAGGGCCTAATCTTTAATTCTTAGTGACTAAGTATTAAATTGAGGGCCTAATCTTTATTTCTTAGTGCCTAAATATTAAATTGAGGGCCTAATCTTTATTTCTTAGTGCCTAAATATTAATAAAATTGAGGGCCTAATCTTTAATTACTAGTGACTAAATATTAAATTGAGGGCCTAATCTTTAATTCTTAGGGTCTTAATATTAAATTGAGGGCCTAATCTTTAATTCTTAGTGCCTAAATATTAAATAGAGAGCCTAATCTTTGATTCTAAGGGCCTAATATTAAATTGAGGGCCTAATCTTTAATGCTTTGGGCCTAAATATTAAATTGAGGGTCTAATCTTTGATTCTTAATGCATTAATATTAAATTGAGTGCCTAATCTTTAATTCTTAGGGCCTTAATATTAAATTGAGGGCCTAATCTTTAATTCTTAGGGCCTAAATATTAAATTGAGGGCCTAATCTTTAATTCTTAAGGCCTAAATATTAAATTGAGGGCCTAATCTTTAATTCTTAGGGCCTTAATATTAAATTGAGGGCCTAATCTTTAATTCTTAGTGCCTAAATATTAAATAGAGAGCCATATCTTTGATTCTAAGGGCCTTAATATTAAATTGAGAGCCTAATCTTTAATTCTATGGGCCAAAATATTAAATTGAGGGCCTAATCTTTAATTCTTAGTGCCTAAATATTAAATTGAGCGCCCAATCTTTAATTCTTAGTGACTAAATATTAAATTGAGGGCCTAATCTTTTATTCTTAGTGACTAAGTATTAAATTGAGGGCCTAATCTTTAATTCTTGGGGCCTAAATATTAAATTGAGGGCCTAATCTTTGATTCTCTTGGCCTAAAATATTAAATTGAGGGCCTAATCTTTGATTCTCTTGGCCTAAAATATTAAATTGAGGGCCTAATCTTTAATTCTTAGGGCCTAAATATTAAATTGAGGGTTTAATCTTTGATTCTTAATGCATTAATATTAAATTGAGGGCCTAATCTTTAATTCTTAGGGCCTTAATATTAAATTGAGGGCCTAATCTTTAATTCTTAGGGCCTAAATATTAAATAGAGGGCCTAATCTTTAATTCATAGGGCTTTAATATTAAATTGAGGGCCTAATCTTTAATTCTTAGAGCCTTAATATTAAATTGAGGGCCTGATCTTTAATTCTCTGGGCCTAAATATTAAATTGAGGGCCTAATCTTTAATTCTTAGTCGCTAAATTTTAAATTGAGAGCCCAATCTTTGATTCTAAGAGCCTTAATATTAAATAGAGAGCCTAATCTTTGATACTAAAGGCCTTAATATTAAATTGAGGGCCTAATCTTTAATTCTATGGGCCATAATATTAAATTGAGGGCCTAATCTTTATTTCATAGTGCCTAAATATTAAATTGAGGGCCTAATCTTTAATTCTTAGTGACTAAGTATTAAATTGAGGGCCTAATCTTTAATTCTTGGGGCCTTAATATTAAATTGAGGGCCTAATCTTTAAGTCTTAGAGCCTAAATATTAAATTGAGCGCCTAATCTTTAATTCTTATGGCCTTAATATTAAATTGAGGGTTTAATCTTTAATTCTCAGTGCCTAAATATTAAATTGAGAGCATAATCTTTGATTCTAAAGGCCTTAATACTAAATTGAGGGCCTAATCTTTAATTATATTGGCCTAAATATTAAATTGAGGGCCTAATCTTTAATTCTTAGGGCCTTAATATTAAATTGAAGGCCTAATCTTTAATTCTTAGTGCCTAAATATTAAATAGAGAACCTAATCTTTATTGTAAGGGCCTTAATATTAAATTGAGGGCCTAATCTTTAATTATTTGGGCCTAAATATTAAATTGAGGGCCTAATATTTATTTCTTAGCGCCTAAATATTAAATTGTGGGCCTAATCTTTAATTCTTAGTGACTAAGTACTAAATTGAGGGTCTAATCTTTGATTCTTAGAACTTACATATTAAATTGAGGGCCTAATCTTTAATTCTTAGGGCTTAAATATTAAATTGAGGGCCTAATCTTTAATTCTTAGAGCCTTAATATTAAATTGAGGGCCTGATCTTTAATTCTCTGGGCCTAAATATTAAATTGAAGGCCTAATCTTTAATTCTTAGTCGCTAAATGTTAAATTGAGAGCCTAATCTTTGATTCTAAGGGCCTTAATATTAAATAGAGAGCCTAATCTTTGATTCTAAGGGCCTTAATATTAAATAGAGAGCCTAATCTTTGATTCTAAGGGCCTTAATATTAAATTGAGGGCCTAATCTTTAATTCTTAGGGCCTAAATATTAAATTGAGGGTCTAATCTTTGATTCTTAATGCATTAATATTAAATTGAGGGCCTAATCTTTAATTCTTAGGGCCTAAATATTAAATTGAGGGCCTAATCTTTAATTCATAGGGCTTTAATATTAAATTGAGGGCCTAATCTTTAATTCTTAGAGCCTTAATATTAAATTGAGGGCCTGATCTTTAATTCTCTGGGCCTAAATATTAAATTGAGGGCCTAATCTTTAATTCTTAGTCGCTAAATGTTAAATTGAGAGCCTAATCTTTGATTCTAAGAGCCTTAATATTAAATAGAGAGCCTAATCTTTGATACTAAAGGCCTTAATATTAAATTGAGGGCCTAATCTTTAATTCTATGGGCCATAATATTAAATTGAGGGCCTAATCTTTATTTCACAGTGCCTAAATATTAAATTGAGGGCCTAATCTTTAATTCTTAGTGACTAAGTATTAAATTGAGGGCCTAATCTTTATTTCTTAGTGCCTAAATATTAAATTGAGGGCCTAATCTTTATTTCTTAGTGCCTAAATATTAAATTGAGGGTCTAATCTTTGTATCTTAATGCATTAACATTAAATTGAGTGCCTAATCTTTAATTCTTAGGGCCTTAATATTAAATTGAGGGCCTAATCTTTAATTCTTTTGGCATTAATTTTAAATTGAAGGCCTAATCTTTAATTCTCAGTGCCTAAATATTAAATTGAGAGTCTAATCTTTGATTCTAAAGGCCTTAATATTAAATTGAGGGCCTAATCTTTAATTCTTAGGGCCTTAATATTAAATTGAGGGCCTAATCTTTAATTCTCAGTGCCTAGATATTAAATTGAGGGCCTAATCTTTAATTCTTAGAGCCTTAATATTAAATTGAGGGCCTGATCTTTAATTCTCTGGGCCTAAATATTAAATTGAGGGCCTAATCTTTAATTCTTAGTCGCTAAATGTTAAATTGAGAGCCTAATCTTTGATTCTAAGAGCCTTAATATTAAATAGAGAGCCTAATCTTTGATACTAAAGGCCTTAATATTAAATTGAGGGCCTAATCTTTAATTCTATGGGCCATAATATTAAATTGAGGGCCTAATCTTTATTTCACAGTGCCTAAATATTAAATTGAGGGCCTAATCTTTAATTCTTAGTGACTAAGTATTAAATTGAGGGCCTAATCTTTATTTCTTAGTGCCTAAATATTAAATTGAGGGCCTAATCTTTATTTCTTAGTGCCTAAATATTAAATTGAGGGCCTAATCTTTAATTCTTAGTGACTAAATATTAAATTGAGGGCCTAATCTTTAATTCTTAGTGCCTAAATATTAAATAGAGAGCCTAATCTTTGATTCTAAGGGCCTAATATTAAATTGAGGGCCTAATCTTTAATTCTTTGGGCCTAAATATTAAATTGAGGGTCTAATCTTTGATTCTTAATGCATTAACATTAAATTGAGTGCCTAATCTTTAATTCTTAGGGCCTTAATATTAAATTGAGGGCCTAATCTTTAATTCTTTTGGCCTTAATTTTAAATTGAAGGCCTAATCTTTAATTCTCAGTGCCTAAATATTAAATTGAGAGTCTAATCTTTGATTCTAAAGGCCTTAATATTAAATTGAGGGCCTAATCTTTAATTCTTAGGGCCTTAATATTAAATTGAGGGCCTAATCTTTAATTCTCAGTGCCTAGATATTAAATTGAGAGTCTAATCTTTGATTCTAAAGGCCTTAATAATAAATTGAGGGCCTAATCTTTAATTCTTTGGGCCTAAATATTAAATTGAGAGCCTAATCTTTATTTCTTAGGGCCTTAATATTAAATTGAGGGCCTAATATTTAATTCTTAGTGCCTAAATATTAAATTGAGGGCCTAATCTTTGATTCTTGGGGCCTTAATATTAAATTGAGGGCCTAATCTTTAATTCTTTTGGCCTTAATTTTAAATTGAAGGCCTAATCTTTAATTCTCAGTGCCTAAATATTAAATTGAGAGTCTAATCTTTGATTCTAAAGGCCTTAATATTAAATTGAGGGCCTAATCTTTAATTCTTAGGGCCTTAATATTAAATTGAGGGCCTAATCTTTAATTCTCAGTGCCTAGATATTAAATTGAGAGTCTAATCTTTGATTCTAAAGGCCTTAATAATAAATTGAGGGCCTAATCTTTAATTCTTTGGGCCTAAATATTAAATTGAGAGCCTAATCTTTATTTCTTAGGGCCTTAATATTAAATTGAGGGCCTAATATTTAATTCTTAGTGCCTAAATATTAAATTGAGGGCCTAATCTTTGATTCTTAGGGCCTTAATATTAAATTGAGGGCCTTAATATTAAATTGAGGGCCTAATCTTTAATTCTTAGAGCCTTAATATTACATTGAGGGCCTAATCTTTAATTCCTAGGGCCTAAATATTAAATTGAGGGCCTAATCTTTGATTCTTAATGCATTAATATTAAATTGAGGGCCTAATCTTTAATTCGTAGTGCCTAAATATTAAATTGAGAGCATAATCTTTGATTCTAAAGGCCTTCATACTAAACTGAGGGCCTAATCTTTAATTCTTAGTGCCTAAATATTAAATAGAGAGCCTAATCTTTGATTCTAAGGGCCTTAATATTAAATTGAGGGCCTAATCTTTAATTCTATGGGACAAAATATTAAATTGAGGGCCTAATCTTTAATTGTTAGGGCCTAAATATAAAATTGAGGGCCTAATCTTTAATTCGTAGGGCTTTAATATTAAATTGAGGTGCTAATCTTTAATTCTTAGACACTTAATATTAAATTGAGGGCCTGATCTTTAATTCTCTGGGCCTAAATATTAAATTGAGGGCCTAATCTTTAATTCTTAGTGACTAAGTATTAAATTCATGGCCTAATCTTTAATTCTTAGGGCCTTAATATTAAATTGAGGGCCTAATCTTTAATTCTTAGTGCCTAAATATTAAATTGAGGGCCCAATCTTTAATTCTTAGTGACTAAATATTAAATTGAGGGCCTAATCTTTAATTCTTAGGGCCTTAATATTAAATTGAGGGCCTAATCTTTAATTCTTAGTGCCTAAATATTAAATAAAGAGCCTTATCTTTGATTCTAAGGGCCTTAATATTAAATTGAGAGCCTAATCTTTAATTCTATGGGCCAAAATATTAAATTGAGGGCCTAATCTTTAATTCTTAGTGCTTAAATATTAAATTGAGGGCCCAATCTTTAATTCTTAGTGACTAAATATTAAATTGAAGGCCTAATCTTTAATTCTTAGGGCCTTAATATTAAATTGAGGGCCTAATCTTTAATTCTTAGTGCCTAAATATTAAATAGAGAGCCTTATCTTTAATTCTAAGGGCCTTAATATTAAATTGAGGGCCTAATCTTTAATTCTATGGGCCAAAATATTAAATTGAGGGCCTATTCTTTAATTCTTAGGGCCTAAATATTAAATTAAGGGCCTAATCTTTTATTCTTAGTGACTAAGTATTAAATTGAGGGCCTAATCTTTAATTCTTGGGGCCTAAATATTAAATTGAGGGCCTAATCTTTATTTCTTAGTGCCTAAATATTAAATTGAGGGCCTAATCTTTAATTCTTAGTGCCTAATTATTAAATTGAAGGCCTAATCTTTGATTCTCTGGGCCTAAAATAGTAAATTGAGGGCCAAATCTTTAATTCTTAGGGCCTAAATATTAAATTGAGGGTCTAATCTTTGATTCTTAATGCATTAATATTAAATTGAGGGCCTAATCTTTAATTCTTAGAGCCTTAATATTAAATTGAGGGCCTCATCTTTAATTCTTAGGGCCTAAATATTAAATTGAGGGCCTAATCTTTAATTCATAGGGCTTTAATATTAAATTGAGGGCCTAATCTTTAATTCTTAGAGCCTAATATTAAATTGAGGGCCTGGTCTTTAATTCTCTGGGCCTAAATATTAAATTGAGGGCCCAATCTTTAATTCTTAGTCGCTAAATGTTAAATTGAGGGCCTAATCTTTAATTCTTAGGGCCTTAATATTAAATTGAGGGCCTAATCTTTAATTCTTAGTGACTAAATATTAAATTGTGGGCCTAATCTTTAATTCTTGGGGCCTTAATATTAAATTGAGGGCCTAATCTTTAATTCTTAGTGCCTAAGTATTAAATTGAGGGCCTAATCTTTAATTCTTAGTGCCTTAATATTAAATTGAGAGTTTAATCTTCGATTCTAAAGGCCTTAATAATAAATTGAGGGCCTAATCTTTAATTCTTTGGGCCTAAATATTAAATTGAGAGCCTAATCTTTATTTCATAGGGCCTTAATATTAAATTGAGGGTCTAATATTTAATTCTTAGTGCCTAAATATTAAATTGAGGGCCTAATCTTTGATTCTTATGGCCTTAATATTAAATTGAGGGCCTCAATATTAAATTGAGGGCCTAATCTTTAATTCTTAGAGCCTTAATATTACATTGAGGGCCTAATCTTTAATTTTTAGGGCCTAAATATTAAATTGAGAGTCTAATATTTGATTCTAAAGGCCTTAATAATAAATTGAGGTCCTAATCTTTAATTCTTTGGGCCTAGATATTAAATTGAGAGCCTGATCTTTATTTCTTGGTGCCTAAATATTAAATTGAGGGCCTAATCTTTATTTCTTAGTGACTAAGTATTAAATTGAGGGCCTAATCTTTAATGCTTGGGGCCTTAATATTAAATTGAGGGCCTAATCTTTATATCTTATTGCCTAAATATTAAATTGAGGGCCTAATCTTTAATTCTTAGTGCCTAATTATTAAATTGAAGGCCTAATCTTTGATTCTCTGGGCCTAAAATATTAAATTGAGGGCCTAATCTTTAATTCTTAGGGCCTAAATATTAAATTGAGGGTCTAATCTTTGATTCTTAATGCATTAATATTAAATTGAGAGCGTAATCTTTAATTCTTAGGGCCTTAATATTAAATTGAGGGCCTAATCTTTAATTCTTAGAGCCTAAATATTAAATTGAGGGCCTAATCTTTGATTCTTAGGGCCTTTATATTAAATTGAGGGCCTTAATATTAAATTGAGGGCCTAATCTTTAATTCTTAGAGCCTTAATATTACATTGAGGGCCTAATCTTTAATTCTTAGGGCCTAAATATTAAATTGAGGGCCTAATCTTTGATTCTTAATGCATTAATATTAAATTGAGGGCCTAATCTTTAATTCTCAGTGCCTAAATATTAAATTGAGAGCATAATCTTTGATTCTAAAGGCCTTAATACTAAACTGAGGGCCTAATCTTTAATTCTTAGTGCCTAAATATTAAATAGAGAGCCTAATCTTTGATTCAAAGGGCCTTAATATTAAATTGAGGGCCTAATCTTTGTTTCTTAGTGCCTAAATATTAAATTGAGGGCCTAATCTTTATTTCTTAGTGCCTAAATATTAAATTGAGGGCCTAATCTTTAATTCTTAGTGACTAAATATTAAATTGAGGGCCTAATCTTTAATTCTTAGGGCCTTAATATTAAATGGAGGGCCTAATCTTTAATTCTTTGGGCCGTAATATTAAATTGAGGGTCTAATCTTTAATTCTCAGTGCCTAAATATTAAATTGAGAGTCTAATCTTTGATTCTCAGTGCCTAAATATTAAATCGAGAGTCTAATCTTTGATTCTAAAGGCCTTAATATTAAATTGAGGGTCTAATTTTTAATTCTTAGGGCCTTAATATTAAATTGAGGGCCTAATCTTTGTTTCTTAGTGCCTAAATATTAAATTGAGGGCCTAATCTTTATTTCTTAGTGCCTAAATATTAAATTGAGGGCCTAATCTTTAATTCTTAGTGACTAAATATTAAATTGAGGGCCTAATCTTTAATTCTTAGGGCCTTAATATTAAATTGAGGGCCTAATCTTTAATTCTTTGGGCCGTAATATTAAATATAGGGTCTAATCTTTAATTCTCAGTGCCTAAATATTAAATTGAGAGTCTAATCTTTGATTCTCAGTGCCTAAATATTAAATCGAGAGTCTAATCTTTGATTCTAAAGGCCTTAATATTAAATTGAGGGCCTAATCTTTAATTCTTAGGGCCTTAATATTAAATTGAGGGCCTAATCTTTAATTCTCAGTGCTTAGATATTAAATTGAGAGTCTAATCTTTGATTCGAAAGGCCTTAATAATAAATTGAGGGCCTAATCTTTAATTCTTTGGGCCTAAATATTAAATTGAGAGCCTAATCTTTATTTCATAGGGCCTTAATATTAAATTGAGGGTCTAATATTTAATTCTTAGTGCCTAAATATTACATTGAGGGCCTAATCTTTAATTCTTAGGGCCTAAATATTAAATTGAGGGCCTAATCTTTGATTCTTAATGCATTAATATTAAATTGAGGGCCTAATCTTTTATTCTTAGTGCCTAAGTATTAAATTGAAGGTCTAATCTTTGATTCTCTGGGCCTAAAATATTAAATTGAAGGCCTAATCTTTAATTCTTAGTCCCTAAATGTTAAATTGAGAGCCTAATCTTTGATTTTGAGGGCCTTAATATTAAATTGAGGGCCTAATCTTTAATTCTTAGGGCCTTAATATTAAATCGAAGGCCTAATCTTTAATTCTTTTTGCCTAAATATTAAATAGAGAGCCTAATCTTTGATTCTAAAGGCCTTAATATTAAATTGAGGGCCTAATCTTTAATTCTTTGGGCCGTAATATTAAATTGATTTTCTAATCTTTAATTCTCAGTGCCTAAATATTAAATTGAGAGTCTAATCTTTGATTCTAAAGGCCTTAATGCTAAATTGAGGGCCTAATCTTTAATTCTTTTGGCCTAAATATTAAATTGAGAGCCTAACCTTTATCTCTTAGGGCCTTAATATTAAATTGAGGGCCTAATCTTTAATTCTTAGTGCCTAAATATTAAATTGAGAGCATAATCTTTAATTCTCTGGGCCTTAATATTAAATTGAAAGCCTAATCTTTAATTCTTAGTCGCTAAATGTTAAATTGAGAGCCTTATCTTTGATTCTAAGGGCCTTAATATTAAATAGAGAGCCTAATCTTTGATTCTAAGGGCCTTAATATTAAATAGAGAGCCTAATCTTTGATTCTAAGGGCCTTAATATTAAATTGAGGGCCTAATCTTTAATTCTATGGGCCAAAATATTAAATTGAGGGCCTAATCTTTATTTCATAGTGCCTAAGTATTAAATTGAGGGCCTAATCTTTAATTCTTAGTGCCTAATTATTAAATTGAAGGCCTAATCTTTGATTCTCTGGGCCTAAAATATTAAATTGAGGGCCTAATCTTTAATTCTTAGTGCCTAAATATTAAATAGAAAGCCTGATCTTTGATTCTAAGGGC
Source organism: Oscarella lobularis (assembly GCF_947507565.1). Lineage (NCBI taxonomy): Eukaryota > Metazoa > Porifera > Homoscleromorpha > Homosclerophorida > Oscarellidae > Oscarella > Oscarella lobularis. The sequence continues at coordinate 2,030,427 of NC_089178.1, read as the reverse complement.
CTTAATATTAAATTGAGGGCCTAATCTTTAATTCTATCGGCCAAAATATTAAATTGAGGGCCTAATCTTTAATTTTTAGGGCCTAAATATTAAATATAGGGCCTAATCTTTAATTCTTAGGGCTTTAATATTAAATTGAGGGCCTAATCTTTAATTCTTAGAGCCAAAGTATTAAATTGAGGGCCTGATCTTTAATTCTTAGTCGCTAAATGTTAAATTGAGGGCCTAATCTTTGATTCTAAGGTCCTTAATATTAAATAGAGAGCCTAATCTTTGATTGTAAGGGCCTTAATATTAAATTGAGGGCCTAATCTTTAATTCTATGGGCCTTAATATTCAATCGAGGGCCTAATCTTTAATTCTTAGTGCCTAAATATTAAATAGAGAGCCTAATCTTTTATTCTAAGGGCCTTAATATTAAATTGAGGGCCTAATCTTTAATTCTCAGTGCCTAAATATTAAATTGAGAGTCTAATCTTTGATTTTAAAGGCCTTAATAATAAATTGAGGGCCTAATCATTAATTATTTGGGCCTAAATATTAAATTGAGGGCCTAATCTTTGATTCTAAGGTCCTTAATATTAAATAGAGAGCCTAATCTTTGATTCTAAGGGCCTTAATATTAAATTGAGGGCCTAATCTTTAATTCTATGGGCCTTAATATTAAATTGAGGGCCTAATCTTTAATTCTCAGTGCCTAAATATTAAATTGAGAGCATAATCTTTGATTCTAAAGGCCTTAATACTAAATTGAGGGCCTAATCTTTAATTCTTTTGGCCTAAATATTAAATTGAGAGCCTAATCTTTATTTCTTAGGGCCTTAATATTAAATTGAGGACCTAATCTTTAATTCTTAGTGCCTAAATATTAAATTGAGGGCCTAATCTTTGATTCTTAGGGCCCTAATATTAAATTGAGGGCCTTAATATTAAATTGAGTGCCTAATCTTTAATTCTTAGAGCCTTAATATTACATTGAGGGCCTAATCTTTAATTCTTAGGGCCTAGATATTAAATTGAGGGCCTTATCTTTATTTCTTAGGGCCTTAATATTAAATTGAGGGCCTAATCTTTAATTCTTAGTGCCTAAATATTAAATTGAGGGCCTAATCTTTGATTCTTAGGGCCTTAATATTAAATTGAGGGCCTTAATATTAAATTGAGTGCCTAATCTTTAATTCTTAGAGCCTTAATATTACATTGAGGGCCTAATCTTTAATTCTTAGGGCCTAGATATTAAATTGAGGGCCTTATCTTTGATTCTTAATGCATTAATATTAAATTGAGGACCTAATCTTTAATTCTTAGTCGCTAAATGTTAAATTGAGGGCCTAATCTTTGATTCTAAGGTCCTTAATATTAAATAGAGAGCCTAATCTTTGATTCTAAGGGCCTTAATATTAAATTGAGGGCCTAATCTTTAATTCTATGGGCCTTAATATTCAATCGAGGGCCTAATCTTTAATTCTTAGTGTCTAAATATTAAATAGAGAGCCTAATCTTTTATTCTAAGGGCCTTAATATTATATTGAGGGCCTAATCTTTAATTATTTGGGCCTAAATATTAAATTGAGGGCCTAATCTTTATTTCTTAGCGCCTAAATATTAAATTGTGGGCCTAATCTTTAATTCTTATTGCCTAAATATTAAATTGAGGGCCTAATCTTTATTTCTTAGCGCCTAAATATTAAACTGAGGGCCTGATCTTTAATTGTTATTGCCTAAATATTAAATTGAGGGCCTAATCTTTGATTCTTAGGGCCTTAATATTAAATTGAAGGCCTAATCTTTAATTCTTTGGGCCTAAATACTAAGTTGAGGGCCTAATCTTTATTTCTTAGTGCCTAAATATTAAATTGAGGGCCTAATCTTTAATTCTTAGTGACTAAATATTAAATTGAGGGCCTAATCTTTAATTCTTAGTGCCTAAATATTAAATAGAGAGCCTGATCTTTGATTCTAAGGGCTTTAATATTAAATTGAGGGCCTAATCTTTAATTCTTAGGGCCTAAATATTAAATTGAGGGCCTAATCTTTAATTCTTATTGCCTAAATATTAAATAGAGAGCCTAATCTTTGATTCTAAGGTCCTTAATTTTAAATTGAAGGCCTAATCTTTAATTCTTTGGGCCTAAATATTAAATAGAGAGCCTAATCTTTGATTCTAAGGGCCTTAATATTAAATTGAAGGCCTAATCTTTAATTCTTTGGGCCTAAATATTAAATTGAGGGCCTAATCTTTATTTCTTAGCGCCTAAATATTAAATTGAGGGCCTAATCTTTAATTCTTAGTGCCTAAATATTAAATAGAGAGCCTAATCTTTGATTCTAAGGGCCTTAATATTAAATTGAAGGCCTAATCTTTAATTCTTTGGGCCTAAATATTAAATAGAGAGGCTAATCTTTTTAGTGAATCCTCGCTCGTGGAACAAAGATCACCTGAAAGATGACTTGGACATACTTGATTTCAAGCTCACAGACGAAGAGATGCAGATCCTCAACGACGTGCCTCGTCCCAAGAATCCCAAAGTTTGCCCCGATCCATCTCAATATCCATAGTAGTAGACTAGACTGTCTTTGTTGTCTGTAGACTAGACTGTCAAAGATGTGGCTTTTTTTATGTTTTGCTATCTTTTTAGTTAGTTAATACCAGCATAGATACTAAAGTATCTATGATATGAGTGACCGCGGTTTCAGGAGAGATAGGTGTGTCCCGGATAGTCTGAAGAGATGATGATTCTGTTTTGGTGCATATGCTACACTCTTTCCGTCGTTGATAGCTCGACAGTTCTTCTTCAAAATGCAGCGCGAGAAAACGTCGCTATGCCTCTCATCGGACTCGGAACGGGCGGCTACGCCCCCAATAGCACCTTTCCTCACGGAGAGTACTGGAACGACAGCGTAGCCGAAATTGCGGTCAGCGCTTGGCTGAAGCTCGGCGGAAGACGCATCGACGCGGCGTTTAGTTACCACGATCAAGTGGGCGTGGGAAAAGCGATTAGGGAGAGCGGAATACCTCGCGAACAGATCTTCATTACGTCAAAAGTGGGGCCGGGTGGTTCAGGAAAGGGAGGCGTTCCCGGTGGCGCACTAGGATACAACGACACTTTAGACCAGATGAAGTACGTGCTGAGTAGTCTCAATGTGACTTACGTTGATTTGCTGCTGATACATTGGCCCTATGATCCATCTCATCCGCCGACGACGGATCCGCTCTGTCGAGGAAATACGCCACAGGAAATGAAGGCTTGTCGTCAGTCGACTTGGAAGGCCATGCAGCTCCTCTTTAGACAGAACAAGACGCGGGCAATTGGAGTTTCGAATTTCGAGGCTAAACACATTCAGGATATCTTGGACATGGGAGAGATGATACCGTCGGTGAATCAGTGCGAATTCCATCCGTACTTTCACGAATTAGATCTCGTCGAGTTCTGCAAGAAACGCAAGATCGTTTTCAATGGTTACGCGCCGTTGGGTACTCCTGACTGGGGTCCGTGGAGCCAGAACTGGAATTCGAGCATTGGTGATCTTCCGCTAGTGAAGTCCATAGCAGAGGCTCACAAGAAGAGTCCCGCTCAGGTGTTGCTGCGATATTCACTTCAACAAGACGCCTTGGTGAATCCTCGCTCGTGGAACAAAGATCACATGAAGGAGGACTTGGACGTGCTTGATTTCAAGCTCACAGATGAGGAGATCCAGATGCTCAATGATGTGCCTCATCCCAAGAATCCCAAAGTGTGTCCTGATCCATCTCAGTATCCGTAGCAGTCTCCGCGTGTCTCAACTGTGTACTGCGGTCTGTAGACTAGACGATTTTTAAAAAAAAGTTTAGTAAGATCGGTTTCTGTTTTGATGTTTCGCTATCTTTTTAATGTAACAGAGAATGCTTACAAAATTGTAGTTCGCTCAGAAGGCAGCTGTACTTCGAAAACTGCTCGGATCCCAGCAAACCAAGAAGCGCTTTCTAAAGAAACGTTTGGCGGCGAGAAACCAAAAAAACTGGGGACAGTGAGCAAACCTCGGTTTCTTCAGAATCAACTTCATCCTTATTTAGAACAACCAATGCTTGTTCCATTACTTCGTCCCCTAGCCCTTTAACACAAGACCTGCGCAGCATTTCCAAAAACTCAATCACACCCATGTACAACCAAGATATCTCACCGTTCCAAAGAGATAATGCGGTCCATAAGTCTCCCCGAAGGATTTTCACCTAGAAAAGAAATAAACTCCCTATTGGAGTCGCTGCTCACTTACTAAGGAAAACCCTACTTCTACTGTCCTCCATTCCTAAAGAGGCAGAAAGTTCGTCGCCGCCGTCGTCGGCGAGCGTCTTGCTCAGCAAGTTGCACAGAACGTCACGACCTTCCTCGGCGTCCGGATGTACGACAAACGTGCCGTCGATCTCCTCTTCGCCGGCATCCGTCCCAACAGAGTCTGACGACACTTGACCAGAAAGTGCACCCAGCCCCCCTAGCACGGGCGAATCCTTCTGCACTTTCTTTCTCCTACGCGCTCTCGCTTGCTCGTTTGGATTGACGACTGTTTGCCGATTGGGTACGCCACCTGGTGGGGTCTTGCTGTTCGACAGCAAGCCTCTGCCTTTCACTTGCAACTCGCTTCCCCTTTCTGATGCCTGCGGCTGTTTGACTTGCTTCGAAAGACCTCTTCTCGGAGCCGCTAGATGTGGAGGAGTCGGCGGCAGTGGACGACGCTTGGACACGTCGACGTGCGGCTAAATACAAAATATCGTTCACGTTGGTAAAAAAAAACATCCGACTCAGCAGCGTGCCTTGTGTTGCTCTCCCGACGAACCGTTCTGTTTTCCTCCAGACAAAGTGACCATCACGGAAGGAGCGACGACTCTCTGTTCCATTGGTTCTAATACGGGCGGACTAGCGGGCGAAGCGCAGTCGGAACTGGACGAAGGCGTTCTTCGAGCTGATTGTTTCGTGGCATCTCTTCCTCGTTTACTTTGTCTGTCACTGGAGAGCGAGTATTTTATAAAGAACGCGTTTTGCGTTACCTATTTTTTTCACGTACCTTTTCTTTGCTGATGCCGATTCGACGAACTGACGCATGTAAACTTTGACGAATTCGTTTCTTAGTATTCGATTGATGCTTGGTCGTTTCGCCGGCGATTGACTGAGCATTGCTTGAATCAGCTCGCAAAGTTCGAGGCTGTATTGAGTTGGCATCGGAGGAATCTGATATATGAATGAAAAACGGATTGGTTTGGCAAATGGATACTAATACTTTTCCTCGAAGGATTCTGAAGACGAGTCCACTCATATTTCTAGCGCTAAATGCGTGCTTAAGTGTCGTCATTTCGTAGACGACGCAGCCCAACGACCACACATCCGACTGCGAGACACATGGTAAATTTAGAAAAAGCTCTTGTGTCCAACGTACTCTACCTTGTAATTGTACGGTTGATTAGAAAACAACTCCGGTGACATGTAGTACGGTGTTCCAATCAACGTTGTGGCCATGTCAGCGGGACTCTCCAAGATTCGAGCGATTCCCAAATCGCCAACCTGCAGACGTTTGACCGTTAATCGTTTCCGAGAAATTTCATCCCCCATACCTTGACGATGTCTCGTTTATTTAGAAAAATGTTTTGAGTCTAGAGAAGACGAAAGTTGAAAAAATTCTCAAAAAAATTGAGTTGACTCTACAGTACCTTCAAATCCCTATGCAGAATGTTTTGATCGTGAAGATACTAGAGTAAGCAAGTTAATTCTAATTCGATATATGGATATAAATAGAATCAATCAGACCTGTAGAGCCAATGCTATTTGCACGAACCATTCCATGATCTGTCTCTCCGAGAGCGGACGTCCCTTTCGCGCTTTGAGTCTCGTCTGCAGGTCGCCCCCGTCGCAGTAGGCCATCACGATATGCAGAATTCCCCGCTCGTCTTGAAATGATTCTTGATAGGCGACGATATTGGGATGCTTGAGACGAGACAGAAGGCTCGCCTAAAAGCAACACGTAGGGTCAACAAATCGTCTCGCGAATGCAACTAGACCGACTTCTTGCTCCGCTGCCTTTCTTTCCTTCTCGGACGCGTCTCCTAATTCGATTTGCTTGACAACGAACTGAGAGCGACGGGTAGAAAAATGTTGGCGTTGCGATGCGATCTCGCCTAGCTTTGTCGCTCTTACCTCTTTCTTTTTGTCGATGTGCTCTATCAGATACACGTCACCGTAGCTGCCTTCGCCAATCTTTCGCAGAACGCGATAGGCGTCCATTGGTTTAACTCTGCGCACTCGTCCGCGTAAAAACTGCGCAATACGTGTTGGCTATATACGTATGAATGGCTACATGAAATGGCTACATGGGGCCGGCTACATGAGCTTCTTGTACATGGTACAAATTACTGTATGCCCATTCTATTTTAGTGCCGAATTCTTTTTGCTTCCTTTTCGCGAGACTCTTTTTGACTTTCTCTTTTCGGCTGGTCGTTTCATTGCTAATGACAAATCCACTGTTCTGCCACTGTCTGAAACATTGGTGGTACCGGTATTCGTTTTGGAGCCCAAGAAATCAGCTCCAGTCAGCACAACGATCTCTTCCAAATCCTCCTCCTCCTCCTCATCGCTATTCTTTGCAGGCGGTCTCATTTTCTTTTTCTTCTGCTGCTTCTGCTTTTTCTCGGTGATCTTTTTGCTTTTCACCTCATCAGTGACAGTATCAGTTTCCCTTTCTAACACTGGACCAGATGATGGATCTAAATGTCCGTTCCCAATTCTCGCCGTTCCAGGTCCAATCCATTGAACAGCATCATCATCATCATTTACAGAAGACATCTCTTTTTCCGTCGTCACAGTGTAACTTTCCACCTCGTCAGGATCAACAGCAGATGATTCCTTCTTTGCATGAGTAATCAAAGCAGCATCTTCATCCATCTTCTCCTCGCCTTTCTCTCCACTTCTAAGCGCCTCATCCGAGGCCAATGCACTATCAATTTTCTCCACCAATTCATTAACTTTCACCATGGCAATCTTCGTGCATCGAATAATTTGCTCGGCGTGCAGAGCCACGCCGCCGCCCATTTGAAGACAGCACACTTCGCCGTGCTTATTCATCGCCACGATAACGTGGCCATCCATGACGCCCTCCTCCAATCGCGACGGATCGCACAATAAAAACCGACCGTCGTCGAAAAACGCAAAACTCGCGCAGAGCGGCACGTGATGAACGGTAAGCGGCACGAGCGGTCGCTCCGTCGCCGCGTACACGGTCACGCGATCGTCGGAAACGCTCGCGTCCGGTCGACGAAAGTGCGCGAGGGTTGCCATGGCGCCGAGCGCGCAACAGTCGCACAAATTTCCGTCGTCGTTCAGCGCGCGAACGTCGACGCGAATCGCCCAGACTTTCGCGCCGGCGACGACGCACAGCGATTCGGTGTCGACGGCGCGCGATTCCTTGATCGTGCGTTCGAGCAGTCGCACGAGTTCGACGCTCGATTCCCGAGTTTGCGCGACGTCGAAACGCGGCGACGCCATGGGCGAGAGATCGACGTTGAAGCTGAGAATGCCGTCCGTCGGCCGACTCGGTTGCGGCTTGACGAGGTCGCACGTCGCCTGCGCTAGAACGCGCGTCTCGCCGATTCGCGCTTCGCAGTGGCCGCGCGTTGGACCGAACGCGATTTGCACGTGTCTGTAGTCGTACGCGTTGCGGCCGTCGATTCGATGGCCTTTTTTTATTGCATTGAGAAGAAAGGAGCGTTCGCAAGTCGTAAGTGGCTCTCCTTTCATGGCGAAAATTGCTGAAAACCGCACAAACGTGGGGGCTACAACGCACGCTAAAGCTCGATTATGGCTGGCAATTTTTGGCATTCCTCGCACTGGTACACTACCCAAGGCTTACGAAAGACGACGAAACCTTTTATTCTGTAGTAATCAGTGGCTTCTTGAAAAGGACGATCTCGTTCTCGGTCGACAGACCGACTTGATATTCCTAACAGAAGATGAAATACTCAAGATGCACATCTTCTTTGCTAATTGTACTAGGAATTACACGATTGAATTTTTTGGTTGTCATTCTTTGTTATCATCAGTTATCCAAGCTTTGGCCGAGTGTCTGAAGCAGAGGCAGCAGGTCATCGCCACTTCGACTATCTACTTCAAACGTTTCTATACAAAGTGACAAACATGGTTGATTTTTTTGTCAGTTGACTTAGAGGAATCTCTAGTAATTCCTTTGGAAGTATTGATCCACTTTTGATGGCTCCAACCTGTATTTATCTTGCTGCCAAAGTGGAGGTGTGTACTCGTAGTACGTTTACATTTATCTCCTCATGTTTCTATTAGGAATCTGGGTTGATTTCGAATACAAGACTCGTTCAGTCATGTCAGAGTATTGGTACTTGGCCCCTACTGTCTACCCTTCCCTAGTTAAGAATTGCTCTTTTTAAAGTTAAAACAAAATTTTCTTATGCTCTGAAAGACTTTCCCTACAGAATGCCTCAGGTAATTGAAACTTATATTTCTAATTTGGCCTATGAATATTTCTTTAAGATTCTTGAATGCGAATTTTACCTCCTCGAAATGATGGTGCAGTGTAGGCTACGTTTACCGTTTAGACCTATAAGTGTCTGTCACCTTAGGATTGCTGTCTCATTACGTTTAATCCCTATCGTTCGTTGACCCAATACGTAAGTGATATAGGGCAGGAAGACAGTCTGCTTTCTCTAGCCTGGTTAGCTCATTTCCTGAGATGCTTGCCTTTTATCTCCACGCTTTTTTTGGTCGCAGGAGAATAGTTAATGATACATATAGGAGTGACACTTGTCTTCTCTATCCTCCGTATCTCATTGCTCTAGGTTGGTTAGCTATTTTTTATCAAACCTTGTGTGAATCTGTTTCTAGCCGCTTTACACATGGCCTGCGTTGTGAACCAGAAAGACTGCAAGCAGTGGTTCGCCGAGCTTTCAGTAGACATGGAAAAAGTACTCTTTTTTATTGCGTCGCGTTTACCTCTACATATTGATCCAATAGGTGCTCCAAGTGACACAGGAGATATTGCTGTTTTACAAGCTGTGGAAAAGCTATGACGAGACCAAGGAAATACGAGCAATACTCGCCAAAGCCCCCAAGCCTAGACTGAGCAGTGGGAAGTAAGAAGGCAAATACATAATAAATACATACTGAGAGATCAACGCCAGGATGCCAAAACCTTCGGCGGGGAGAAGTGACAGTCCGGCATCGAGAACGTCTATTGGGGGAACTACTCATAATTAGAATTCTAAAAAAAGCAACTTAACTCAACGTATTGACCCTAGCTAAAATAGAATGCTTGAGAACTGTATCTATCTATCTATCTATCTAAATGGACACACTTGACAGTTAGCACATACGTAGAGCGAGTTCCTTATTAGCGAGTTTTCCCCATGAAACGAAGGCGAAGATATGCTAAGAGCAGAACTCCGCCGAGGATAGATGCTAAGGCGACTTGAGTAATCCATTTGGAATCAACAAAACCTTGCTCTATCAGGTACTGTGTTCCAGCACTATTATGACCGCTTGGGCTAAATGTGCAAAAGATGAATGGTGTGTGAATTGTATGGTAGAATTACCATGTTTCATTCGCATGCTTGGGACAAAATTCCATGCCTTGCAACTCGTTGATGCAAAGTGCCTAAGAGACGGCATATGAACACCGAAAATCACGCTACAGACTCAATATTACCTCCATACTGTAATGAAAAATGCTCAGATATTTGAGCCAGTAAAAAATCTTGGACAGCTTCCTAAGGTTGACCAAAAGCCCGCCAAAAATCTAGGTATAAAATGGCGCGAGCAGAAGCGAGAGAGCGTAATGCAGTGCTTACCATGCTCAGAACAAAGGTAAGAGTCAGGAGAAGAGTGGCTATAGCTCGATGAGAAATCAAGGCGCTGAAAAGAAAGGCCATTGAGCATGCTGCGACTGTCGTCAATATCAAATTGAGAAGATAAAAGAAGAATTTATCAACGTCAGGAGTGAAACCTGTAGCAGAAGCACAGTCATGCAGAAGCGCAGTAATCAGGTATTCACAGCACCTATCATCCAGTAAGTTATAGAACACATAATAGTGGTCGGTATGACTCGGTATGGAATGATGTCAAACAGAACGTGAGCAAAGAAATAGGACGAAGTGCGATAGTATCCGCCAAGTGACTCGTGCCTAAAAAGAACCCAATTATCAACAGGTATCAGATAAAGACACGCTCGAACTTGAATATGGCTCTTTCTTGAATGAACAAATCTACGGCTGACAAGTTGACGAAATTGAATTCAAGACAATGAGAAAAAACGCTCCAACTCTGCGTAACTGATTTAGCCTACACTGATGACAGCAACGGCTGACCTGTTTTGTATTCCCGTCTTGGGATCTGTTTTTGTTAACTGAAAGTAGATTCCTCCAGTAATCAGGCCGATTATGACAGAAACGATCCACTGAAAGAGATAACGCCAGCTCAGTACCTCCTTTTATAAATCTAAGGTTCTTACGTGAACAACGGAAACAGGCTTGTTTCGTAACAGATTTAAAATGGTTCTTTTTGAAAGAACACCAAACTAAATGTACTGGTGCACACATTTCAAGGCTAATTTGATGCACGAAACTCGCACTTGATAGAAAGCTCCAGTTGGATAACCAGGAGATTTTTCCTTCACATTTGCGTCGTCACTCTGGTAATTGGTCAACGTCTTCTGAGTGGTTTGAAACGTATGCGAGAATCGGTAAGCAATAGCCAAGGCCAGTGAATCTTAAACGTTCTAATGAGCTCAGAAATGCTCACTGAACTGAAAGTTTCCCTACCGTTTTCATCTCGCTGTACAACGTCGAGGAAAAAATCAGCTGGATTCTCTCGTTCATCACAGTGGTGGCCTGCACGAAACAGACTGGGCGTGCATATTGTCAAATACTACTGTCATTACCTTGTTGCTTGAAGAAGTCTAAAGCTTCAGTAGCGGGACCGTGAAAGACCGTGTGTCCCTTTGCAAGCAAAGTCAACGTGTCAAATAGCTTGAATACGGCGTAGCGAGGTTGATGTATGGAAAAAACGACAACTGTTCCCTTTTTTGATAAGCTAAGAAAAACAATGAAATGCTTATATAGGTCTTGTGTGCCGCTACTTTCCATAACTGTTACCTATCTCAAATATTTGACTCGCTCTCAGGGACCCCCGTTTCCCTAACAGCTGTGTATTTCAAATATTTGAGTAGGTCTTGTGTGACTCTACTTTCCCTAGCAGTTGTGTATGTAAATGTTTGACTTGCTCTAGGGGAGCCCCCCTTTTTGCCCAAAAAGCTGTGTATTTCAGATATTTGAGTACGTCTTGGATGTGACTACTATCCCTGACACTAGTGTATTTCAATTAAATGCTTTTACAGGTCTTGTGTGGCTCAACTGTTGTGTATCTCAAATATTTCACTTGCTCTCAGAGGTCCCCGTTTGTCTAAACAGCTGTGTATTTCAGATATTTGAGTAGATCTTGGATGCGACAACTAGCCCTGAAACTCGCGTATTTTAAAAACTTCTACAGGTCTTGTGTGCCTCTACTTGCACTAATGTATTTTAAGTCCTTTTACAGGTCTTGTCTGCCTCTACTATCCCTAGCTGTTACGTATCTCAAATATTTGACCTGCTCTCTGGGGCCCCCGTTTGCCCTAATAAGCTCTTAGGTACTGTACTTGTGAAGAAGTTGCATAACAGATACAGCTGTGTAGGCATCTAATCCGGTAGTCGGCTCATCAAGGAAGAGAAGGGAAGGAGAAGTGATAAGTTCTACTCCAATGCTGGTTCTCTTCTTCTCACCGCCTGATATTCCTCTTCTTAGTTCAGTACCAACCTGTCAAACTTCCATTGAAAATTTGCAGTTATTAGGCGTATGTACTCTATTATCAGCAATGTGTGTGAGATTCAGGTCCTCGATCAATGCCGTTACTCTCGCCATCTTTTCTCGTTCTGACGTGCTTTGAGGTAGACGGAGAAGGGCCGAAAAATGGAGATTTTCTCGCACCGTTAATTGTCCCAATAAGACATCATTCTGCCAAACTTAGATAACAGCATCGCCAGAGCACCGCTGTAGACTGACCTGAGCCACGTAACCAGACACGCACCTAAACTTCTCCGATACTCTGCGCCCATTTATAAGAACGGTGCCTGTAAGCGTCCTTTTATCTATTCTTCCCGCAAGAATATCCAAGAGCCTGCAGAGTGCAGCTCAATTTAGCCCCTGCAGTACTACCCCTCCCTTAATTTAGAGTAGTACGTTGTTTTTCCGCTGCCTGTTGGTCCCAGTATGGCATTCATTTGGCCATTCATAACGCCGCTAAAAGACGTCGTACGTAGTAATTAAGAACTGGACCGGATGGAGTCAGGGGGCCCAGCCCGAAGCCATTCTCGTCATCCGACGCAGGCTACCTTGTGCTTTCTAAGATGGTCTTGGTTTCTGCAGGACGCCAAAGGCCTTTCTTTGTTTGAATTCTGTAAACAAGGTCCTGGTAAGAAAGTACGACTTGGACGCCAAGTTTTGACGGCGTTAGAAGCGGCGTTTGTTCAGTTTTGGCAAGCATTCTTCCGTAGGAAAAAAATGCGGACGTAGATAGAAATCACGCGTGTCACGTGCAAGAATTTCAGCACGCACGTTACCATCATGGCAAAAACTTCGTTCAAGTGTACTAGCCACTCGAAAGAAGAACATCAACAGCCAATATTCGGAATAGCATTTAGCTACAACTGCTCACCGGAAGAGCCTCCCGTATTCGCAACAGTCGGCAGCAATCGTGCGACGATCTATCGATGCCATCCGGGCGGCGAAATGGACGTGCTGCAGCGCTACGCCGATCCTGACGAAGACGAGAACTTCTACAGCTGCGCGTGGACGTACGACAATGCCTCTCACCTTCTCTGCGCGGCCGGCGAACGAGGCATCGTGCGCGTGATCAACGTCACGACGCATCGCGGCGAACGATCGCTCGTCGGACACGGAAATTCGATCAACGACTTACGCTTTCATCAGCGCGATCCTCTCCTGCTTCTCTCGGCGAGCAAGGACCACTCGTTGCGCCTCTGGAACGTCAAGACCGGCGCCTGCATCGCCATTCTCGGCGGCGTCGACGGCCATCGCGACGAAGTCCTTAGCGGCGATTTTGACATTGGCGGACGATACGTCGTCTCGTGCGGTATGGATCACGCATTGAAGACCTGGGATCTTGGTGATGTAAATGCCGACAGTCGCCGACGGGGCGACGACGGTCCGTCGTTTTCGTCGGAAGTCGTACATTTTCCGCTCTTCAGCACGCGCATCGTTCATCGGAATTATATCGATTGCGTTCGGTGGCTTGGCCAATTGGTTCTTTCCAAGTCGTGCGAGAATGCCATCGTTCTATGGAAGCCGCCCGGAATGGGAGATGACGACGACGGCGGCAACGTTGATTCGACTCCGATTGTGCTGCATACATTCGAAATGAACAACTGCGAGATCTGGTACCTTCGTTTTGCGCTGGACTATTTTCAGACGGTCCTGGCTTGCGGCAATCAGGCGGGACGCGTGTTCCTCTGGGATTTAGAAGCGGACAAGATTGATTCTCCTGTTCAGCTCATTCATCCCAAGTGCGATGCGCCGATTCGACACGTCGGATTCAGCCGATGCGGTAACATCATGGTAACTGTGTCCGATAATGTCACCGTGTGGCGATGGGATCGAAGAATGTGATTTGCCTTTCGTTTGCTGCAAAACTAAACACGTAGGTTAATATTTAAACGTGTACGCTCACCAAAAAAACATAGCAAAATGATCAAACGTGTCATTTGAGCCAGTCGAGTTCGTCGTCGTCGTCGTCTCCAAAAAGTGGGTCCTTGAACGGGCTTTTAGTCTAATGGGGAAACATTTTTTGTAATTGAAAATTCAAGTGAACACTTACCTTAGTATCGTCGCCTTCCGCTTTTCCCGCTGTTTCCTCTTTCGCTTCCTCGCTTCCAGCACTTTCTTCTGCTGCTTTTTATTACAAATAAGTCGTCGTAATAAACGTGTGCTGCTATTTCATACCTGCATCGTTTTTTGCATCTGATGTAGGAGGAGGGCTGTCGCCAAATAAGGAACCATCTATCATTCAGTATTGGAACATTTTGTTATCAAACCAGTTGCATTCCAAATACCTGATTCTGCATCGTCTTTTCCATCAACGGCATCTTGCATAATAGTATACAGACCCTAGTCTATGATACGCGTAAGTGATTTGCTTACCTTCTGGCTTTTCTTTTGAATCTTCATCGCTGGCTTCCTCGTCGGCCATATCAGTTAATTTTCCCGTTCCCGCGTCTGTATCTAAAGGCGATTTCTCCTCTTCCGTAACTGCCTTCTCTTCGGCGGAATCTACAGCCTTTTCGCTTTCTTTTTTCTCTTCATCCTGATCTCCGCCTTCTTTCTCCTCCTCTTCGTCGTCGTCGTCGTCCCAGTCTTCTTCTTCCTCCTCCTCTTCTTCGCCTTTTTCGTCTTTCTCGTCTGCCTCTTCTTCGTTTTCCACTACTTTCTCACCTTTGCCCTCGCCCTCGTCCCCTGACACGTCCGCTGCCGCTCCAGATTCGTTTTCCTCTTCCGTAGCAACTTTCTCCTCGTCCTCTTCTTCTTTGCCCTCTTCTTCTTTGTCCTCTTCCTTTTCGTCTTCGTCGACTTTGTCCTCTTCCTTTTCGTCTTCGTCGACTTCATCCTCGTCTTCCCCCTCTTCCTCTTCCTCTTCGTCCTCGTCTTCTTCTTCTTCCTCCTCCTCTTCGTCCTCTTCGTCCTCTTCTTCCTCTTCTGGTTGTTTCTTTTTCTGTTCATCGGACGGGGAGGCGGATCCTGTTCCTGTCGTCGCGAGCGCGCTCACTGTGACATCCTACGTAGACAACAGAACTGTAGAATCGTCCAAATGCTAATAACAAACTCGCCTTAATTACTGCCACGACAGCACTCATAATATCTTTTTTGTCGTAAGAAGTGCCGTCATCAAACTCCTCGCGTATCTTGTAAAAGACGCTATTCATGATTTTCTTGACCTGCCAACGAAAACGATCAGCAGTCTCAAAACGAGACGAAAAGCGCGAACCTCTTGGGCTACGTTTCCCGACGATTTGCCAGCTGCTTCAGGAGCAGCCTGTTTAGCCGCGGAAAGCTCGCGTTCTAATCGGGCGACTGTCTCCTTCGAATGGTGAAGCTCCTGAGACTCAGCCTAAAACACAGACAACGATGTATAGAACAATCTAACGGTATCTAACCAATCACCTCTTTTTCGCTTTCCAATCTCGCTACCGTCCTCTTGAGATCAGAGATCTGTTCTTCGAGTTCAGAGCGAGCCTTTTTCCAAGTGGCATACTAAAAATTGCGATTTTCTCACGTCGTCGTATACGAGTACGCTGATCAACGATGTTTTTACCTGACTGTCAACAGAGGCAACGCGTTCCATCATGGATTTCTTTTCATCCTCCGCCTCTTCGTGAATTCGACGCCACTTCTGCTCAACCTGACTGACCATACGTTTCGACTTTTCTTGCCATCTTGACTCCGCTTCCGCTTCTGCTTGAGATATCTATAAATAGAGCTAATGAAAGAAAAAGTCGACGTCCGAGGGAGAAAATCCGACTTGCTCAGAAATGGCTGTGTCTGACGTTTGCCGCTGCTTCTTCAGTTTCTCCCTCAGCTCAGAAATTTCGCTCTATAGATACATAAGCTAGACAGAAAAGAACTCGTTTTTTACAGACTTCATGAAACGCTTTCATGTCGTCCATTTCTCTCTCTAGTCTGTCTTTCTGAGTAGCCATTTTTCTCTTTGAACTATCTACACTCTAAAGCAAATTTGAAATTAACGGAAAATAACGTTTTTGTCACACTGTACTTTCTCCAGGGATTCCTTTTCAATTTTAAGCTCCGATATCTCTTCGTCGGCTTGTTTCACACGCATTTCCAATGTCTTCCTCTTCTGTTTCTCATCCTTCAACAAATTCGACGCCTCCTCCAAGTTCTCCTCCGTTTCTTTCAACGAATGCGTCGCCGCCGCCCACTCCGACGACCTCGATTGAACTTCCGCCATCGCTGCAGTCAGCTGCTGTTTCAACTCGCCCTCCTTTTTCGCCAGGCTGCCGGCTTCCAATTGAAGAGCACTTATCTGCGACATCGCCTGCCCCAATTCCGTCGTAAGTTGAACCTAGAAAAAACCGGAGTAGTTCTATCTAGGGCCAGATTCAATCTCTATACCTTATCTTGCTCTAGTCCGACGAGCTTTGCCTGCGCGTGGGCCGTTGTTGACTTGAACGAATCGTTTCTCTGCTCCAACATCACATTGCTCTGTTCCACGAACCTACGGACAGCCTACGTGCAGGCAAGCGCCCCTTCTAGGGTCTCTGAGATTCTTACCTCTGGTTTCTCTCTAGCAATTCGGCTATCTTTTCGTTCTGCGCTTCAATTCGCGCGCTCTTCTCGAACACCTCACGTTTTAGTCGTTCGCTATCCTATAATATAGGAGCCGTACGGTAGAGCATTTCGTATCTCTCGTCGCTAATTCTTTGCACCTGCATTATTCTCTGTACGTTGTGAAGGAGAACGCCCGCTTCCATCGTCGGAGCAGAGTTTGACGACATCAAAGCGTTTCCGGGTCTACCACCGCCCGATTCTTCCAATTCTCCGACCTGAAAAGGGCAACATCACGCATCTCGCTCTCTAAACGCAAATTCCTATCAACCTTTTTCGTTAGATTGTCTAACTTATCCACAATCTTCGTCAGTTCTGATTTTACTTCTGCGTGCTGTTGTTTAGCATCCGAGAGAAGAGCGGTTGAAAGTTGACCTAGAAAACGTCTTTTCCCATAAAAAAGTAAAGAAGCGTCCTCATACTCTCCGACTGCTGAGGCTGTTGGGGCTGCTGCGGTACTTGCTGGGGCATTTGTGCACCTCCCATTTGCGAATAGCCAGAAAATGACTGCTGTGGCTGCTGTGGCTGCTGCTGCAAAGGAGTCTGATATGGGTTCTGCGACATGTTGAACTGCTCAGGCTGTTGTGGCTGCATAGAAGGCTGCTGAGCAAAAAACCCGCCTCGCTGCTGATTCGAAGGCTGATACAACGCTAGCTGTTGTCCTTGAGGAGTCATGCCCCCAGACAGAGTCGGAAATTGATACTGACTAGTACTAGGCGTTGTCATTTGAGGCGGTTGCTGCATTGGTTGCTGAAACTGAGGTTGTTGCATGGGCTGCTGCATGGGCTGCTGCTGTTGCATGTGAGGCGGCTGCTGTTGCATGTGAGGTGGCTGCTGTTGCTGATAGCCTTGTTGGGGCGGTGGCGGCTGCTGCTGGTAACCTTGTTGGGGCTGATTATAGGACGTTGGCTCTTGAAGCACCCATTTGGGCTGCTCGGCGCCGGCATGCATGGCTCCAGCTGCTGTTACGGTTGTTGTGGAATCCGTTGTCTCGACACCGGCTTGCGGAGGCAAGAGTGACTGGCCCATCTTTGCCATTCTGTGAATGAGTTTGGCTTTGCTGCTATCGACGTCGGGAGACTAGTCAAACAAGAATAACTAAGTGATTTCATTTCATTCGGTGATGATCAATACCTGGGCCATTTTCTCTGTTATAGAGGAGGTTCTAGTTCGAACCGATCCACTATCTCCTTCCGCACCGCTACTATTTACGATGAGAGAATCATAAAAAATCAAAAAAATTCTTCAAAAGGCAAACCCCAATTCAGTAGGCGTTTCAGGAGGAGGAATAGGGCCACCCGAATCCTTCTCTTTACTAAACTTTACCTATAAAGGGAGTAACTCATCAAAAAGATATTACTACTACTACACTCCCGTTTTGTCTACCCTAATCACTTCCAATTCAAAGAGAAGAGTAGCATTAGGGGGAACTCTGCTCCCAGCTCCCTATACAAGGAATATATGTACGGAACGCATTATTTGGTGATTGTGTAAATGATAAACCTTGCTGCCATAAGCAAGTAGAGGAGGAACGACGAGAAAACGCTTACTTCCCTTTGTCATTCCGACCACACCTTCATCCCAACCCTGGCAAAAACCCAAAATAATAAAAATTTTCTGCCCTTTTTTGACGGCGTTCATACTTTTATCACTTTGCCTTTACCCACGCGAAATCGAAAAGGCTTCTCCGAGGATATATTGTTGTCAAATACCTAAAGTGTCGGATTATTTGAAAGGAAAAAAACCAAGAATCTAACGCAACCCACTTTGCCAAACGTGCCGTTCGTAAGTAGCCATCCAGTGTATCGGCATTCCAATTGATCGTCCGCCTCAATTCCCTGCAAGTACATATGGATAAAAATCTGTCATAAAGAAGAGTCCTCTTTCTCAACACCGATACAACGCACAGATCAGCCAAATATTGTACAGTACTGAAATGTCGACACACGTGTACACAACACCATTCAGTCCGCCCGTAAATCATCACATCCAAAAGCACAAAAAAGAACAAAAAAAACGGCGGCCCTCACCTGCCCGGGAACAGAAATGAGGTCTTGCTGAATGAGACCATCAGGCGAACCGGTTGCCACTTTGGCGAGAGTCACCTAGTGAAGAAGAAAAAAGAGTCTAGCGAGAAACCCGTTTTTCATTTTGGACTGACTCACTTCCTTAGCAAAGTCTATTCCCTCTTGTTCCTTGTCGAAGCAAACGGACCATCGCTGCTTGGCGTCGTCGAGAAAGCTCGCGTAGTTGTTCGGCTGAACGGACCAGGCGAACGACGGCGTAATCGTCGCCGAAGTGACCTGTTTCTGCTGGTTGACGTAGACGAGAAGTTTCGCCTGAACAGAAAAAAATCGATTTGTAGAAAAGGGGGCCCCCGGTTTCGTTCTGTACGTCGCTTCCGGCTTGCGATCCGACGATGGCGATGCCGAGTTTTCCTTGAGACTGGTACTGGCCGCCGGAACTGCAAAAGAAACAATCGCCGAGGCTCGGTGCGATCGCGCGAGACTTACAAACGATAGGTGTGCGCCGCTACGGCGTGTCTAACGTTCGCCGCGCCTCGATCGCCTAGAAATCGAACTGCCGGAGGACGATTTTTGCTTGGAGAGTGTTCGTATTACTCGTTTTCGCCTTTTTCGGCTGCTTTGGAGCTGTGTACGTCAACGAGGCGTCTCTCGTGCCTTCCGAACGATCGAAAAGTGACGCCAACTTTGGCGCTCCGCCCCTAGATCGCCATTCCATCTATGATGCGAACGTTTAGGAACAATGACTAACAGAAAATCGGTGTCTTCGTCGTCGAACATGGCACTTTCGACTCTATGTGTTGTCCGGGGGCTTTGGTCAGCTGAGTAACAGTGTAGCACGTGCTTTGCCTGTGACGCGCGCACCAATTTAATCGAATAAAAATTTCAAATAATAAAAACAGAAGCAAATCAGATAGAGTTTATAGACAATCTCCTAAATTATAAGTTCTTCACATCAAATCTACTTTACATCAGGCCTTTGGTGAAGAAGGGGTGAAGTTTCCTTATAATAACTATGAGAAGAAAGAGAATAAGCTCCGCTGAATGCTGCTTCAATGTGTCAAGCTTGCAAGAGTGCAACTCGAAGAAGAGGAGCAAGGTCCGATCAATGAGCACACATCGCCACTCCTCCTCAAGCCGTCACTGCTTTTCCGACTGCTCTTGCTCCAGATTTTTCATCTCCATTTGACTTATCGTCATGCGACGATTCATCTGCCAGGCTGGAGATTATATGGCAGCAGTAACACAAGCCTTTGTGTGGTCGTATTTTGAATTGAGCTCAAACAGGAAGCCTATGAAAATGAAAGTGATCTTAATAAAATTATGTGTAGAATTTTTACCATGTAGGAGTGATCCTATGACGTGATACAAATGGCAGGAGGTCAATTCGAGTCTCGATCTTTGGGGGCCCCATCTCGTCGCAGGACCAACGAACAATTCGCTGCAGTAGTACGTTGCTTTTCTGAGCTTTTCGGATCGAAACGCCTTCCTCAAAGTTCTCTCTGACGGTGCAAGGTCCGCTGGTTTCTTCGATCGGCTCCTGTGAGATTTTTTGCCAACTCTTCGCATCAGATCGCATCTTCACCAATCGGTTGGAGCGCTCTACGTCGCTAGACGGAGTCTGCACGCCGAAAAAAAACGCAAAGTGAAAAAAACAAGGCAGAGGCGATTGTTATACGGGGACTCGGGCGGCAGATTCGAAACGATGCGGATTGAGGTTGATCCATGGTTGATCGAAGCCTGTTCTAAAGTAAAACGACCGATAAAGCGAAGGACCACGAGGAGCCGCCATTGTTTAGGCGCCAAAATCTGAGTAGGTACGATACCGTAAAGAACAAGTAGAAAATTGGCGCGAGTTTTCTCAGCCAACCAGCGACTCGTTGCCCCGGTGAATTCAAGACAATGCCGTCATCAACGGATGTTGCATAACGATTGCATCATCTTTCGTATAAAAGCGGCTGCACGCGGCGCACAGATCAGTTCTGGTTAGGTGGGGAAAGCCTAAAGGGCGGAACCCTGGAGGTCGTCGGCGTTGGGAAAGCCTCAATCATGTCAACACTATTCGTGCTCAGTCGGTTGCCGTTCCTTGCAGAAACTGTAAGGTGCAGTGAAAGGGCGTCGCGCGAGTTCTTCTCGTGGCGCGCGAACGGCACTGGGAAGTCATAAAAGGCACGTTGGACGGCTTGGGTCGCGAAGCCTGGCGTACCGCGTTAATACCGAGTGGGCGTCAGGCTCAGATCAGTTCACTTTCCCGCCAAAGAAACGTGTGGGGGGCCCAGTGTCTCGTGGCTGTTTCTCACTCGGCTTAGTGACCTATAGCCAAAGATAGCCTGACTTCCCAGAACCATTTCAAAGCACGTTGTTGGCCTCTGATTGTGTGTGGACTCGCGTTCGGCGCCTTCCCTCAACCCGGTAGTCCCGCTTCCTCTCAAGCGAAGGACTATGGCCCCATGGGTCGCGGTGCAACGAGGTCGGGGGGACGGTGTGGGAGAGCCGTTCTCGATCCTAGGCCGCACCGTCGTGGTTGAGCCTATGATGCCACGGCTCGCTCTCAAACATTTTTGGGCTACTCAGCGTTCGAACCTCCACGCGGTGTAGCCTGGATTGCGCCAATACGAACGCAGGACTACAAGGTACGTACATGGACAGATTGAACAGATAATGTCTTTTGTTTTTTAGGAGCTTTCTTCACTGAAAGAGCGGGCGAGACGAAGAAACTTCAAGAAACGTTATTGGAGCACGTGCATGTTTAGACGTTTGTCGATGTACGTTTGCTCGGAGAAAATGTTGCTATACACGTGATTGCACGTACAAAACATATCAAAAATAGTAGAAAAACCATAGTGGGTGTAAAATGTTACGTTGACTTCATTTGCGTTTAGCATTTGCCATCTTTTCCACTTCTTCGTCTTCATGTACAGTGAGCGTCATTTCGGTACGTCGACTGTCAAACGCTTCTTTGATACTCGCCACGGCCTGTTTGTGAGTCTTGCCCTTCAGTGAAACGTTGTCGATTGAGAGAATCTGCTGTCCAAGCTTCAAAGGAGGCGCAACCAACGAAGCGCATCCACCAGCCTGCGCGGAACGCGTGTTCATATATTTAGAAAAAACTATTTTCCCAATACATGCAACTTACAGAAATAAGCCGCACTCTCACAGCCTTTTGCTTTGTACTTTCGCCGCCGTCAACACCCATTCCTAACTTCGGCTTACTCTTTGGCACGAGAATGTTGACGATGGCACCGGTAAGTCCGGTATAGCCCGCCACCGTTCGAGACTGCGGTTGCTCTGCTGGCGGCGGTGGCGTTGTACCGCTCAACTTCTTTGGTTTGACAGGAACAGCGTAGAGATCTTCAGGCCGTGCGGCATCGTTGCCCTACACAGATAGGTAGCTAATTTATTTTTTTTCTAGACTCTCTGACCTTTGCCATTTCTTGAGCAGCTCTTCTTTGAACAACCGCCGCCGCCGCTTCTTCTGCACGTTGAGCATCCTCTGTAAAGACCATAGATTCTCTATTGCTTCCGCCTCGCTTCAATCTCAGACGAATTTGCTTGGGGGGAAGAGAGTCGACGACCTCGTCGTCCCCACGCTCACCTTTTGCTGCTGCTGCTGCAGCTATTCGTGCCTTTTCTTCCTCTTCCTTCCTTCTTTGCTCTTGCTCTTCTCTTTCGCGACGCATTCGTTCCTCCGCCTCTCGCTGCTTCTTCTTCTCTTCAGCCTCTTTTCGCTCCTCCTGCCTTTGTTTCTCTTCAGCCTCCTCCTGCCTTCGTTTCTCCTCAGCCTCCTCCTGCCTTCGTTTCTCCTCAGCCTCCTCGTGCCTTCGTTTCTCCTCAGCCTCCTCCTGCTTCCTTTTCTCTTCAGCCTCACGTCTTCTTCTCGCTTCGGCCTCTTCCTGCCTCCTCTTCTCCTCAGCTTGTTCCTGTTTCCTTCTTTCTTCAGCCTCTTCTTGTTTTCGTTTCTCTTCCGCCTCTTTCTGCCTCCTTTCTTCAGCCTCTCTCTTCCTCCTCTCCTCTTCCGCAGCTAGCCTCTCCTCTTCCTCTTCAATCAATCTCTTCTTCCTTTCTTCTTTCTCCCTCCTCTTCTCCTCTTCAAACGTCGGCGCCAAATCCTTTCGTAAGGGCGTTGAAGACTGTTCTGGTTCTCCGACTTCGTCTCGTCGTACCGGAGGCGAATCCTGATAGGACGCGTCGAACGTGTCATCGTCAACGGAAACGTCGGTCGCCGCCGAATCCGCCGAAACCGATCTCCTAGATCTGGCACTAGATTAAACGCAGGTTCTCTTGCCTAAAGCCTCAAACGACGCCCTTCTTACCTTACGCTCCCCGGATGAATTCGCCGCCTTCTTTCCGTCAACGTTTCGTGAATCATCTTATGCTGGCTAGGCGAACGTACTAAGTCCAGCCCGCCTACCGACAAACCAGGAAGCGAGACAGCCATAGGGGCCGGCTTCTTTGCAGAGGATGGTGTCGTTCTCGTACTGCTTGACTCCTCCTCGTCATCATCGTCGTCGTCACTGCTCGAGTCCTCTTGATCATAAGGCGGCGGAGACGGAACGCGAAAAATCGGAGGAGTCGCTGACTCGTCAGAAACCGATATCTGTGGTACTAGTCGCAATACCTCCTTTTTCTCTTCTTTGATATCTTCTTCGTCCGATTCCTGTTGCGGTGCTGGCGGCGGCGGTGGCGGCACGTGAAATCGGAGCGACGGCGACGGACGACTCGGCTCGGCTTTTTTGGCCCTCGCCACTACCTCCTCCTCCACATCGGACTCGCTCGAACTTCCGTCGCTCGCGTCTTGAGGCGGCGGTGAAGGAGCCCGAAAAACTGGCGGCGGACTTGGCTGGGCGACGGCGGACAAAAGCTGCTGACGTTCGCCGCCGCGGTCTTCTTCCCTTTCTTCCTCTTCCTCTTCCTCGTCGTCTTCTTCAGTGCGTCCTTCGTCCTCTTCTTTGCCACGCTTTTTATCGTCATCTTCGGCATCCTCATCGTCGTCGGCGCCTTCAATAGCCTACAGTTTTAAAAAAATCAGAAAGTTCGAAGTCCTCTTCTTAGTTCTTACCGCTGCTATGGCATTGACCGCTTCAATGACTGAAGGCGCGTCAGACAGAGTCGCAACTAGAGTCTTGTGCGTTGACAGAGAAGCCTGGCGATCGTCTTCGCGCTAGAATCAAAAACAGAAAAAATCTTTACGACGTCAAAACAGGAGATTCGCGTAATAAATCACGTCGGAAGATTCTTGAGCAATTTCAGCCGAAGTCCTCTATAAAGACAAAGAGAGTTCGTCGTGCACCGATACTCTGTACATTGGGCTGTTGCACTTACGTGAACTTGAACGGTCACAGACGTTCGGTTTGATTCTTCTTCCAATTCGTCGTCGGCAGCACGTCGTCTCACCGGCGGCGTGTCAAACGTTTCGCCTCTCTTGAGCAAACGATTCGTTGACTCGGATCGAGCTCTCTATCGCACACAAAGCGTCTACTATTAGACGAGCAAAGACTCGGAACAAATAAAAAATGTACATTCATCGACTCCACTTCTCTCGCCATCACCAAATTTTCAAACTTATCGATGTCTTTCGGCAAAATAATCTGCCGTATTTCCACAAGCAAAGCAATCTAGCAAGCAGGAGACAAATATCACTAAGAACAATCCTCCATCTACAATTCTTTTCTCAC
Organism: Oscarella lobularis; assembly: GCF_947507565.1. Lineage (NCBI taxonomy): Eukaryota > Metazoa > Porifera > Homoscleromorpha > Homosclerophorida > Oscarellidae > Oscarella > Oscarella lobularis. The sequence goes on along the minus strand of NC_089178.1, from coordinate 2,006,292 downwards.
CTTTTTTGGCGTGTCAAACAATTGAAGAAGCACTTCGGCCATGTCCTCGACAGAAATGCTATTGGCTTGGTACTCGTCCAAATAATAGGCCAGCGTGTCGAACTGCTGCTGCGTCAAGACAAGCCGAGCCTTATCCGTTATTTGGCCTCGAGCCGTGTGCACTTGTGTCGTTCGCAAGACTAGTTGAGTGCCCATTCCATGTTTGAAAGCAGCTGATCCTGCACGCTGAAAGGACAACGAATTTCTCGCGAAGACGTCATATAACTCTTGAATTATATACATACCTTTTTGTTGAGGGACGGTCTTTCTTCCTCCGATTCTTCTTCTTCTTCCTCCACTGCAGATGTTTCTGGCTTAAAGGTGCTGAATCCGCTTTGCACTGACGATGAATTGTAATAGCTAGGTGGGCGTCGAGTCAGAGGCAAGTCCCGGTCTGCTTTCTTTCCTCGCGTTGGCATGGTAGCACTGAAAAGGTTCTGACTTTTAGTGTGTAGCTAGAGTTCTACACGTGCATTATCACGATACGAATACGCTAATGGTTTTGTGCATTGGTTGGAGGATCACGATCTACTGAGGCCCCCTTCGATCCAACGGCTAAGAGACGCGTTTTTGCACTTTTAGACGCGTTGGAATGGTATGTAAGCTCTCAATGAAATAGAAAACTTTACCTTTGATAGGGTACGCTGTCTCTTTGCGTCGGCAAATCTTTTGTACTGACCCATTTCGTCTGATCGTACTTCACCAGAGAATAAGGAATTTTTCCTATGTCTTTGATTGTCATCATCATCATTGTCAAACTTTCGGCTCTACAGCAAGCCAGGCAATCCCTGTTGATTCGGTTTTTGATTAAGAGAATTGTCTTACTTCAAGATTCGAATAGCTTCTTCGTTTGTAACGTGCAGAAACGTCTTTCCGTTAACATTGATAATCTGATCGCCAGCCTACAAAACAAGAGAACTCCTTTATTAGGAAAGTCCAAATGCTATTATTGCAACCTTCAATCCTGCATCATCAGCTACCGAACCATCGACCACAGAAGAAACAAAAATTCCAATGCCGTATTCAGAGCCGCCACGCACACTGATTCCAAGTCTCTGTCCTTCCCTGACGACGACGTTCACCTGAAAGAAAAAACGCCTATCAAAGCAGTCGTTCTTTCCTTGCGTTATCCCACTCTCTTCTCGTCTGCGTTCGACAGCAGACGCAAGTCGCTTCGTCCTTCTTCGTCGCCCGTTTTCACTGTTCTTGGCTGGGGAGGAGGCGACACTGGCCGACCTGCCTGATCGACCCAATTGTAGCGTCTCTGAGCGACGTAGGTGCCGGGATAACGACCCCGATCGACGACATGCATCCGCAGCTTTTTAGTCTCGTGAAAGAACTAAAAGAATAAATCAAGAAATCCAATTAATCAATTAAACCCGTGCTATCAAACCAGAACCAGTAATTTCACTGTAATTTATTACAAGAGGGTCTGTTGGCCAGTCTCTTGTAATTTCACTGTAATTTATTACAAAAGAGTCTGTTGGCTGGTCCTCTTGTAATTTCACTGTAATTTATTACAAGAGAGTCTGTTGGCCAGTCTCTTGTAATTTCACTGTAATTTATTACAAAAGAGACTAGTATCCGTGGTATAATGGACTACTGTATATCAGAGAACAGAGACTTCTTGTGAGATACTGTGTATGATACGTACTCTGATAGCTTGCGAAGTCGTAAATCCTTCAAAACCGACGTCATTGACTTTCATAATCTGCATTCCTGCCTTCAATCCGGCCTTCTGCCCCACCGAACCGTCGTCGACGGACGAAACGTAAACGCCAAGCGAATGCTCGGCCCCGCCCCTCACGCTAAAACCAAAACTTTCCCCGTCGGCGCGTCGCAACGTCAACTTCGTCGTCTTCTCGTTCGAATTCGTCGTCGCCGTCGAGAGCGGACGTCGTCGCGGCGACGTCGCCGACGAAAATTGGGTCGAGGACGCGACGTCGGACGGCGGAGGCGTCGCCCATCCGTTCGGCGTCGGCATCGAGCGCGGACGCGACTGCAACGGCGCTTTCACGATAGCGGCGGCGGGAGAGGAGGGAAGGAGACGATACTGCGTGACGATCGTTTCGTATTTTGTCCGATCGGCGAGCGGGAGGACGTCGTGGAGCGCGACGAGGATGCTCTGGCGCTTCTGCGCCGTGTCGAGAAGTGGCACGACGACGTTGAGGAATTCGCGGAGTTGGCGCGACGATTGGTAGTCGTCGTAGGCGTCCATGAAGTCGGCGACATCGTCTTCCGATAGGCGACTGCGTAAGACTTGGACGAAGGACTGGAAGTGGCGCGCGTACGTTTTTGAGTTGTAATAGGCCGCTTCCTGTTGTCGTCGACTTCCTCCTAGCATGTTTGCTTCGCCTTTTTTGCAGAACTGACAAGGGGGCGCAGCCGCACTCTGACGTTGATGGGCGGTGGTTCGAAAAAATAGGCGTGGCCCGTAGAAAACAATCAGCAACATCAAAATCAGCAACAGCAGCATCATTGCACCAAAAGAAAGAAAACGCATACATGTCAGTTTCCAAAATCAATTTTAACACTACTGGATGACAAGACCTTCACGCTCTCGTGGCATTTTAGGTCAGGATCGGGCTTCGGATTAATCTAAGGAACAAAGAGGCTAGGAGACATGAGAACAATGTAAAACTAACAGTACTGTACCTGCCAGTCGACTTCGCTTTGTATTTGCCCACCAGAAAAAAGAGACAGAGAGCTGAATAAGCAATCATTCATGGGATAATATGGGCATCCTTTCACTCCATATCCTTCCAAAGTGTTGTATGCCCAGAACTGTTGAGAGAGTCTTTCCCTTTTGACTCTAAACAGAATGATCGAAAATGGTGCTGTGCTAAAAAAGGCGCCTACCGAATGAACGTAGTCTTGTCTACCGTCGAACCAACGTACCTTCAGAGAAATCAGTACAAGAATGATAGCAATTGCTTCTTTACCATTCATAGGGGCCAATCTTCGTCATATTTCCAAATACCGAGTCCCCTGGACGGGCTGGAGTGGGTTTGCTGACTACGACTCTATCGTCAAGAGTAACGTACCAGCTTTTGACACACCACTCACGTGCCGTGCCACACGGATATTGAAGCACGGGCTAAGAGAATTTTACAGTCACAGACGTACGTGTGGTTCTTGTCCGTTTACTGACTTGAATGATATCAAATCCTTTTGCTTCACTTTGTGGATCGACTTTTGGAATCCAGTTCTTGTTTTGCAGTCCTGTGAAAAGGTAAAGTACTTTCGCAGCTTTCTCCGGAACGTTGGGAACGGAGAAATTTCCGAGATAGGCCGAGAAGCCTTCAGACGATGTTGTATGAAATGCTGTGTAAGCCAGCCATCCGTCATAATCCTCAGGCAAATCACCTATAGAACGATATTTTGCAGCCTTCAAGTTGACCGTTGCAAAAAACGTACTTTTTGATTTTTGAGGCAGTGTGATAGGCAGTTGAAGGCCCCCAACCGTTTGACTACATCTAAGAATCAAGTAGAGAAAGGCTTAGAAGACTCGTTCTTCTTCTTCTTCTTACTTCGGAAAGTCAATGACTTCAACAGAGTTTGGATAACTGAGCCTACAAAGGCAGAATACTTATTCAACATTCGAATCGTCGCTTTGAAACTAATGAGTAAGTGTTTAATTTATTCATGCAATAATCAAGCTCAGCACTACATGACAGACTTGCCTAAGACCTCCGTGCTCATTCTCTTCTACACGAGTGCCACTGGGTACTTCGTGAACGCAATGCTTGAGTCGATATCCCATTGGGGTTGAAGTGTAATAATTTTTCAGAAACTCCAAGTCGTTCGTCTCTTTAGGATAATACAACATTGGTTGTTCTCCCAGTACGACATCAGGATTAAGTCCGGCTCTGTGCATTTCTATTGTGATTTTCGACTTTGTATTGTTGTAATGCGGAAAATAGCCACGGCCGTCTTCGTTGAAAGGAGTAACATCGCTTGTTTGAATATACCAAAGTAGTAATTGCTCCTGCACAACCATCTATAGCCTGTGGATTACCTAAGTCATTAAAAGACAACCTGAAGCTGCTGTCTGATGCTCGCATAACTGGAATCATTATATACATTGTTCAACTCCCTAATACAATTTAGCTGATACACATCATATCTATCGAGAAACGGAGTCACTAACCTTGGGTCCTAAACGGATAAATATAAACCAATTAGTGAGTAATCAACTCGTTCACAGTACCTTTTGAAGATCGTAAAGCTCTGAACAATGATCAGGATCGCGTTCGTCTGATCTATACACCAACTAACACAGAAACTTCATTCAAAATCAAGCAAGAAAAGGGTATTATTAATTAACCTTGTACTTGGGAGTCCTTATCATGACTGATCGGCAAACGCTGAGGGGATCTCGTTGCTGCTGTAAGCCTAATTAGAACATTTGCAGCGGCGTTGACAAAGCTTTGAACAGCAGTCCTACCCTTCGGATAATAGATTTGTTTTGGATTGCACATTCCTTCTTGCCCAGTGCAAATTCCCTCAAAGTCACGGGGTTCATTTGTACCGTATCCACCTTATAGTCCAAATCTTAGGCTAACGGTATGAGAAAATTGTGTCAATGTTAACCTTCAGCATAAACAACACGTTCAGGATCGCCTGCAGCACCCATTAGAATCGGTGTCAAATCCTGTGAAAAGTGCGTGTGCTGGGCTGTTATGTTTGCAAGGCTAAGAATAGTGGCGACGATGTCCATGTGTTGCACCTATAGACTAATGAAAAAACGGTATTCTTGATTTGACTGACAGAAACCTGCTCGGTAACTTTGTGACTTTTAGCACCTCCAGGAACCCTCGCCAACAGTGGCACGCGAGTCAATACGTCCTATGTAATGAAAATCAATTAGAATTAGATAAATTCTAATACGGTATACAGTCCAGTATTTGCACCTCAAGACCACTGGGCCACTTTTCCACAAGCCCATAATCGCCAGCGTAGTCTCCATGATCAGCGAATACAAAGACAGCCGTCGAGTCAGCATAGCCCGTCTCTTCCAACGCCTACAATGAAAAAATAAAAACAATTAAAATCTCTGCAATGAATCTCTCTCTACCTGAAGCAGCATGCCAAAGAGATGATCAGAAAACGAAATCGATCCCAGATACACTGCCTAAAATAATAATGCAAAAAACGGTAGTCCGTAGTAAACAAATACACCATACCTGTAATTGCTTAAAGAAAGTTTCATCGAGGCTCGTGAGATTCCTGTATTTTCTGATGAGTTGGTGATAATCCGGTTTGCCTTTCAAATCGGGCGGACGCAAATCAGGAAGATCTTTGGGATCTAAATTAGATATGACCGGTTTAAAAAGCAATTGATTAATAAATAGAGGCGGACTTATTTGGCTGTAGAATGGTTCAGGAGCTGAGTAAGGAGGATGAGGCTTGGTCAACGGCAAGTACAACATAAAGGGTTTGTCTGGTTTCGTTTGCAAAAATTCAATAGCCGCCTAAAGTCAATTGTATAGATCTGTATCATTTTTAGACACCACACACGAAATGAGTCACCTCAACATTTCGATAGTCTGACATTTCAGTCATGTTGCCGTCAAAGGCTTTGGACAGAAAAGAGTAGTATCCAGGCACGCCAAAATCGTATTTGTTATCACCCTGTAACACAGTACATCGTGACAGCAAACACACAAGTAGGCTGCCAAACAGCTTACATTCATACCACCTCCCGACTGCATAGCTAAGGTAACACTCGAATTGAAAGAATCAGCGGCAAGCAAATCGTTCTTTCCCCACCAGTTAACTTAGGATACCATAATTGATAAATGACCAATTGAATTCAGTGCAAGCAATCATCCGTTTACCAGTGTATCCCGCCTTCTTGAGGTAACGTAACAGATTCGGTTCGTCGTCGTGAAGCAAATGCCAGAGAGTTCTATGACCTCTGACGTGGGTGTACCATCCAGTCATGAAGCTCGCTCGAGATTGAGAGCAGACAGTGTAGGTCGTGTGACATTGCTCGAATAGTGTCCCCTGCTTTGCAAAAGCGTCGAAATTCGGCGTCTTGCTGATTGGGTGACCGTAGCAGCCTAATTGTTTTGTGTATTCGATAAAAGAGTCCCTAGGCCTACTCATTTCCTACCCAGGCTTTCTGCACGCATTTCATCGGGATTGAAAATGATGAAGTTCATCGGCTTCTTTCCAGATGTGGCGCTCGATACGTGAAGTGCTACCAAGGCCACAATAAAGACACTAGAAGCCTCTATGCTGGCCATGATAATCTGATCACGTGACTCAACAACATTCTTGCAGTTTGCAGCAATGCTGCTGTAAATTTAGACCTCAGTACCTAGCGATTCTTCTGGAAACTTTACAAGGTGCGTCCACGGTGGCCGAGTGTATATTATCGGCATAACGTAAGCTAGGCGGGTACAGATATCACGTGCCTTGCAATTTTCAACAAGATGCTTCGCCTTCTTCTCTTCACTTCGATCTTAATCCCTTTTGTCGTGGCTTACTCGACGGGACCACCGGTTTCTAGATGCGGCAGCATGATCCCAGGTCACGGATTCAGCGGTCAAACTACAGCTTCACCGTATAATGTCGTTACAACTGCAACAGGCGGCTACACCCCAGGAAAAGAATATACAAGTAAGAAACCTCCACATTGCTACCGTATCATTGCTACACGTATCTTCTTGGACACAGTCACGATCCAAAAAGCGAGCTCCGCCTCCCCCGATTTCAAAGGTTTCATGTGCCAAGTTCGCGCTGCAGATGGCTCCAGTACAACCGCCAGAGGCACTTTTGAAAATTTTAATACGGGAAAAGCTCAAAACTTGGGCTGCACAACGAGCAAGGTAAAGGAGATTATTGTTGCTGCTCTATGGCGCTCTAGCAGCCTTACTTCAACATAATAGGGAGCCGTAACTCACAAAAACGGAAACGATGTTTCGTCATTTAGTGCCACCTGGAAGGCTCCGAGTCCAGGAGCCGGACAGCTCAAAGCTTTGTTAGTTACGCCCACATTTCATTTCACAGACACGCATTTATTAATTAATTAATTAACTACGTTTTTTATTAGGTGTACAGTCGTGCAGGTAAAAAGCACATTTTGGGTCCAAGTCGGGTCAGCTGCATTCAGCGAACTCAGTTCACCCACAACACAAGCTGTGACTACTAACCCACAAGCTGCAACAACAAAAGCATCGAAACCGTCAGCTAATACAGTGACAATGGCCGGTACTAAACAATCGGCTACGACCACAGCCAACCAGCAGCAATCAACTGCAGCAACAACGAAACCGTTGCCTAATACAGTGACAATGGCTGGTACTACTAAACAATCAGCTACAACTACAGCCAAGCAGCAATCAACTGCAAATGTGACAGATAAGGTGGACAACCCAATGACAGCAACGACAGCCCCACCACCAACGGACGGAGAAAATCAATTGACACTTTCCAAAACAGCATGGATCACAATCACTGTGATTCTCGCTGTAGTTTTGTGCTGAACCGTTAGTTCAGTCTGACTACTCAGTCAGTTACCTGACTGCTCGCCTAGTCTCTTTAGCAGTTGTGTACATGTTTCCTCCACATGTGCTGTACGTATGTATCACCTCTGCGTATATGAAAATCGCGCACACCTGGCTGGTACAGTAGGCTCATTTCCCGCCCACTATGAGACGGGGAACAAAGTTGCTAAAAATAGCAAACGCCCTACCGCAGCCTCGATATGCCATTGTCTTTTTGAGATCAAGGCTTCCTCACCCAGTTCACGTGCAAAAGGTAAGAAGAAAAGAGGTCCCAACGACGAAAGCTCAAACTAGTTGAAAACGTGAGGAAGCCTTTATCTCAAAAAGACATATCGAGGCGCTGCCGCGATTGGCTCTCTATGGTATTTTTGTCCCCTCGTCATAGTGGGCGGGAAGTGGGCGGGAAGTGGGCGGGAAGTGGGAGGAGCCGTACCTGTATCAGTATCATGCCAATAGGTATTCCAGTTTGTGCCGACGTTCGCCGCTTCTTGATCTGCGTCGGTCATGAGATCGATGTTCAACAGGACGCGTCCGTTGCTCATTTCTAGACTGACGTGGGTGTACCGTAGCTAGGCGGTACCGGTATCACGTGCCTTACAATTTTTCAACAAGATGCTTCGCCTTCTCCTCTTCACTTCGATCTTAATCCCTTTTGTCGTGACTTACTCGTCGGGACCACCGGTTTCTAGATGCGGCAGCATGATTCCAGGTCACGGAGTCAACGGTCAAACTGCAGCTTCACCTTACAATGTCGTTACAACTGCAACAGGCGGTTATACTCCAGGAAAAGAATATACAAGTGAGAAATCCCCCACATTGCTACCTGATCATTGCTTCATGTATCTTCTTGAACACAGTCACGATTGAAAAAGCGAGCCCCGCCTCTTCCGATTTCAAAGGTTTTATGTGCCAAGTTCGCGCTGCAGATGGCTCCAGCACAACCGCCAGAGGCAGTTTTGAAAGTTTTAATACGGGAAAAGCTCATAACTTAGCCTGCACAACAAGCAAGGTAAAGGAGATTATTGTTTCTGCTGTACGGCGCTCTAGCCTTACTTTTCAGGGAGCCGTAACTCACAAAAACGGAAACGCTGTTTCGTCATTTAGTGCCACCTGGAAAGCTCCGAGTCCAGGAGCCGGACAGCTCAAAGCTTTGTTAGTTACGCCCGCATTTCATTATTTCACAGACGTACAACACGCAGCATTTATTAACTAAGTTTTTTTATTAGGTGCACAGTCGTGCAGGCAAGAGCCACGTTTTGGGTGCAAGTCCAGTCAGCTGCATTCAGCGAACTCAGCTCACCCACAACGGCAGCGCCAGCTACCACACAACAAATCGCGACAACCAATGCTGTCGCAACAACTCAAGCTGCTGCCACTGCTGCTACCACTACTCAAGCTGCCGCAACTGCTGCTACCACTACTCAAGCTGCCGCCACTGCTGCTACCACTACTCAAGCTGCCACCACTGCTGCTACCACTACTCAAGCTGCCACCACTGCGGCTACCACTACTCAAGCTGCCACCACTGCGGCTACCACTACTCAAGCTGCCACCACTGCTGCTACCACCACTCAAGCTGCCGCTACCACTACTCAAGCTTCTGCCACTGCCGCTACCACTACTCAAGCTGCCGCTACTGCGGCTACCACTACTCAAGCTTCCGCCACTGCTGCTACCACTACTCAAGCTGCCGCCACTACCACTCAAGCTTCTGCCACTGCGGCTACCACTACTCAAGCTGCTGCCACTGCTGCTACTACTACTCAAGCTGTCGCCACTGCGGCTACCACTACTCAAGCTGCCGCCACTGCTGCTACCACTACTCAAGCTGTCGCCACTGCGGCTACCACTACTCAAGCTGCCGCCACTGCTGCTACTACTACTCAAGCTGCCGCCACTGCTGCTACTACTACTCAAGCTGCCGCCACTGCTGCTACTACTACTCAAGCTGCCGCTACCACTACTCAAGCCGCACAAGCTGCTGCGACTACTAATCCACAAGTCGCGACAACAAAAGCATCGAAACCGTCGCCTAATACAGTGACAATGGTTGGTACTACTAAACAATCGGCTACGACCACCGGCAACCAGCAATCAACTGCAAATGTGACAGATAAAGTGGGAAACCCGATGACAACAATGACAGCCCCACCACCAACAGGCGGAGAAAATCAATCGAGACTTTCTAAAACCGCATGTATCACAATCACTGTGATTCTCGCTGTAGTTTTGATTAGTTCAGTCTGACTACTCAGTCAGTCACCTGACTGCTCTCCTAGCCTCGTTAGCAGTTCTGTATATGTTTCCTCCACATGTGCTGTACTGTACGTACGTATCCCTCTTGCGTATAGGTGTTAATGTATCTGGTGAAAAAGCTGCGTTCGTCACCTTTTTTTGCTTCTTTCATATCGCGAAGGTGACCGAGACCGAGATGACCTGTGATGTCTACCGTCTTTAGAGTGCCGCCGCTGCCGACGTTCGCCACTTCTTGATCTGTGCCGGTCATGAGATCGACGTTCAACAGAACGCGTCCGTTGCTCATTTCCATAAGGTAGCGACACTGACTCCGGTTTTCTAAAAAAGCTGAAAAAAAATGTGCTATAATTCACCGTACATGTCTAAATGTAGTATCGTATTTCCTTACATTGGTTTTTTGAAAGGCCTATCTCGTCCACCAAACCGCAACTGTCCTGACTCTTTCCGTCCTCCAAACCCGCCACCTACTCCCGCCCAACACTAAAAGCCTACACTCACAGTGTTATGGATTTAATTGCACCCAATCGTCGCGGAATCCATCCAGGCAGAGTTCTCTCCCGTTCAAAATCAACAAACAATTCGTACCCTTCAAGCACCGCCTTGTCCCCCTTCTAATAGAATGCAAGCAAACGATACAAACTCTCAGCGTTCCACTAAAATTCCTCTCTACCCGGCAAGCTTCCTCTGCATCCGATTTGTGCTTGTACTCAATAAAAGCATAACCTTTTGACATGCCAGTAACTACAGAACACATCAATTATACATAGATATATGCAATGTTTTTTTTAATACCTATGTCCCTAACCAGCCTGCAGTGCCGAATTTTTCCAAAAGTTGCAAAATACTTAGTCAAGCTTTCTACTTACAAAATAGGAATATCTATATAGAAATTCAGTGTACGTTGTTGACAGACCTTCAGTCGTGTCTCTGTTAAGCCTAGCAACGAATACTGTGCGATATTTATCTCCTTTCACTTGTTTGTCGGGTCTGTCTGCGAAGGCTAGGTGTCTCGTCACGGTAAGCGAGCGTTTCTGCTTACAATCTGCTTTCAAAGCGCGAATTACGCCCTTGTCATGTGCAGAATCGTCGGTTCCATCGATGCTGCCGCATTTCAGCGGGTTGTAGCGGCGAGCGAACGGACTCCACTCTTCTCCCATCCGGGCGCGACAATTCCCGGACAAAAACAATGTCGGAAGTACTGAAATTGGTTTCTAAGCTGAAGCAGGATCGTTCTGCGACGGCAGACAGCTTAGAACAGCTCTCCGTGATTATATCGACTCTCTCGCCAGACGATATTCGAGAAATCGTCCGCTCATCGGAAATAATTTCGACTCTACTCTCGTCGAGCGAAAGGACGGCGTCCGAAACGGTTCTTAGAAAAATTCTTCAAGCTCTGGATCCACTCGAAATAGCAACGGAGCACGATCGACTCGTTCTCAGACTCCTAACAGCAGGTTCGGAAAGAACGAAGTCGATCGCGCTATCGTGCCTCGAATCGACGGCCCGATCGTTGGAGGGAGCTCTCCGCCTGGCCAACTCGTCACTTCTCGATCCCATCATCGACATCGTAGGCGAAAACAGTCTCCGCTGTGCGACGTCGTCCGTAAAAATTCTGACGTCACTTACCCAGTTTGAAGAGAACGTCCGAATAGTTTTATCGCCGGCACGCGTGAAAATCTTCAAGGAAATGTCCTATTCCAACGACATAGTGCGTCATAGAATTTTCGATTTCTACGTGAGCGTGGCCAAAGTCTCTTTCCAAGCATTCGAGCACTGCGTCAAAGCAAACCTCTTTGTCGACGTGGAGACCGAATTGGATTCGTCCGACGTCCTGCTTCAGCTCAACGCTCTTGAATCGCTTTCCGAGCTTGCATCGACGGCACACGGTTTTGCCTACTTAGATAGCAAATCGGTGCCACTGAAATTGGAGAACATGCTGAAGAAGTGGCTGAGTGGCGAGGACGCGCTCGCCGCTCTCATTCTTCCCGGCGTCGTGAAGTTTTTTGGAAGACTCTGCTTGGCTGACGATGCCGAACGCGTGGCGAACGCGTGTCAAGATCATCCCGCTTTCTTGCTGTCCGTTTTGACGATGCTATCGAGTGGCGACGATTCGCTTGTCGCAGTCGCCATTGACACGATTGAAGTGCTCGGTTCGACGGCGGCGGGACGAGCCGCGTTGGCCACCGAGATACCGAATGAGGGACGAGACGCGTTTTCGCGCTTGGGTGACTTGGTGAGATCGGGATCAGCGCCGTTTCGAATCCGTGCGTTGGACGCGATCGGATCCGCGCTGAAGTACTTGTCTCTTGTGTCGGAATTCGTGTCCGAGTTGAGTTTCCAATGGTTTTTGGCCGTCGACTCGTGTCCTTTGCCGCTTGTTGTGTCCATCATGAAGCAGCCGTTCGCCGATTTGCATTTGGCTGGATTGAGGGCAATGTGTTGCATAGCAAGCAATAAGTGGGGCCTCCAGGAGACGTTCAACTGTCCGGGGTTGCTCGAATACGTGCTCAATCGAAGCACGGAGACGTGCAAAGAAGGAAGGGAATTGAAATACGAAATTGTCAAAACGATGGCCGAATCGCCTGCCGTTGAAATGATTTTTGGATCGCCGACAGTGATTCGACTCAAAACGTACGTTTTGGAGGGCCCCTTTTTTGCTGTCTCGCAATCTACAGTAGCCATGGAAGGTTCAAACTAAGCGTACATATACATTTTGTGGCGTAATAGCAACTAAATACAGATACCCTAAGCCTTTGCATTGACATAGTCTAATTAGAATGGATCATTGTCATAGACAACGGGCTTTCTTGAATCCTTTAGAGGGCCTAAAGAAATAAAAGAAAGCATTCTACTGAATCCTGTTCTATAGCTTCCGTTCCTACTTTCAGTTGAAGCTGCTGAACCTGAAACAAACATGATAAAAATTCCAGTACCATACTTCTTTTCCTTACTCTTTGATCTCACGTGGCCCTCTACAACTTCTATTCGGGAGATGTCAATACTTCCAGGCTGATTTCGAGCAAACGAAACTTTGACAGAGCAGTTGGAAATCTGCTTATTGTTTAGCTGAAAACAAATGATCAGAGATCAGAGACAGCATTTCATAACGCACATACCTGTTTAATAGCAAGATCTGCCGTCTCGATGCTATTGTACGTAACAAAAGAATACCTAAAAGGATTTGATAATACGTAATTGGGAGGCAAATCTTTAAAGAGTGTGTCCACTCACCCTCGATTGGGTGCCGGATCAAAATCCGCCAGAGGCCCTAACCAATCAAAATTGAAGCCATGATTAGCGTGCTGAATGCTAACCAATAGACTCAAACGCTTCCCTAAGATCCCCTTCCTTCACACCCCAGCATTCAACAAACAACTTCTTTCCCTTAGCAAAACACATCTTTGGCCAAATTCCACAGTAATACCAATCAATTACTCGAATCGCTGGCACAGTGCCAGGCCGCCCCGAAGCCGGAACAAAGCTGCCATAATAGATATACGCACAGTTTGTAGAATAAAGAAAGTATTAGATTTCTTACCTCTCATAAAGACCCTTCATAGCCTTTCCAGTTCCTTTCCCAGATGCAGGTTTCTAGTACGCATATAGATGCAACTTCAGCGGCGCATTTCAAATCGGTTCCTCGCCTTTGGCAATTGCTGATCGCCGTCGTCCCGCTCCTCGCTTGGTGTTTCTGCATCGATGCCTGTAGCAGCACTGGAGCTCGTCCAAGACTCGTAACGAGGACCCTTCTGCTCTTTAGCTTGCTCCTGATCAACAAAATGTCAAATAAAATTGACAGAATTGAAGGGCTCTTATTGATTATATTAATCCACCTTGAGTCTCTTTTCCAAGTTCTTTGATCTCTTGAAGCCAATCTTATCCGACGACTGATTCTGAAACGGTAGACAAAGTGAAGACACAATCATCAAATTATTTTGCCTATATACAGTACCTCCGATGCGACTTTTTTTGACCTCGCTTGATGATCAACTCGCGCCACTACACAGAGAACGATTTCGGCTCGAATTCACTTCTTCTGTTCGTCTCTTCAACCTCGTTTTGCCGGTGGCCTGCTAATTTTTTCGCTAGAGGCCGCTGCAGCCGCTGCAGCCGCTGCTCTTGCCGCTTCCCTCTGAGAATGATGACGAGCAATGGCTGAAAATAACGAGAAAGCAAACCTTCTCGCGAAGAATAGCATATTTTTGTTTAAGAGACTCTTCTTGAGGTGTGAGAGGAAGAGACTTGATCATTCTCGGTGGCTTGGCCGAAAAACGCAGAAAACGAAGTGTTATTAGAGCGCGCGCTAGGCTAATGACAACAGAACGCTTTCTTGTTTTTCGACGACGCACGGAGCACGGAGCACGGAGAAAGCAAACCAATTGGTCTTTGAGAAGCCAGATACAAGTCGTCTGTGCAAAGCAGGCAGAAAACTCCTCCAGAAACGTAGATGTAGTCCGGCATCATGATGTAGTTTCGTGGAAGTGCAGTCTCCCTTTAAAACTCACGTCTTTGTCTGTGCAAGGCTCTTTTGAATCAGAGATGTGCTGAAAGGTACTTTGTATCTACTGACAATTTTTTGGAGTCTTCAGTTGGTGCAGTTTCCACTCCTCAGATCCGGCGAGAGGAAGTGTGTCGCGTGAACTAACAACCTCACTCACGTGAGCAGATCCACCCCTAAAATTGAAACAGAAGTACATTTGACTTGAAAACTGCACTGCTCAACCTGTTTCAGTCTAGCTATGCAATCTTATAAACGTAAACAACAATCAAACGTAGTAAACGTAAACAAAGATAGCATAGAGACGGCCTCGCGGAGGCTAAACACCTGCTAGTGTGGCATCCAAGTGCACGTGTGCGCAGTCAAGTGAGTAGCTGAGGCAATGGCTCACAACGGTAATATACATGCGTCTTTACGGCGTTGTCATTGGGCTTTTCAAGACCTTCTTTTTCAGATTACACGTTTCAGAATCCTACGTATAAGCCAGATTATGAGGCCGCTGCGATAACGAAGTCGGCGGACAATGCGGGTGGGCACGAAGGAGAAAACGCGCAATCACACCAATCCAGGACGTATTCGGCTTTGAATGCAAAGAGAGAAGAAGAAAACGCCTATTGGTCTCCAGGCACCGCAGATGATTCGGACTACTTGACACCTGCCCAAGTCCAAGACGGACTCCGGCACTCCGGGGAAACGTACGTGCCACCGGCGAAGCAGACGGAAAATGGCAAAGCAAGCAAAGAACTCGGGGACGAAGAAAGTTACTATATGTCAGCAGGAACGCTTGCCGCGCAACGCTCGCCTGCTTACGTCTTTTCGACTCGACGCAAGTACGACATCAGCGATGCAAGTAAGCGCAAAGAACGATCGTGCACAGAGCGTAGTACTTGGGGCATTGCATTTGCGGCGCTCTGCTTGGCTGTGGCCGCTTGCAGTTTGGCTATTCTTTTGATGGTGGGCGTCATTGGACCTCAAACAGGTGAGCGAGAAAGATTGCATGTGACTGAAGGTTAATTGCTATTGATCCATCGCAGATGACTCTTCAGCGACAATTCAAAAACTCGAAGAGAGAATTGTCCTGCTGGAATCGCAATTGCAAGATCTAAACGCTTTGCCTCTGCAAGGAAATGCGTCGGAATCAGATTTTACAGAGCGATTGGCTCGGTTAGAAGCCGAATTGAGCCAAAAGCCAAACGTCACAGCTATGGACGTTGCAGGACGATTATCTCTCGTCGAATCCAAAACGGCCCACATCGATCCTTTGATAAATTTTGTCGCCAACCTCTCTTGCCAAGTGTCGTACACAAGTATTTTTGACAAAACCTGTTCGCCGACGCGAGTTGTATCCGGAGAACTGTTCATTGGCTTTGACAGCGACGAGGACGAACTCGATGGCGTCGAAGTCATACTCGGTCGACTTGTCATTCAGAATACGAATCTGAAAAGCGTCAGTCGCCTGCAGAATCTTCGACGCATCAACGGCGATCTCATCGTTCAAAACAATCAGCATCTGACGTCACTAGAAGGATTTACATCATTAGAATTTGTAGGCGGGCAACTTTCATTTTTTTTCAACGATGCATTGGAAAATCTTGACGGTCTTCGTTCTATACAAAGAATCAATGGAAATGTCAATCTGTATAGAAATGCCAAGCTGAAAAATATTGACCAATTATCAAGTCTGACCTACATCGGAGGTTATCTTTCCATACGAGAAAACGATCAACTTGAAAATATCGAAGGGCTGAGTTCTCTTGGCTACGTGAAAGACTCTTTTACCGTGAGCAGCAACGATGCACTCACAACGCTTGGCCCAAGGGGATTGGCCAAATGTAAATACGTCGGGGGCAACCTCTACGTTGGCCAAAACGATCGCCTGCAAAATACAAGTGGCTTTCGCAACATCGAAAGTGTCGAGGGCAGCGTCGTTGTCGAAAGCAATCTTGCACTGCAAGAAGTGCGATTTTCAAAATTGAAAAGCGTCGACAGCTTCGTCTACGTTCGCAACAATCCCATTCTTGGTGTCGTCGACTTTCAAACGCTCGAAACGGTCACGGACACTTTTTCGTCGTACAACAACAGGCAAATGAGAATTTTGTCCCTGTATAGTCTACAGCACGTGGGTGGCCACTTTGAATTCTACAACAACTATCGTCTGATCGAGATAAACGCTGCCAATCTTCGTACAATAGGCCGCTACGTTTCAATCTCGTATAACGCAAAACTCGTTTCGCTGAATTTGACGTCACTGTGGAACGTGTCCGATCACGTTTACATTTACCAAAATGTGCTGCTGGCTCATGCCGATTTTTCGTCGCTTATAAACGTCGGCAATTATTATAGAATGCGCAACAGCGATCAGCTGGTTGACCTAGACTTGGGGTCTCTTCAGACTGTCGGCGCTGACCTGAATCTCGATCACAACGATCGACTTCGCAACGTCGACTTGTCGTCTCTCGTCAACGTTTCACTTGCCGTCTATGTAACGAACAACAAAAATCTGGCGGCGCTCAGTCTGCAGTCGTTGCGGGAAGTCGGCGATGCGTTGCAGATTACAAACAGTCCGAGCTTGGGTGTTCTCGACATTCCTAATCTTGAAATTATAAACAGCAACTCTTACATTTCACTAAACTACGGCCTGACTCGCGTAAATTTAACGAAATTGACAAAAGTCAACGGTGTTTTTCACTTCTATCAAAGCAGATCACTAGAAAGAATGATAGCTCCAGCGCTTTATAACGTCTCCGGATCTGTTTACTTGCGCGACTGCAACGCGCTCGTCGAACTCGATTTGCCGTCACTCGAAACGGTCGGCGACTACTTCAGTCTCTATAGCAATAAGTTGCTAAAGCATTTGGATCTGAGTAACCTGCGACGAGTTGCCAATTATTTCCTCGTTTCCAATAGTCGAGATCTGGAAACCGTTTATATTCCCAAACTTGAAATCGTTGACGATTATTTTCAGCTCAGCCAAAGTGACAAATTGACGAAATTAGACCTTCACTCCCTTCGTCGCGTTGGATCTTACTTTAATCTGGCTGGCAATGAAAAATTAGCCGTCGTCGACGCGTCCTCCCTACAAACGGTTTCCGGTTTTTTTCTACTCTCGAGTGGTAATTCTCCTTTGGAGTCTCTGCTCTTGACGTCCCTTCAATCTGTCGGCGAATACTTTCAAATTGTTCGTGGAAGTCGAATCAAAAGTCTTGATCTTCCCAACCTTCGTAGCGTCGGAAGATACTTTCAGATTCAGTTGCTCAACCGGTTGTTGTCTCTCAACATATCGTCTCTTCAAACAGTCGACGATTATTTTCTCGTCGTTTCGAATCACCGCCTTTCACGTCTGTCAGCTCCCGCATTGACGTCGGTCGGTTCCTATTTGAGTATTCACGACAACAACGCTATGACGTCCTTCGAGTTTCCGAAGCTCGTTCAGGTCGGCGATTGGTTACGAGTGTTTCACTGCGACCTGCTGGAAACGTTGAACGGTTTCTCCTCGTTGAAGAACGTAGAGGGTGACTTTGAGATCCGAGACAATTTGGCTTTACAAAGCATTGACGGTCTGTCGAACGTTACTCGCATCGGCGGCACGTTTTGGATTCACAATAACGACCAATTGAAAGACGTCAGCGGATTGGAGGCTTTGATGTCTGTTGGCTACGAACTAAAGATATCCAACAATGGAATTCTAGCAGATATCGACGGGTTTCAAAACCTGTTGAGCATCGGTGACAATTTGCTTGTTTATGAGAATCCCAAACTCGAGCACCTAAATGGATTCACTTCTTTGCTCAAAGTTACGACTCATATTGAAATCTACAAGAATTCCATTTTGGCAAATATTGACCATATGAATAACATCACATTTGTGGGCGGTTCTATTCGTATTTACGAGAATGCTGAACTATGCAAAATTCCCGCCAAACTAGAAGCGCTGGTAAACATGACCGACGTGTCTCGTTTCGATGAAGGCAGTTCATGTTAGTAAGCGTTTCGGTTGAGTGGGTCTGTCTGTCGATTATATTGATTATTAGAATTTATAAACAGCATCCGGTGTCAAACTTACGGCTATCGTAAACGCTATGGAGGGAGAGCCTCTCCCTGTTGTGAGATTCCTTTCTGTGAACTTCGGCACGAGCGCTGGTAGCCGTGCTGCAAGTCGACATCGCATCATAGCCTTCGTACTCGATGCCGTGAATCCTGACGTCATATTTGCTCAGGAATGTTCCCTAGCGACCAACAATCTTCTCTCTAAGCACGATCTCGACCCGAACGAGTGGCAGGTATCGTCCGGCGACGACGCGCGACTCTTGTGGCGCAGCAGTCGCGTGACGAGACAAGAGCGCATCGGCAACAGAACAACGGAGTCGATCGTCGAACAAAAACTTGGACAAGGCAGCAGACAAGGCAACCTCCTCTTAGAATGGGGACTTCGAAGTCGAATTCGAATTGTTCTTCTGCACGTCACGGCCGTTCCGAGTAGTTTCGTGCTGGTCGTTAGCTGGCATGGTCCCAATATAGGCAGTGGGCTGACCGATGAGAAGAAAAGCGAGATATTTGTGGCTTTGGTGCAATTCATCGAGGCTATTAGATCTGATCTGTTAAGGGACAATTTTCTGGTCGGAAAACGATTGACTGTCGTGCTGGGCGGCGATTTCAATTTCGATATTGCAAATGCTCGCCAGAATCTTCCCAAGTCCATGCATTATATCTTGCCCTCCTATGAAATCAGTGAAAGACGACAGGAGAAAAGGAAGGGTTATCAGTGCATTGACTACTTTGTATTTGGTGGCAATTTCGTCGCTGAGGAGAGACGATTTTCCGTGCAGTCTTTTCACCTGGACAGTGCGGAAAATCTAAATGAGGTGATGCACAACGTCGGCGACGTGTCGTATATCGTCGAGAATAACGCGCACGTTGACCACGATCCTGTTCTGGCTGTCATCGACATGGCAATAGCAGTACAAATGAAGAACAAGCAGCCCAAATACAAGAAGCCTGCTGCTACTCAGAAAACTCGCTTGAAACGCAACAGAGTGCGAAGTGAAAGGTCCACTACTTGCTGTGCAAAGTGTACAATATTGTGATCTCTTATCATTTTTAAATTGTGAGCCGTCTTGATGTCACGAACACTGGATCACAACATCATGGTGGCCACGACTTGAAAGGAGTACATCACAACTCATCTCTGTAGTCACAACTCGTCTAAAAATAGTGTTGTTTTTTGTTGTGGGAGTGTGATACGGGTTCGTCACTGTGTCCACAAAGATGCTCTCAGTCGTCGTTTTTCTTCTCTCTCTGCAGCTTGCGAGCTCACTGACGGCAGACCCTCAACTGAGCCAAAAATATCCCTCCAAGCTGAGCCTCGACGAAGCGGAGAACTACTGGCTCTATTGGAGCGTGGACCACAATGCAGGGACCATCACGTTCGCCGTTCAGGTGAACACGCCGGGCTGGATTGGACTGGGCATATCTCCCAACGGCAAGATGCCTGATTCGGACATTGTAACGGGTTGGGTCAAAGACGGTGAAGGATATTTACAGGTGAGTCACGGTGCATTGCATTATGAGAGACCATGACGCAATCACGATTGATAGGATCGCATGTCAACTGGCAGGACCCTGCCGGCAATCGATCCCATTCAAGACGTCCAACTATTGTCGTCGTCAGAGACAAATCAAATAACGACGCTAGAATTCAAGCGAAAAGTGCGCGCTTGTGAACCTAACGACCGTTCGATTGAGGTATGCACGGGGGTCCGAACTTTTGAGTAGTCTACCGGAAGTCCATGTGTGTGTGCAGATCGGCACGTCGCGACTGATATGGGCGTACAACGCCGAAGATCCAGACTCGCCGGATTCGCTCAAGTTCCACGAGCAAAATAAGGGATGGAGAAGCGTGAACTTGCTCGACGGAAGGGTGACTGATGTTCCCATGCCCGATGACGTCATGCACGTCGACGCAAAGATGGACAACGTGCGGACAGTGGAGGTCATATTCCAAAGATAGAGAGAATATGTCTCTTTTAGATATATGTGCCTCCTGTTGAGACAACCTATTGGTGCAAAACATTCACTTTGCCCAAGTTCAGCTCAGAAGCGAATATAATCGGGGTGCTGTCCTTCTTGAAATCTTTATTTTTTTATTCAGTGTGATTAATATTATATACGATGTAGTATGATCCTGTGATTCAGGCAGGCAACGAAGGATTTGTTCATCACGTCGTTATTTATCGGTGCAACAACATCACTGGCTTTCAACTCGATCACGACGCCCCGTGCGGTGCAAACATGCCGGATGAGGTATCAAAATGCCGAGGAGCTTCTCCAGTAGCTGCTTGGGCAGTAGGTGGACGGGTGAGTGGAATTATAGATAGCATCCTCGTATACACAACTTCCTTTGGCTGTGCAGGGAGAAAGATTTCCGTCTGATGTTGGGCTTCCGTTTGGCGGTGATAGCGGATTGTACACCATTCTGATAGAGACTCACTATGACAATCCAAATAAATATTCAGGTTTGGATTTCGGCCTGGAATTTAGTCATTACTGTATCACCGTATGATCCTAAAGGGCATTCTGACAATTCAGGCATACGGTTTTACTACACACGGTCTGAGCGGAAGTACAAGGCGTCGTCAATTTCGTTTGGTCATCAAATAGGCGTAAATATGTTTCTGCCAGCCGAGCAAAAAGCCATCAAAGTGTCTTCGCTATGCCCATCAGATTGCACCAAAGCGGTAACCAAACATCTTGTCTTGACTAACGAGGCTCATCTTTGATAATAGGGATTGCCAGATGATGGTGTCACTGTACTGTACACTCTTTTACATGCGCATACTGCAGGTAGATATTGTAATTATTTATTTTATAAATAGTAGCTTTCTAAACTGAGTATGTATGACATTTAGGACGAGCTCTGCGACTTCGTCACTTTCGCGATGGTACAGAACTGCCGGATATTGCTAGAAACGACAACTATGATTTCAATTATCAAGTAACGTAGATTGATCATGTAGATATTCTGCTACATAGGGGGGCTTTGTGTATCCAGGATACAGTGCGTCCAGTCAGGGAAACGAAAATATATCCTGTCAGACGTTAGGCGTACCTAGCATCTCAAGTGTATATATATTCTCTTGTAGGGAGACTTACTAGTGACAGAGTGTACGTACAGTACCGTTGATCGCTCGGCCAACACCTTTGTAAGTTGTTGTGCGTGCATAGCAGCATAGCTCTTTGCTAAATTTTCTTGCAGGCTGGTCTAGGAACTCAAGAGGAGATGTGTTTTGCTTATTTAACCGTCTACCCTGCCCCCGTCCTTCAAAATTGTGTGAGCATGCCCACTACTTCTGTCTTCCTGGATTTCGTTCGCCAAGCTGGCGAGTAAGAAGCTTATACGACCTTCTAATGTCAATTATTTTATTTGTGTTTATTTAGCAACGGTTGGGCTCGGTTCAAAGGACTGAGTATACCAGACCTTTATGTTGGTTTAGATACTCTTAACGTGTCGGCGCACGCCGAAGCTCAAACTGCCTACTATAAATATTTATCAAATTCTGACAAAACCGTATTTTGTACGTCAACATCGGGTTTACTTGTTGTAAGCACTGAAATTAGAAAGTCTATGTACAGAAGTCATAATTGATTCTTAGCCGTGGACCTCAGTGTTCAAGATGCCGCAGGGCATAGATTCACAGCCCACTGAAACGCCGGTTGAAACCTCTTGCGACGGACTGGTGAATGGCGAAAGTTCTTTGAAAGTGTTCTCTTGGCTGCTTCTGTTTGGCGTGATCCAGAAATGGGCACTTTGAGTGACTGTCTACTTCTCCGTTTTTGTTCTTTATTTAGCAATCGTTTAGCAATTGGTTTTTCTTTGGTTCCCTATGTTTGTCTGTAGAGCCAGAGATATGTTTGAGCACCCGAACACAGTTGTGGTACGGGAGAAGAAATAAAGTAAGAGATAGCAGAATATTTGACGTCATCCTTTAGGTAGGTAGACACAGTGTATTACTATATCCGCTTTCAGACATGATTAGTCTCAAGCACTCCGGAAGCATGACAACGCGAATCCTATGATCTCTTTGAGTAGAGTGAGCACATTGCTCCATTGCCTGGTGCAACTCATGAAGGCTGGATCACTTGTAATTTAGCTCCCCAAGAATAAATTTTATACTTTGTAGACGTTGCCCTTCTTTTGGAATCAACCTGTGCTCGTTGACAGAAATGGAACAGAAATTGAAGGCGAAGCAGAAGGCTATCTCGTTAGTACTACAGTGCTGATCAAAGATCTATGCGCTCTCGTAGAGACGTTAGGCTCCGTTTAGATCATTTGAGAGCGGGCACACTGTCGTTTTGCTGGTCGTTATGGCGTATCCGAGTGTAGCGCACGCTTGACCGACGTGCTGACCAAGCGGACTGCCATTACTGCGTACGCGTTCGCTTTTCGCGTCCAAATAGCAACTGAATGTCTTTAGAATAGACCCAGAAAGCACTTCGCGATCGATTTTTTGCTTCTACTTCTCGTATTAGGGCATTTCGTAGCAACGCGACAATTGACGTCATGCGTTGCTCAATGTCGCGTGACAAGGCGTGTCTGGCGTACGTAACACACATTCTTTGTCGTTTTTTCGCGTTTGAATTGATTTTCAACAAAATTTTCTTCGTTTTTACTGGCAGAAATACATTTGCGGCCGATTGGTTATAGGTTTGGGTTCAAACGACGCGCCTTTTGTTCGTGAATAGCTGCAGTCGTTCGGTCCCAGTCGCGTATCAGTATAAATACCCAGCGTTTACAAGTACTAATCAGATGGAGCAGAGCAGAGCTCGTGGCTAGGATAGAAGGGAGATTGGCAACACTCCCCAATATGGCCCGGTGGTCGCCTCATTCCTCACTTGACGTAATAGTCTGCCCTTACCTGTATTTGCTAACCCACCCATAGATTTATGTTTACTGTTAATATACGAACTTGACAAGGGTGTAACTTGGCACGCCTTCCTAGTTCTCGCATCTCTCTCCCACCGGATAAACCTCCATAGCACCGTCTTCCGCGGGGTTTGTGTCAAGTGTCGATGTTTTTTCAATTTTTTTAAAGTTGTATAAGCGAGAAGACGCGTTTTTTGAGCTGATAGCAGCCAAACGACGCGTGTGTTACTGAAAGGGGCCTCAGTTGAAATTTTGTAGTGTCTAACAGCGCAGCTTATTTTGAATCGAGTCCCACTCGTTTGTGAAGTTGGTGACATGAGCAGGCGTATCCGCTACTACAATTTGTAGACCTTGAGCTTTCGCGGGCGTTGTAACGCACGTTTTGTGACGTAAATACTCGTAATGGAATGGGTCACTGCCTTTCTTCAGGACATTCTGGACAACCTGGGCGTCGCAAGCTTTGCTTTCTGCCTCTGCTTTCTTATAGTAACCGTGCTTCGATGTCTATTCTATAAAAAAGGTTAGAAACGCACTCGAAACCGACTTCGCGACACAAAAGATTTTGCCCCACGACGGCAGAAGCTTTTCCGGTGCAACAAGAAAAGCAAGAAAGCGTGGAAGGAAACGGCAGCGAGCCGATCAGAAAAAGAGATCGAGTCCTGCGCTTCGGAAGACGAATGATTCAAACAGTGCAAAGTCAAGTTCACGTGAGAGCTCTGCTTACCAGTGCACTACAACAAATCCATTCAAAACAAAACGCAGAGCGCTGGAACGTACGCCTTCTCGACCGGAGACACTTCGCTCGGGACGAGCCGAAGACCTAGAAAGAGAAAACGCGAACGAGTCCTACAATTTGCCAAGAGGTTATTTTCTATTTTTTTCTACGGACGGACTCCTTTTCAATTTCTCCCAAGTCTCTTTCGGCTGCACGATCCACCTCCGGTGAAGGCGGTGGCTCGAGGGCCGCCTCCCGCACTCTTGGAAGCGGATATAAGCGAGGTGTTTAGGATTTGACAAAAAATTTTTCGTGATTGAGCTGCGGTGTAGGATTCGGCTGGACTTCCTCCCGATGTTCTGTACATGTTGAGGAGCGTCAGGTCGGCGTTTGGTTCCGATTGGTAGATGGGCTGTGTTTTAATTTTCCTTTCAGGGTTTTTGGACATTTTGAAAAGCCACTCTTTGTTGAGTTGTGCAAGCACATTGAGACTCGCAGCATACCTGCCGGTGCGCCTCTTTCTCCATCCGGACAGGTGCGTCATATGTTTGCTGTATGACAAAGACAACGGTTTAGTTTCCTTTAAAACAGCTTGATGAGAGCATTTACGTTGTTCAGAAGGGAAAAGTGACCGTTTTTCTTCAAGAAAAGGCACAGAAAGATCGCACAAACAAACGGCGTACAATATGAGCTTGTCTTTCATTGCAGGACGGTCGCGAATTGCCTCTGAAGGACGTTCAGATAGGAGAAAGCGTGCACAGTCTTCTCAGCATCCTCAACGTCATCACGGTGCGAAAAGCTGCTTCATAGGAGATACGCTATGTAATGTCTTTCTCTCTCTACTCAGGGCCATTCTTCTGCAATTCGCGTTTCAGCTAGAGCTGTTGAGTCATCAACAGTACTAAGGTGATTGGTAAATCAAAGCACTGTCCTGCTAAAGGGCCCCCTATACTTTGATTAGTCCTTATCTTT
Source organism: Oscarella lobularis (assembly GCF_947507565.1). Taxonomy (NCBI): domain Eukaryota; kingdom Metazoa; phylum Porifera; class Homoscleromorpha; order Homosclerophorida; family Oscarellidae; genus Oscarella; species Oscarella lobularis. The sequence goes on along the minus strand of NC_089178.1, from coordinate 1,981,378 downwards.
GATTCTGAGGGATGCATCAGGCTATATTAGAGAATTACAGTAAAATCGCAAGAGACTAACCAACTCTTCTTTCCTGTAATAAACAGGGTTCTGCCCACATGGGTCGGCATGGGTCGGCATGGGTCGGCCTCGACCCTCACTTGCCTATCGTCGACCCATACTACTAAAACGTTATGAAAGCCCGTAGCTTGCAATAATTACAGCCGGATACATCGTCCAAAACAAATTTAAGGCCCTAAGAATCGAAGATTAGGACCTCAATTTAATATTTAGGCCCTAAGAATAAAAGATTAGGCCCTCAATTTAATATTTAGTCCCTAAGAATTAAACACAAGGCCCTCAATTTAATATTTAGGTCTTAAGAATTAAAGATTAGGCCCTCAATTTAATATGTAGGTTCTACGAATTAAAGATTAGGCCCTCAATTTAATATTGAGGCTCTAAGAATTAAAGATAGTGCCTTAATTTAATATTAAGGCCCTAAGAATCAAAGATTAGGCCCTCAATTTAATATTTAGGCTCTAAGAATTAAAGATTAGGCCCTCAATTTAATATTTAGGCCCGAAGAATTAAACATATGGCCCTGAATATAATATTTAGTCCCTAAGAATCAAAGATTAGGCCCTCAATTTAATATGTAGTACCTAAGATTAGGCCCTCAATTTAATATTTAGTCCCTAAGAATTAAAGATAAGGCCCTCAATTTAATATTTAGTCCCTTAGAATTAAAGATAAGGCCCTCAATTTAATATTTAGGTCTTAAGAATTAAAGATTAGGCCCTCAATTTAATATTTAGGTCCTAAGAATTAAAGATGAGTGCCTCAATTTAATATTAAGGCCCTAAGAATCAAAGATTAGGCCCTCAATTTAATATGTAGTACCTAAGATTAGGCCCTCAATTTAATATTTAGTCCCTAAGAATTAAAGATAAGGCCCTCAATTTAATATTTAGTCCCTTAGAATTAAAGATAAGGCCCTCAATTTAATATTTAGGTTTTAAGAATTAAAGATTAGGCCCTCAATTTAATATTTAGGTCCTAAGAATTAAAGATGAGTGCCTCAATTTAATATTAAGGCCCTAAGAATCAAAGATTAGGCCCTCAATTTAATATGTAGGCCCTAAGAATTAAAAATTAGGCCCTCAATTTAATATGTAGGCCCTAAGAATTAAAGATTAGGCCCTCAATTTCATATGTAGGCCAAGATAAGGTCCTCAATTTAATATTTAGTCCTAAGAATTAAAGATAAGGACCTCAATTTAATATTTAGTCCCTTAGAATTAAAGATAAGGCCCTCACTTTAATATTTAGGCCCTACGAATCAAAGATTAGGCCCTCAATTTAGTATGTAGGCCCTAAGTATTAAAAATTATGCCCTCAATTTAATATTGAGGCTCTAAGAATTAAAGATAGTGCCTTAATTTAATATTAAGGCCCTAAGAATCAAAGATTAGGCCCTCAATTTAATATTTAGGCTCTAAGAATTAAAGATTAGGCCCTCAATTTAATATTTAGGCCCGAAGAATTAAACATAAGGCCCTGAATATAATATTTAGTCCCTAAGAATCAAAGATTAGGCCCTCAATTTAATATGTAGTACCTAAGATTAGGCCCTCAATTTAATATTTAGTCCCTAAGAATTAAAGATAAGGCCCTCAATTTAATATTTAGTACCTTAGAATTAAAGATAAGGCCCTCAATTTAATATTTAGGTCTTAAGAATTAAAGATTAGGCCCTCAATTTAATATTTAGGTCCTAAGAATTAAAGATGAGTGCCTCAATTTAATATTAAGGCCCTAAGAATCAAAGATTAGGCTCTCAATTTAATATGTAGGCCCTAAGAATCAAAGATTAGGCCCTCAATTTAATATTTAGGCTCTAAGAATTAAAGATTAGGCCCTCAATTTAATATTTAGGCCCGAAGAATTAAACATAAGGCCCTGAATATAATATTTAGTCCCTAAGAATCAAAGATTAGGCCCTCAATTTAATATGTAGTACCTAAGATTAGGCCCTCAATTTAATATGTAGGCCCTAAGAATTAAAAATTAGGCCCTCAATTTAATATGTAGGCCCTAAGAATTAAAGATTAGGCCCTCAATTTCATATGTAGGCCAAGATAAGGTCCTCAATTTAATATTTAGTCCTAAGAATTAAAGATAAGGACCTCAATTTAATATTTAGTCCCTTAGAATTAAAGATAAGGCCCTCACTTTAATATTTAGGCCCTACGAATCAAAGATTAGGCCCTCAATTTAGTATGTAGGCCCTAAGAATTAAAAATTATGCCCTCAATTTAATATTTAGGCTCTAAGAACTAAAGATGAGTGCCTTAATTTAATATTAAGGCCCTAAGAATCAAAGACTAGGCCCTCAATTTAGTATGTAGGCCCTAAGAATTAAAAATTAGGCCCTGAATTTAATATGTAGGTTCTAAGAATCAAAGATTAGGCCCTCAATTTAATATTTAGGGCCTAAGATTAGGCCCTCAATTTAATATTTCGGTTCTAAGAATCAAAGATTAGTCTCTCAATTTAATAATTAGGGCCTAAGAATTAAAGATTAGGCCCTCAATTTAATATGTAAGTTCTAAGAATCAAAGATTAGGTCCTCAATTTAATATTTAGGGCCTCAGAATTTAAGATTAGGCCCTCAATTTAATGTGGAGATTCTAAGAATCAAAGATTAGGCCCTGAATTTAATATGTAGGTTCTAAGAATTAAAGATTAGGCCCTGAATTTAATATGTAGGTTCTAAGAATCAAAGATTAGGCCCTCAATTTAATATTTAGGGCCTAAGAATTAAGATTAGTCCCTCAATTTAATATTTAGGGCCTAAGAATTAATGATTAGGCCCTCAATTTAATATTTAGGCCCTACGAATCAAAGATTAGGCCCTCAATTTAATATTTAGTCCCTTAGAATTATAAACAAGGCCCTCAATTTAATATTTAGGTCTTAAGAATTAAAGATTAGGCCCTCAATTTAATATGTAGGTTCTACGAATTAAAGATTAGGCCCTCAATTTAATATTGAGGCTCTAAGAATTAAAGATAGTGCCTTAATTTAATATTAAGGCCCTAAGAATCAAAGATTAGGCCCTCAATTTAGTATGTAGGCCCTAAGAATTAAAAATTATGCCCTGAATTTAATATTTAGGCTCTAAGAACTAAAGATGAGGGCTTTAATTTAATATTAAGGTCCTAAGAATCAAAGACTAGGCCCTCAATTTAGTATGTAGGCCCTAAGAATTAAAAATTAGGGCCTCAATTTAATATGTAGGTTCTAAGAATTAAAGATTAGGCCCTCAATTTAATATGTAAGTTCTAAGAATCAAAGATTAGGTCCTCAATTTAATATTTAGGGCCTCAGAATTTAAGATTAGGCCCTCAATTTAATGTGGAGATTCTAAGAATCAAAGATTAGGCCCTGAATTTAATATGTAGGTTCTAAGAATTAAAGATTAGGCCCTGAATTTAATATGTAGGTTCTAAGAATCAAAGATTAGGCCCTCAATTTAATATTTAGGGCCTAAGAATTAAGATTAGTCCCTCAATTTAATATTTAGGGCCTAAGAATTAATGATTAGGCCCTCAATTTAATATTTAGGCCCTACGAATCAAAGATTAGGCCCTCAATTTAATATTTAGTCCCTTAGAATTATAAACAAGGCCCTCAATTTAATATTTAGGTCTTAAGAATTAAAGATTAGGCCCTCAATTTAATATGTAGGTTCTACGAATTAAAGATTAGGCCCTCAATTTAATATTGAGGCTCTAAGAATTTAAGATTAGGCCCTCAATTTAATGTGGAGATTCTAAGAATCAAAGATTAGGCCCTGAATTTAATATGTAGGTTCTAAGAATTAAAGATTAGGCCCTGAATTTAATATGTAGGTTCTAAGAATCAAAGATTAGGCCCTCAATTTAATATTTAGGGCCTAAGAATTAAGATTAGTCCCTCAATTTAATATTTAGGGCCTAAGAATTAATGATTAGGCCCTCAATTTAATATTTAGGCCCTACGAATCAAAGATTAGGCCCTCAATTTAATATTTAGTCCCTTAGAATTATAAACAAGGCCCTCAATTTAATATTTAGGTCTTAAGAATTAAAGATTAGGCCCTCAATTTAATATGTAGGTTCTACGAATTAAAGATTAGGCCCTCAATTTAATATTGATGCTCTAAGAATTAAAGATAGTGCCTTAATTTAATATTAAGGCCCTAAGAATCAAAGATTAGGCCCTCAATTTAGTATGTAGGCCCTAAGAATTAAAAATTATGCCCTCAATTTAATATTTAGGCTCTAAGAACTAAAGATGAGGGCTTTAATTTAATATTAAGGTCCTAAGAATCAAAGACTAGGCCCTCAATTTAGTATGTAGGCCCTAAGAATTAAAAATTAGGCCCTCAATTTAATATGTAGGTTCTAAGAATTAAAGATTAGGCCCTCAATTTAATATGTAAGTTCTAAGAATCAAAGATTAGGTCCTCAATTTAATATTTAGGGCCTCAGAATTTAAGATTAGGCCCTCAATTTAATGTGGAGATTCTAAGAATCAAAGATTAGGCCCTGAATTTAATATGTAGGTTCTAAGAATTAAAGATTAGGCCCTGAATTTAATATGTAGGTTCTAAGAATCAAAGATTAGGCCCTCAATTTAATATTTAGGGCCTAAGAATTAAGATTAGTCCCTCAATTTAATATTTAGGGCCTAAGAATTAATGATTAGGCCCTCAATTTAATATTTAGGTCCTACGAATCAAAGATTAGGCCCTCAATTTAATATTTAGTCCCTTAGAATTATAAACAAGGCCCTCAATTTAATATTTAGGTCTTAAGAATTAAAGATTAGGCCCTCAATTTAATATGTAGGTTCTACGAATTAAAGATTAGGCCCTCAATTTAATATTGAGGCTCTAAGAATTAAAGACAGTGCCTTAATTTAATATTAAGGCCCTAAGAATCAAAGATTAGGCCCTCAATTTAATATTTAGTCCCTAAGAATCAAAGATTAGGCCCTCAATTTAATATGTAGTACCTAAGATTAGGCCCTCAATTTAATATTTAGTCTCTAAGAATTAAAGATAAGGCCCTCAATTTAATATTTAGTACCTTAGAATCAAAGATAAGGTCCTCAATTTAATATTTAGGTTTTAAGAATTAAAGATTAGGCCCTCAATTTAATATTTAGGTCCTAAGAATTAAAGATGAGTGCCTCAATTTAATATTAAGGCCCTAAGAATCAAAGATTAGGCCCTCAATTTAATATGTAGGCCCTAAGAATTAAAAATTAGGCCTTCAATTTAATATGTAGGCCCTAAGAATTAAAGATTAGGCCCGCAATTTCATATGTAGGCCAAGATAAGGTCCTCAATTTAATATTTAGTCCTAAGAATTAAAGATAAGGACCTCAATTTAATATTTAGTTCCTTAGAATTAAAGATAAGGCCCTCACTTTAATATTTAGGCCCTACGAATCAAAGATTAGGCCCTCAATTTAGTATGTAGGCCCTAAGAATTAAAAATTATGCCCTCAATTTAATATTTAGGCTCTAAGAACTAAAGATGAGGGCTTTAATTTAATATTAAGGCCCTAAGAATCAAAGACTAGGCCCTCAATTTAGTATGTAGGCCCTAAGAATTAAAAATTAGGCCCTGAATTTAATATGTAGGTTCTAAGAATCAAAGATTAGGCCCTCAATTTAATATTTAGGGCCTAAGAATTAAGATTAGTCCCTCAATTTAATATTTAGGGCCTAAGAATTAATGATTAGTCTCTCAATTTAATAATTAGGCCCTACGAATCAAAGATTAGGCCCTCAATTTAATATTTAGTCCCTTAGAATTATAAACAAGGCCCTCAATTTAATATTTAGGTCTTAAGAATTAAAGATTAGGCCCTCAATTTAATATTTAGGCTTGAAGAATTAAACATAAGGCCCTGAATATAATATTTAGTCCCTAAGAATCAAAGATTAGGCCCTCAATTTAATATGTAGTACCTAAGATTAGGCCCTCAATTTAATATTTAGTCCCTAAGAATTAAAGATAAGGCCCTCAATTTAATATTTAGTCCCTTAGAATTAAAGATAAGGCCCTCAATTTAATATTTAGGTTTTAAGAATTAAAGATTAGGCCCTCAATTTAATATTTCGGTCCTAAGAATTAAAGATGAGTGCCTCAATTTAATATTAAGGCCCTAAGAATCAAAGATTAGGCCCTCAATTTAATATTTAGTCCCTTAGAATTATAAACAAGGCCCTCAATTTAATATTTAGGTCTTAAGAATTAAAGATTAGGCCCTCAATTTAATATGTAGGTTCTACGAATTAAAGATTAGGCCCTCAATTTAATATTGAGGCTCTAAGAATTAAAGATAGTGCCTTAATTTAATATTAAGGCCCTAAGAATCAAAGATTAGGCCCTCAATTTAATATTTAGGCTCTAAGAATTAAAGATTAGGCCCTCAATTTATATTTAGGCCCGAAGAATTAAACATAAGGCCCTGAATATAATATTTAGTCCCTAAGAATCAAAGATTAGGCCCTCAATTTAATATGTAGTACCTAAGATTAGGCCCTCAATTTAATATTTAGTCCCTAAGAATTAAAGATAAGGCCCTCAATTTAATATTTAGTACCTTAGAATTAAAGATAAGGCTCTCAATTTAATATTTAGGTCTTAAGAATTAAAGATTAGGCCCTCAATTTAATATTTAGGTCCTAAGAATTAAAGATGAGTGCCTCAATTTAATATTAAGGCCCTAAGAATCAAAGATTAGGCTCTCAATTTAATATGTAGGCCCTAAGAATTAAAAATTAGGCCCTCAATTTAATATGTAGGCCCTAAGAATTAAAGATTAGGCCCTCAATTTCATATGTAGGCCAAGATAAGGTCCTCAATTTAATATTTAGTCCTAAGAATTAAAGATAAGGACCTCAATTTAATATTTAGTCCCTTAGAATTAAAGATAAGGCCCTCACTTTAATATTTAGGCCCTACGAATCAAAGATTAGGCCCTCAATTTAGTATGTAGGCCCTAAGAATTAAAAATTATGCCCTCAATTTAATATTTAGGCTCTAAGAACTAAAGATGAGTGCCTTAATTTAATATTAAGGCCCTAAGAATCAAAGACTAGGCCCTCAATTTAGTATGTAGGCCCTAAGAATTAAAAATTAGGCCCTCAATTTAATATGTAGGTTCTAAGAATCAAAGATTAGGCCCTCAATTTAATATTTAGGGCCTAAGATTAGGCCCTCAATTTAATATTTCGGTTCTAAGAATCAAAGATTAGTCTCTCAATTTAATAATTAGGGCCTAAGAATTAAAGATTAGGCCCTCAATTTAATATGTAAGTTCTAAGAATCAAAGATTAGGTCCTCAATTTAATATTTAGGGCCTCAGAATTTAAGATTAGGCCCTCAATTTAATGTGGAGATTCTAAGAATCAAAGATTAGGCCCTGAATTTAATATGTAGGTTCTAAGAATTAAAGATTAGGCCCTGAATTTAATATGTAGGTTCTAAGAATCAAAGATTAGGCCCTCAATTTAATATTGAGGCTCTAAGAATTAAAGATAGTGCCTTAATTTAATATTAAGGCCCTAAGAATCAAAGATTAGGCCCTCAATTTAATATTTAGGCTCTAAGAATTAAAGATTAGGCCCTCAATTTAATATTTAGGCTCTAAGAATTAAAGATTAGGCCCTCAATTTAATATTTAGGCCCTACATATCAAAGATTATGCCCTCAATTTAATATTTAGTCCCTTAGAATTATAAACAAGGCCCTCAATTTAATTTTTAGGGCCTCAGAATTAAAGATTAGGCCCTCAATTTAATGTGGAGGTTCTAAGAATCAAAGATTAGACCCTGAATTTAATATGTAGGTTCTAAGAATCAAAGATTAGGCCCTCAATTTAATATTGGGGCCTAAGAATTAAAGATTAGGCCCTGAATTTAATATGTAGGTTCTAAGAATCAAAGATTAGGCCCTCAATTTAATATTTAGGGCCTAAGAATTAAGATTAGTCCCTCAATTTAATATTTAGGGCCTAAGAATTAATGATTAGGCCCTCAATTTAATAATTAGGCCCTACGAATCAAAGATTAGGCCCTCAATTTAATATTTAGTCCCTTAGAATTATAAACAAGGCCCTCAATTTAATATTTAGGTCTTAAGAATTAAAGATTAGGCCCTCAATTTAATATTTAGGCTTGAAGAATTAAACATAAGGCCCTGAATATAATATTTAGTCCCTAAGAATCAAAGATTAGGCCCTCAATTTAATATGTAGTACCTAAGATTAGGCCCTCAATTTAATATTTAGTCCCTAAGAATTAAAGATTAGGCCCTCAATTTAATATTTAGTCCCTTAGAATTAAAGATAAGGCCCTCAATTTAATATTTAGGTTTTAAGAATTAAAGATTAGGCCCTCAATTTAATATTTAGGTCCTAAGAATTAAAGATTAGTGCCTCAATTTAATATTAAGGCCCTAAGAATCAAAGATTAGGTCCTCAATTTATTATGTAGGCCCTAAGAATTAAAAATTAGGCCTTCAATTTCATATGTAGGCCAAGATAAGGTCCTCAATTTAATATTTAGGTCTTAAGAATTAAAGATTAGGCCCTCAATTTAATATTTAGGTCCTAAGAATTAAAGATTAGTGCCTCACTTTAATATTAAAGCCCTAAGAATCAAAGACTAGGCCCTCAACTTAGTATGTAGGCCCTAAGAATTAAAAATTAGGCCTTCAATTTAATATGTAGGTTCTAAGAATCAAAGATTAGGCCCTCAATTTAATATTTAGGGCCTAAGATTAGGCCCTCAATTTAATATTTCGGTTCTAAGAATCAAAGATTAGTCTCTCAATTTAATAATTAGGGCCTAAGAATTAAAGATTAGGCCCTCAATTTAATATGTAAGTTTTAAGAATCAAAGATTAGGCCCTCAATTTAATATTTAGGGCCTCAGAATTTAAGATTAGGCCCTCAATTTAATGTGGAGATTCTAAGAATCAAAGATTAGGCCCTGAATTTAATATTTAGGTTCTAAGAATCAAAGATTAGGCCCTCAATTTAATATTTAGGGCCTAAGAATTAAGATTAGTCCCTCCATTTAATATTTAGGGCCTAAGAATTAATGATTAGGCCCTCAGTTTAATATTTAGGCCCTACGAATCAAAGATTAGGCCCTCAATTTAATATTTAGTCCCTTAGAATTATAAACAAGGCCCTCAATTTAATATTTAGGTCTTAAGAATTAAAGATTAGGCCCTCAATTTAATATGTAGGTTCTACGAATTAAAGATTAGGCCCTCAATTTAATATTGAGGCTCTAAGAATTAAAGATAGTGCCTTAATTTAATATTAAGGCCCTAAGAATCAAAGATTAGGCCCTCAATTTAATATTTAGGCTCTAAGAATTAAAGATTAGGCCCTCAATTTAATATTTAGGCCCGAAGAATTAAACATAAGGCCCTGAATATAATATTTAGTCCCTAAGAATCAAAGATTAGGCCCTCAATTTAATATGTAGTACCTAAGATTAGGCCCTCAATTTAATATTTAGTCCCTAAGAATTAAAGATAAGGCCCTCAATTTAATATTTAGTACCTTAGAATTAAAGATAAGGCCCTCAATTTAATATTTAGGTCTTAACAATTAAAGATTAGGCCCTCAATTTAATATTTAGGTCCTAAGAATTAAAGATGAGTGCCTCAATTTAATATTAAGGCCCTAAGAATCAAAGATTAGGCTCTCAATTTAATATGTAGGCCCTAAGAATTAAAAATTAGGCCCTCAATTTAATATGTAGGCCCTAAGAATTAAAGATTAGGCCCTCAATTTCATATGTAGGCCAAGATAAGGTCCTCAATTTAATATTTAGTCCTAAGAATTAAAGATAAGGACCTCAATTTAATATTTAGTCCCTTAGAATTAAAGATAAGGCCCTCACTTTAATATTTAGGCCCTACGAATCAAAGATTAGGCCCTCAATTTAGTATGTAGGCCCTAAGAATTAAAAATTATGCCCTCAATTTAATATTTAGGCTCTAAGAACTAAAGATGAGTGCCTTAATTTAATATTAAGGCCCTAAGAATCAAAGACTAGGCCCTCAATTTAGTATGTAGGCCCTAAGAATTAAAAATTAGGCCCTCAATTTAATATGTAGGTTCTAAGAATCAAAGATTAGGCCCTCAATTTAATATTTAGGGCCTAAGATTAGGCCCTCAATTTAATATTTCGGTTCTAAGAATCAAAGATTAGTCTCTCAATTTAATAATTAGGGCCTAAGAATTAAAGATTAGGCCCTCAATTTAATATGTAAGTTTTAAGAATCAAAGATTAGGCCCTCAATTTAATATTTAGGGCCTCAGAATTTAAGATTAGGCCCTCAATTTAATGTGGAGATTCTAAGAATCAAAGATTAGGCCCTGAATTTAATATGTAGGTTCTAAGAATCAAAGATTAGGCCCTCAATTTAATATTTAGGGCCTAAGAATTAAGATTAGTCCCTCCATTTAATATTTAGGGCCTAAGAATTAATGATTAGGCCCTCAGTTTAATATTTAGGCCCTACGAATCAAAGATTAGGCCCTCAATTTAATATTTAGTCTCTTAGAATTATAAACAAGGCCCTCAATTTAATATTTAGGTCTTAAGAATTAAAGATTAGGCCCTCAATTTAATATGTAGGTTCTACGAATTAAAGATTAGGCCCTCAATTTAATATTGAGGCTCTAAGAATTAAAGATAGTGCCTTAATTTAATATTAAGGCCCTAAGAATCAAAGATTAGGCCCTCAATTTAATATTTAGGCTCTAAGAATTAAAGATTAGGCCCTCAATTTAATATTTAGGCCCGAAGAATTAAACATAAGGCCCTGAATATAATATTTAGTCCCTAAGAATCAAAGATTAGGCCCTCAATTTAATATGTAGTACCTAAGATTAGGCCCTCAATTTAATATTTAGTCCCTAAGAATTAAAGATAAGGCCCTCAATTTAATATTTAGTACCTTAGAATTAAAGATAAGGCCCTCAATTTAATATTTAGGTCTTAAGAATTAAAGATTAGGCCCTCAATTTAATATTTAGGTCCTAAGAATTAAAGATGAGTGCCTCAATTTAATATTAAGGCCCTAAGAATCAAAGATTAGGCTCTCAATTTAATATGTAGGCCCTAAGAATTAAAAATTAGGCCCTCAATTTAATATGTAGGCCCTAAGAATTAAAGATTAGGCCCTCAATTTCATATGTAGGCCAAGATAAGGTCCTCAATTTAATATTTAGTCCTAAGAATTAAAGATAAGGACCTCAATTTAATATTTAGTCCCTTAGAATTAAAGATAAGGCCCTCACTTTAATATTTAGGCCCTACGAATCAAAGATTAGGCCCTCAATTTAGTATGTAGGCCCTAAGAATTAAAAATTATGCCCTCAATTTAATATTTAGGCTCTAAGAACTAAAGATGAGTGCCTTAATTTAATATTAAGGCCCTAAGAATCAAAGACTAGGCCCTCAATTTAGTATGTAGGCCCTAAGAATTAAAAATTAGGCCCTCAATTTAATATGTAGGTTCTAAGAATCAAAGATTAGGCCCTCAATTTAATATTTAGGGCCTAAGATTAGGCCCTCAATTTAATATTTCGGTTCTAAGAATCAAAGATTAGTCTCTCAATTTAATAATTAGGGCCTAAGAATTAAAGATTAGGCCCTCAATTTAATATGTAAGTTTTAAGAATCAAAGATTAGGCCCTCAATTTAATATTTAGGGCCTCAGAATTTAAGATTAGGCCCTCAATTTAATGTGGAGATTCTAAGAATCAAAGATTAGGCCCTGAATTTAATATGTAGGTTCTAAGAATCAAAGATTAGGCCCTCAATTTAATATTTAGGGCCTAAGAATTAAGATTAGTCCCTCCATTTAATATTTAGGGCCTAAGAATTAATGATTAGGCCCTCAGTTTAATATTTAGGCCCTACGAATCAAAGATTAGGCCCTCAATTTAATATTTAGTCCCTTAGAATTATAAACAAGGCCCTCAATTTAATATTTAGGTCTTAAGAATTAAAGATTAGGCCCTCAATTTAATATGTAGGTTCTACGAATTAAAGATTAGGCCCTCAATTTAATATTGAGGCTCTAAGAATTAAAGATAGTGCCTTAATTTAATATTAAGGCCCTAAGAATCAAAGATTAGGCCCTCAATTTAATATTTAGGCTCTAAGAATTAAAGATTAGGCCCTCAATTTAATATTTAGGCCCGAAGAATTAAACATAAGGCCCTGAATATAATATTTAGTCCCTAAGAATCAAAGATTAGGCCCTCAATTTAATATGTAGTACCTAAGATTAGGCCCTCAATTTAATATTTAGTCCCTAAGAATTAAAGATAAGGCCCTCAATTTAATATTTAGTACCTTAGAATTAAAGATAAGGCCCTCAATTTAATATTTAGGTCTTAAGAATTAAAGATTAGGCCCTCAATTTAATATTTAGGTCCTAAGAATTAAAGATGAGTGCCTCAATTTAATATTAAGGCCCTAAGAATCAAAGATTAGGCTCTCAATTTAATATGTAGGCCCTAAGAATTAAAAATTAGGCCCTCAATTTAATATGTAGGCCCTAAGAATTAAAGATTAGGCCCTCAATTTCATATGTAGGCCAAGATAAGGTCCTCAATTTAATATTTAGTCCTAAGAATTAAAGATAAGGACCTCAATTTAATATTTAGTCCCTTAGAATTAAAGATAAGGCCCTCACTTTAATATTTAGGCCCTACGAATCAAAGATTAGGCCCTCAATTTAGTATGTAGGCCCTAAGAATTAAAAATTATGCCCTCAATTTAATATTTAGGCTCTAAGAACTAAAGATGAGTGCCTTAATTTAATATTAAGGCCCTAAGAATCAAAGACTAGGCCCTCAATTTAGTATGTAGGCCCTAAGAATTAAAAATTAGGCCCTCAATTTAATATGTAGGTTCTAAGAATCAAAGATTAGGCCCTCAATTTAATATTTAGGGCCTAAGATTAGGCCCTCAATTTAATATTTCGGTTCTAAGAATCAAAGATTAGTCTCTCAATTTAATAATTAGGGCCTAAGAATTAAAGATTAGGCCCTCAATTTAATATGTAAGTTCTAAGAATCAAAGATTAGGTCCTCAATTTAATATTTAGGGCCTCAGAATTTAAGATTAGGCCCTCAATTTAATGTGGAGATTCTAAGAATCAAAGATTAGGCCCTGAATTTAATATGTAGGTTCTAAGAATTAAAGATTAGGCCCTGAATTTAATATGTAGGTTCTAAGAATCAAAGATTAGGCCCTCAATTTAATATTTAGGGTCTAAGAATTAAGATTAGTCCCTCAATTTAATATTTAGGGCCTAAGAATTAATGATTAGGCCCTCAATTTAATATTTAGGCCCTACGAATCAAAGATTAGGCTTTCAATTTAATATTTAGTCCCTTAGAATTATAAACAAGGCCCTCAATTTAATATTTAGGTCTTAAGAATTAAAGATTAGGCCCTCAATTTAATATTGAGGCTCTAAGAATTAAAGATAGTGCCTTAATTTAATATTAAGGCCCTAAGAATCAAAGGTTAGGCCCTCAATTTAATATTTAGGCTCTAAGAATTAAAGATTAGGCCCTGAATTTAATATGTAGGTTCTAAGAATTAAAGATTAGGCCCTGAATTTAATATGTAGGTTCTAAGAATCAAAGATTAGGTCCTCAATTTAATATTTAGGGCCTAAGGATTAATGATTAGGCCCTCAATTTAATATTTCGGCCCTACAAATCAAAGATTATGCCCTCAATTTAATATTTAGTCCCTTAGAATTATAAACAAGGCCCTCAATTTAATTTTTAGGGCCTGAGAATTAAAGATTAGGCCCTCAATTTAATGTGGAGGTTCTAAGAATCAAAGATTAGGCCCTGAATTTAATATGTAGGTTCTAAGAATCAAAGATTAGGCCCTCAATTTAATATTGGGGCCTAAGAATTAAAGATTAGGCCCTGAATTTAATATGTAGGTTCTAAGAATCAAAGATTAGTCCCTCAATTTAATATTTAGGGCCTAAGAATTAAAGATTAGTCCCTCAATTTAATATTTAGGGCCTAAGAATTAAAGATTAGGCCCTTAATTTAATATTTAGGCTCTAAGAATTAAAGATGAGTGCCTTAATTTAATATTAAGGCCCTCAGAATCAAAGATTATGCTCTCAATTTAGTATGTAGGCCCTAATAATTAAAAATTAGGCCCTCAATTTAATATGTAGGCCCTAAGAATTAAAGATTAGACCCTCAATTTCATTTGTAGGCCAAGATAAGGTCCCCAATTTAATATTTAGTTCCTAAGAATTAAAGATAAGACCCTCAACTTAATATTTAGTCCCTCAGAATTAAAGATAAGGCCCTCACTTTAATATTTAGGCCCTAAGAATCAAAGATTAGGCCCTTAATTTAATATGTAGTCCCTAAGAATCAAATATTAGGCCCTAAGAATTAAAGATTAGGTCCTCAATTTAATATGTAGGCCAAGATAACGTCCTCAATTTAATATTTAGGCCCTAAGAATTAAAGATAAGGCCCTCAATTTAACATTTAGGCCCTAAGAATTGAAGATAAGGAAGACAATTTTAACATTTGTCCTAAGACAAATCTAAAAATTGTCCCAAGATGATTATAAAAATTGTCTAAAAAATTGTCACAAGATATTTTTAGAAATTGTCTCAAGACAATTTTAAAAATCGTCTAAGACAATTTTGATAATGGTTCAAGACAATTTTTAAAATAGTCCAAGACAATTTTATGAATCGTCGAAGGCAAGATTTTAAAATTGTCTAGGACCATTTTAAAATTGCGTATTATGTCTATCCTTCCAGACCTTCTTCCCACACTGAAAAAATTCTCGGCAGAACCCTGAATAAGTTACAGTAAAATTGCAAGGGACTGGCCTACTTTTCTTTCCTGTAATAAATTACAGGGAAACTACAAGGGACTGGCCAACTATTCTCTCCTGTAATAAATTACAGTAAAATTACAAGGGACTGGCCAACTCTTCTCCCCCCTGTAATAATTTACAGTCAATTACAAGGGACTGGCCAACTCTTCTCTCCTGTAATAAATTACAGTGAAATTACAAGAGCCTGGCCAACTCTTCTCTCTTGTCATAAATTACAGCCCCTTATCTTTGATTCTGAGGGATGCATTTGCGTATATGAGAGAAGCACGATATTTAGGGACGACTTTGTTTTGAAAATGCTTAGTATTTTTGTACTTTTAGGCTTCCTCCTAAGGCGTTTCAGCTACTTTTTGCCAAGTATCCTGATTCGCTTGTTCGATTCGTTCAGGTTTGTCGGTTCATGTGACTTTTGCTGTCTCTAGAGTCCTATTCTCCGCTGTTTGCATTAGATTATATTGCTTCGTCTTCAGCGAGTCACGTTTCTCACTCTTCACAAATACCTCGGCCTGACGTCGGAACTCATTCGTTCTGTGAGGCGATAGCCCAGTGGCCCGAAGACTAGCTTACGTTTGTCATTTCAGGATGCTAAAGCATCTGTTTTACCATCAACGCCTTGCCAGCAGCAAATGGAAACTTTAGTTGAAACGCAACAGGTGGCAGAAGAGAATAAAGAGGAAGAAGACGAAAAAGAGGATGATGAAAAAACAGCCGGTATGTCATCACGCCTATTTTCTTTTTTACACCTCGCTCTTCGTAGAACCCGATGACTCTCAACTGTCTTCAGCTCCTATCAGCATTCCTCGACGGGCGTCATCTGTTCCCGATCGAATGAGCGACATGGGTCGCGACGGCAATTTGGTCGACGTTCAAAATCGACCTTTTAGCCATTCTGACGTCAAATTGACGGCCGATTCCGGCTCCGACTTCGAACTGGCCTACGAAAAGGCGGGCTTGCGAAAGAAGAGAACCGCATCTTCGTCCGGCATCTTTCAACTTGAGGGTCTAGGTGGAAAAAACGAAGGGGAAGACGTAAAGAAGGATGATGTTGGCTTCAATACCTCTGACGACAGTCAAAGCGATCCTGCTATGGTAAAGGCTATTGGAAAGTTAGCTCACGCTCT
Source organism: Oscarella lobularis (assembly GCF_947507565.1). NCBI lineage: Eukaryota > Metazoa > Porifera > Homoscleromorpha > Homosclerophorida > Oscarellidae > Oscarella > Oscarella lobularis. The sequence continues at coordinate 1,965,277 of NC_089178.1, read as the reverse complement.
TGATTTACAAGAAAAGGTCAGACAGAGACAGAGACAGAGCTTAGCTATAATTCGTTTGGTTCGATTGGATAGGATGCGAAATTGCTTTTTGGCTTGTGTTCGCGTTCCTTTCTGCCACCAAAAACCTACCTGACGATGGAAGGAAGCACGGTAAAATACATAGTATCGAACAGTACTCTAGAATTCATCAGGGGCCCCTGTGTCGTTTTGTCTAATTTTGCGAACTATGCAGACTTTGCCCCTCAGCTAATGATATCCGAAGATTAATTTCTTTTTTAGGATGTTTCGTTGCTTTTCGTTTTGTCTGGTGTTCTCGAGGTCTTTCAGCGCGGTGTCGGCGACACGGCGGAGGTTTACACAGCGAATCAATCACAGTGCATGGGGCCGGTTGTTTGATCATCCTTCTTTTTTTTTTTCAGCGGCACATGTATTATACTGAATCGGGCGAGTTCGCCGGAGAGCTTGCCGTCGTGACGGGAGAGCCCAGTTTCTTCTCGATTCGCGTTGCGAAGAAAGCGAGCTTGCTGATCATAAGCAAAGCCGCCTTTTACAGGTTGACTCTTTAACAAATGTTTCTTATGTTCGAACGCGGTGTTGTTGTTTTTTCGTGTAGCCTAATGCGAATCTACCCTCGTTCCATTCTACCCGTCGCGCACGGATTCATACAAAAGATTGCAGCATTCGTTAGACAAATCGATTTCGCTCTAGATTGGACGCAGCTTCTTGCGGGAAAAGCTCTCTACAAGTAGGATCATCCTTCACTTCTGCTCCTCTTGAGCGTTCTACTTTCGTGTAGACAAGGAGACCAGCCGACCACGTGCAATATTCTACTGAGCGGGCGACTTCGAAGTGTCGTCCGAAAGGAGACGGGCGAGAAAGAAATAGTGGCGGAGTACGGAAGAGGCGACACCATCGGAGTGGTTCGTTTTTCTTGTAACGCAGTCGTTTTTGTTCTGGCATGCTCTAGTAGGTAGAGTTGCTCTCGCATGCCGTGCGTTCGACTACAGTTCATGCCGTCAGAGACACGGAGTTGGCTCAAATTTCTGATGGATTGATGAATACGATTAAGCACAAGCATCCTCAGGTATGAAAATCTTAACGACGAGAGAGAGAAGAGGGCATTCTTTTATGTTAGGTCGTTGCTCATTTGATTCACTTGCTCGGAAATCGGCTACTCGGTCATCATCAAAGCGGCACTTCACCTATTTTGGGCGACCGTCCTCAGGGAAGCAATCTTTCTACTGTAGCTATCATTCCCGTCTCGAACGACGTTCCTTTGAACGGTTTCACGGAGAAATTGAGAGAAGCAATCAAGACAATAGGTTAGATTTCCCAAATTTAGACGAGGAAAGCGTTACTGTATATCCATCCATTTGCAGGATCGTCAATTCGTCTGACTACGGACGTCGTCTGCCAAGCGTTCGGAGCTACCAATTTTGAGAGTATTCACGACTACCGTCTCATCAGTTGGCTAGGACAACAGGAGGACACGAATCGAATAGTTCTCTACCAGGCCGACTATGATATGTCTCCTTGGACCCAGAGATGCATACGACAGGCAAGCGCTGTCAAAGAGATTATCCAGTGCTTTGTATATCACTCCTTCCGCTTCTATAGGCAGACTGCATTCTTATTGTCGGCTTGGGCGAAAATGACCCGGCTTTGGGCGAGGTATATCGGCAGATTTTGTCGTAGTCCATAAACGAATTTTCTCTGTAGATTGAGAAACAACTCGAGGTAGTGTCTGTACGTGCTCAAAAGGAGCTCGTCCTGCTTCATAGAATGAACAGTGCATCGCCGTCGGGCACCGTAGAGTGGCTCTCTGCACGTGGATGGTGCTCCGCTCATCACCACGTACATTGACATTAATTGAAGGCATACCAGACTAGTCGACGACGTCTCTTTCGTAGATTCGGTGTCCCGATAGCGTTTTTCTTGAAACGTCGTTTCCTGTAAGGAATCGGGTGGGATGAAATTTTCGTGTCACTGTGTATTGAAATGTTTAGGCAAAGAAAGCTTCGTTAATTGACCAGTTAGTGTGCCGAAATAGGTTTCTTCTAGTCAAATTTATTCCCTCTATATAAAGACGATCAGATTTTGCACGACTGGCCAGAAGGCTTACTGGCACATCAATCGGGCTTGTTTTGGGTGGTGGAGGTGCCAAGTAAGAGCGACTTGGGGATTTCTGTTGAAAATCGAGTGATGGGTCTTCGTAAGGGGTATGGCTCAGCTGGGACTACTTCAGGTTTTTGACGAGTTGAAGATACCCTTTGATATCGTCGGGGGCACGAGTATCGGAGCTTTTATCGGTGCACTGTACTGCGAGAATCAGGACATTGAAACGGTGCGAACAAAGGCGAAAAAATGGGCAAAGGTTAGATGAAACTTTCTAAGTTATCAAACCGTTTCCACAACGTTTCTTTAGGGTATGTCTGGCCTGTTGGACAAAGTTTTGGATTTGACCTATCCCGTGACATCAATGTTTTCTGGTAATTACGTCAAAAAAGCTTTGGTTTAAGATAATGGTTTGTTAGGAAGTTTCATGAATCGAGGCATCAAAGAAGTGTTCGGAGAAAAAAGAATCGAGGTGTGACATTGAACAATGTCGTTTACTAACTAATTCAAACAAAATTTGTTAGGACCTCTGGTTACCTTACTTTTGCGTGACAACCGATGTAACAGTGTCGAACGTTCGAGTGCATCAATCTGGTATGTTATACGTACCGTTCGTAAGTAACCCCAGCAAACGGTCCCACTCTCTTGTCTCCGGTGAAATAATCTTTAGTTGTGACCCCACTGCCTCCTTATCGTTCGTATCGCTGAGAACGTACGAGATATAATGCATAGAGGGGCCTAAAAAACATTGATTGAAACGCGCTGTGTACTGATAAATATCGTTTCTATCTATAAAAGGACAAATTTGGCCGTATGTTCGTGCTAGCATGTCGCTCGCTGGCTACATGCCGCCACTGTGCGATCCCGAGGATGGCCATCTCTTATTGGATGGCGGCTACGTCAATAACGTTCCAGGTAGAAGGGCAGACGGGCGGCAATTATAAGCGAGACTCGCTGGTTTGTATTAGCTGATATAATGCACTCTATGGGAGCTAAGCATATGATTGCTATCGATGTTGGCGCTGTTGATGATACGGATTTTACGAACTACGGAGACACGTTGTCTGGTTGGTGGTTATTATTTAAAAAATACAACCCTTTTTCGAAGCCAGTGAAGGTATTGACATGTAGCTTGGACACTGTTCTCTCAACTGTAGCTTGTTCAGGTTCCAAATATGGCCGAGATTCAGGCTCGGTTGGCGTACGTCTCGTGCGTCCGGCAGTTGGAAGACGTTAAGAAGATGACCTGCTGCGAGTATATTCGTCCTCCTATCGACAAATTCAAGACACTGGCGTTTGGAAAATACAATGAAATAGAAGTCGGTTATAGTAATCTGGGTTTGCTAGAACTAGGTAAATGTACGTGTGTAGGAGGTGGGATTTCATCATGGTAAGGCGATTACAGCGGGATGGAACAAAAGCCGCACTTCTTTCCACGCCTGGATGGAACGAGAAACGAATAATCCTCTTGGACGCTCGCCGCAAAAACCGGTCTGGCTTTGACGTTATTGTCCATTTCTGGTATCTACTTTCTTTTGCAGTCACTGACGTCTGCATCTTCCTTTACGGATCTCGCCGAAATTGCCAGTCGCATCGAGCCGCCTCGCGTGCCGCCGACCAGAGAGCCGCTTACTGTTGAAACGTACCTCAGCAGTTCGGATGATTTTGACAGTGGCGAGGACACTGCATTTGCCACTACGCCGTCTAGGGTAAGATGATGCACCTACCCAAGTCTACTACAGTACCAGTAGTAGTAGGCAGCATACACGCCTAATACCGGTTCCTAAATGCACAACTACTAAATTTAAAACAATCGTCTCTTTAGGAAAACAAAAAGTAAAAAAGCAAGATGCTAGCCATATAGCAGTGAGCGAAAAGTATTGTAAGAAACGATAGAAAACCGGTTCTTTTGTAGTTGTACA